>NW_017731361.1:3560612-3586982 GCF_001890085.2 Hipposideros armiger
TCCACTAAGAGGATAAGAACTTCATAATCTCAGTCTATATAACTGTCAAATAGAATTTTCCTTCACCCAAGAAGGTATAAATTGTGGTGAGGATTAATAATGAACTTTCTCTAAAGTTGTTTAGAGAAAGTTAAAAAAAAAAGGAAAATTGCTAAGAGAGTAGATCTTAAAAGTTCTCATCACAAGAAAAAATTATAACTATGTGTGATAATGAATGATAAATTGACTTATTGTGGTCAATAATACAATAGATACAAATATCGAATCATTATGTCGTACATCTGAAACTAATATAATGTCAATTATATCTCAATTAAAAGAAGACTTCCTAGGATGCCATAAACTGCATAATGTGTGAAGCACTAGAAGAAATATCTCCTTTTTTTTTTTACAAAAACTGTATAGATATATATTGATTAAGGATAAACATGTCTCTTTTTCTTTCATATAAAGAGTACTCAGATAGTGCGGGAATGGAGTCCATGGAATTGTAATAGATATGTATGATATCGGGGGTGGGGAGCAGTGGATGGGGGGAAGGGGGTTGTCACTTTGTGAGGGGTGAAAAGGATAATTATTGCATTGTTTTGTACACCTAAACTAATAATAATTTTTTAAAAGAGTTCTCAGGACTCATATTCAGAATATATGAAGAACTACTACACTCAATAGGATAAAGACAGACAATGAAATGTAAAAAATGGGTGAGACTTGAACAAGCCTCCCCCTATGCAAAGGATATCCAGATGACTAAGCATATAGTGCTTATCTCATCAGTAATTAATAATCAGAGAAATGCAAATTAAACCCACAATGAGATAGCAGGAATGGTTAAAATTTTAAAAGACTAGTAATGCTAGGTATTGGTAAGAATTTGAACAACTGGAAGTTTTACTGCTGATGAGAGTGTAAATTGGTACAAACTCTTAGAAAGCAATTTGGCAATATCAGGTAAAGTAAAAAGAACATAGCCTATGACACCAATGCCACTTCTAGGTATATGTCCCCTCCCCAAAAATGTACACAAAGTGAACACACTGCTACGAACAGTAGAACAATAGAATGAATAAATGAATTTTGCTGTATTCATACTGAAAAAGACAAAATCAGTCCCTGACAGCTAGGAGCTGGCCTGATGTTCAGAGCTAGGCTATGATGTTCTCCTGTGAAACAAAAACAATTTCATAGAAGAACATTAGACAAGGCCACTCTGTGACTCTGATGGATCAAGAGAAAAACAGCAGCATACCGTAATCACGTCTGAACACAGACAAAAAAGAACATCTTCCAATCTACAAAAATGACCAAATATCTCTTTAGCCTGACTAATATGAATTACCAATCACAGCTTGTTTACTAACCACAGCTTTAGCTTCCTCCTGTTCATCTCACCTTTTACATAGAATTATTAATATGCCCCATGATAAAATTAGCTCTGTTTTTGATAGCATCTAGTCCAGAGCAAAATCCTGCTTCAAACCACCCCCAAATTGCTTTGACCAAGATTAAGTACCACAAGTCCTTTCTAACACCCTTTTATGAAATGCCCCATTATTCTCTGTGGTGCAGCCTCCCTTGTTGTAATAAGTCAGAAAATACAACTTGGTTCAACTACAGGTGTGTTTGTTCCTGACAGTCTGTAGCCAAAGGGCATTGACAATACACTGGAATTCTATACAGCAATGGAAATGAATGAACTAGAGCTAACACAACAATGTCAATCTCACATTGAGCTAAATAATGAAGGAAAGAAATCAGGTTCAAATGATTACCTACTGTCAACGTTTTACCATAATAAAAAATATTACCTTCTGTACACTTTACATACAGTGTTTTTTGAAGAGGCAAAATTAAACTGCTTAGGGATGCACACTTAAGCCAGATGTTAAGATAGCTAATGGAATTTGAGGGATCTGTTAACTCCTTCATATCATAATGTCATGACTTTTATTCACTTTTACCTCACTTGGAAAATATGGTTTAGACTTATCTTAAGTTGTTTCCATCGCATCTAGCACATAAAATGCTGAGCACAAATGCTTTTGATAATGAGCATGAGACAGAATGTTAGAAGACAGGTTCTAGTTCTTATTCTGCCATGAGTAGCTGTATAAACTGGGCAAGTGATTTCATCATTTGGGCTTTACTTTCTTCATCTATTAAAAAAGGGAGAGGGAGATTGGACCTCATATTTCTGAAGTGCCTTATCATTCTTAAACATTCTATGATCCTATGATTGCAAATAAACTCTTGACAAACATCTCCCATATTTCTATCAAGACATTTTCAATATATGTAAATAGTCTATTGTTTCATTTACTTTAAAATCCAAAGCCAAATATTTGCCTTCATTTAATTTATCCACTATATTTTCTTGCAAGCAGAGTAGTATACTGAGTAAGAGCATCAAGAGAGATTTTTTTTAGTCAGACAATATTAAATTAAGTTACTTCTTTAATATTTACTAGGTAGGGGACCTTGGAGTGACAAAACCTCTCCAGTCTGTTTCTTTGTCTGTAAAAAAGAAATAATAATAATAATAATAATAATAATAATAATAATAATAGTGAACCTCATAGAGTTGTAGCAAGGATTAAATTTGATAATGCATGTAAATCATTCAACACCGTACCAATATATAGAAATCATACCCAATAAATATTACTGCCATCATAATCATTTAAGTGTCAAGCCAGCTGCTTCCTAAGCGTTTTGAGTGTTCTGGGAGGAAAAAAAATGGATTTATGCACATCAAGGGGTTAGTTGATCAATTCCCCTATCCGTGTACCTACTAGCCCCCAGGTTCCTGAAAGATAACGTCTACCTGTCCCCTTTCCTTTTCCTACTGATCACTTCCTCCAAGCCCTTCTCCCCAACCCCCACCCAGTTGGTTGGAGCGCCAAAAGACACTGCAAATCTGTTTGTTTATTTGTTTTGTTTGTTTGTTTGTTTGTTTGTTTGTTTTTGCTCTCCCGTGGTCTCTGGGAGGATTATGTGGAGCGTGCCTCCGCCGGGTCGCAGATATGGTGACTTCAGTTTGAGCGAGTATCCTCACTGGCTTTTCAATTCCCAAGGACTTTTTTTCTGAAAGGGAAGTACAAGGCGAGTCTCTCGTTGCTTTGGCAACAAACTTTCAACCTCTACCTAACTCTCCGGAATGAGAACATCTCTATTAATACATTCGATAGGCTGGGGAGTTGAGCTGCTCAATGCAAATTTTCTTCCAAGTGCAAAACAGCTTACCGGGCTCGGCTAGCCATTGGCAGCGCTGCGGTGAGAGGCTAGTAAAGCCGAGAGCAGCGTTTGCAGGAGCCTGTTGGCGGAAAAGGGAAAGTATATCCGCAACAGGTGGCGGCTGCTGCAGAGAGTGCGCTTGTGAGAACGGATGGCGGTTGCGCGCAGAAAACTCTTGCAAAGCAGGCAAGTGGGGTCTCTTCTCCTTTGCCTGTGCGTTTCTCTGGGGGGTGCGGCAACCATCCGCTATTCGGTGGCGGAGGAGATGGAGAGCGGTTCATTTGTGGCTAATGTGGCTAAGGACCTGGGGCTGGAGGTAGGGAAGCTGGCTGCGCGCGGGGCGCGGCTCGTTTCTGAGGGCAACAAACTGCACTTCCGGCTCCACCGCAAGACAGGGGACCTGTTTGTGAAGGAGAAACTGGATCGGGAGTCACTCTGTGGCAAAGCCGACCCGTGTGTTCTGCACTTTGAAATAGTCCTGGTGGAGCCGCTGCAGTCCTTCCGTGCTGAGGTCAGGGTGTTTGATATCAACGACAATGCCCCGATTTTCCCAAACAAGGAGCCGCTTTTAAAGATTCCGGAAAGCACCCCCCTGGGTTCACGGTTTCCTCTACAGAGCGCCCAGGATCTGGACGTGGGCCTCAACGGTCTTCAAAACTACACCCTGAGTGCCAACGCCTATTTCCACCTGCACACCCGCTTCCGGAGCCACGGGCCCAAATATGCTGAGCTGGTGCTGGATAAACCCCTAGACAGAGAGGTGCAGCCTGAAGTCAACTTGACCATTATGGCGGTGGACGGCGGGTCCCCGCCCAAGTCTGGCACTGCCCACATCCGCGTGGAGGTCCTGGACGTCAATGACCACGTGCCCCAGTTCTCCCGCCTGGTGTACCGTGCTCGGGTACCGGAAGATAGTGCCAACGGTTCTTTGGTGGCCACGGTGACTGCCACGGACCTAGACGAGGGCTCCAACAAGGAGATAACGTACTCTTTAGCTCAAAACCCAGAAGCAATTCTGCAGACGTTTCAAATTGACTCTGAGACTGGACAGATTCGACTCAGGGGACCCCTAGATTTTGAAGCTATTGAAACGTACGACATTGACATTCAAGCTACTGACGGAGGAGGCCTCTCTGCCCACAGCAAAGTCCTGGTGGAAGTGGTGGATGTGAATGACAATCCTCCTGAAGTGATGGTCTCCTCTGTGTCCAGCCCTCTTCCTGAGGACGCCCCACTAGAGACTGTAGTGGCCCTTTTTTCGATCCGAGACAGAGACATTCGAGTGGGAGGAAAAATCACCTGCTTCCTCAGAGAAGACCTTCCCTTTGCAGTCAAACCTACATTCCGGAATTCTTACTCGCTGGTCACTCACAGAGGCTTGGATCGAGAGGAGATTTCAGGCTATAATATCACCCTTGTTGCCATGGATACTGGGCCACCCAATCTGTCCACAGAGACTGTGATAGAGGTGCTACTATCTGACATTAATGACAATCCCCCAGTATTTCAGGAAGACTCCTACATCTTGACAGTTCGAGAAAACAACAGCCCTGCAGTTTTTATTGGCAAGGTCCATGCTGAGGATCTAGATTTGGGTGAGAATGCCCAAGTAACATATTCTCTGCTGCCTCCCAAAAGTGGAGATCTGTCAGTCTTTGCTTACATCTCCATAAATTCAGACAATGGGAAGCTTTATGCATTGAGGACCATGGATTATGAGGCCATTCAAGATTTTCAGTTTGTGATAAAGGCAACTGATGGTGGCTTCCCGTCACTGAGTAACCAGGTTACTGTCAGAGTGGTTGTCTTGGATGACAATGACAACCGCCCAATGATCTTGTACCCACTGCAGAATGGCACCTTGCCCTGCAATGATCTGGCGCCCAGGTCTGCAGAGGCAGGCTATTTGGTGACCAAGGTAGTGGCTGTGGATAGTGACTCTGGTCAGAATTCTTGGCTTTCATATCATCTACTTAAGGCCACTGACTCTGGGTTATTCTCTGTTCAACAACAAAATGGGGAAATTCGTACATTGCGGCAGATATCTGAGAGAGACCCCATGATGCAGAAACTGATCATTCTTGTTCAAGATCATGGCCAACCAGCTCTTTCCACTACTGCCTCACTCAACATTCTGCTAGTAGCTGGCTTTTCCGAGCCCTATTTGCAGTTCCAGGATCCAGCCAAACATCCTACAAGGGTAAACCCATCCACTAAATATCTGGTCATTTCTCTGGCTGTGCTTTCCTTTCTCTTTCTCCTCTCTGTCACAGTGATCTTCATTATACACATCTACCAGAAAATTAAATATAGAGAAAAGATCACAATTCAAGAGCATTTCTATGATGACTGTAATTTTTCTAACCACCTGGTACAAGGAGGAGCCAGTGGATCTTTATCGCAGGCTTGTCCCTATGAAATGTGCTCAGCCACTGGCACTGGCACTAGTGAGTTCTGGTTTCTTAAGCGCTTTATGCCCAATTTTCCCTTCCCCCATGGCACTGGGGAGGTGAAAACAGAGGCTGGCTCCAGTTTACCACCAGATTCTGATAGGAATAGGTCTCAGGGGCCAGGGGGTCATGCCCGAGTAGCTAATGACTATATGTAGCACATATTCATGAGCCTCATGTAGCCATTATTCATGTCTCCCCTCCAAGTTCATTAGTCCTGGAAATGCTTAATTCAATGAAGATATCCTTTTATTTTGCCTTTAAATTATTTTCCAATAGAAAGGTATGTATCTATAGGGAAGAGAACAAGCTACTAGTTTTGATATAGTATCAGAAAGCAATTAGGTTTGAGAAGCAGAAATATAGTTTATCATTATTCAGAAATTTCTAGATTATTTTTGTCCTTTGATGAGTGGAGATCATTTTTGAATCAGCATCTTGCATGCCATCATTCATTCTCATGCAAATGCCTGGTGAATGGATGGTGGCCCTCAGAAATAATCAGGTGGGGGGAGGGTAAGGGGGAAAAAAAGAATTTGCCTTATTTGCAAATGTGAGTAAGAGCAGATATAAGACTGAAGAGATTCAGCTTAAGAATGTTCTCCAAAATTAAGTTAGATGTAGATTTCTTAATGGTTGTTGGGAGTCTTAGGCAAGCTCCAAATCTTTCTATATACACAGATGTCTATCCCATTCTTATCGGAGACCAGTTATTTGAATGTGGGGAATAAAAGATGGATGAGAAAACAATAAATTAGGCTTGTTGTTAGCAAGTGCTATCGAACAGCTACAAAATAAAAAGATACGAAAGGAAAAGGAGTTCATTAACATCAATTAAGTAACTTTAAGAACAGATACATTTTCAGGTATTACCTGGTTAGATCTAAGCCATTTTCCCCTGTGAGCATTCTGAAATGATTGATGCCACGGAAACTGAGAAAAAGAGGTATTTCCTGGCAAATCATTTGTAAAATGAAACAGAGTAGGGAAACAGGTTAGGTTTATTTTTTATTATCACTGTTTGCTTTCATTCTAAAAGAAACCAATATTAAAACATTAACATATTTCAAGGATGCTATCAATACTACTAGTGTGCCTTAAAAGTTAAAAAAAAAGTCTGCTTTAATTGAGTGCCTTTTAAAATATAAATGTGTGTAAATTCAGACCCACAAGGATATGTCCTGAACAAAGGGGCACAATATTTGTTCCTGGAATTCCAAGGATAGAACAATACCTCTTAAAATATTTCTTAAATATACCAGATCATATTTATTGATATAAGCATTATTCTTGGAATTATGACTGATACCTAGTGGGGCCACCTGGCTGTCTACATAGTGGCCAGGATATACTAAAAATTAATGCTAAGTTATTTTTAAAATGTTGGAGCTGCCTACGGCAGAATTGGTGTAACCTATGGCTGACTTCAATATTTTCCTTAATATTTTGAGAATAGATGAAGAAAGTGCAGTATATCAGTAAATTATCTTTCTTACTAATATTAAATATTTTTTACAAATTGAATTATAATCCTGCTCCTTTGGAGTAAAGGTCTTTCTTGCACAAAACATACAATAGTGTTCCGGTGTATTTAGATTAGGATTAATTAAGGTATGCTGAGATAAGAGGTTTTAAGAAAGAAAGGACATAGGGCTGGCCGAGTGGCTCAGTTGGTTAAGAGTTAGCTTAAGAGCGCAAACTCTGAGCAGTAGGGCTGCCGGTTCAATTCCCACGTGGGCCAGTGATGCTGGGCCAGTGATGCTGTGCCCAAGCTGAGCTGTCGCTGAGCTGTCAACAGGTGGCAGGATGGCTCAGCTGATGTAACAACAAGATAGCCTGTTTGATGGTGAGCTATGTTCACCCGAAACTAAGACTGAACTTGGCACCTTGAGCTGAGCTGCCGCCCAGATGGCTCAGTAGATACAGCATGCGCTCTTAACAACAAGGCTGCTGGTTTGACTCCCACATGGGATGGTGGCTAGGCCCACCGGCAACTAAGATTGAACACAGCACCTTGAGCTTAGAGGCTATGAGCTGCCGATGGGAAGCCAGATGGTGACTGGCGCCCTCCACAACGAAGATTGAAGAACAACAACTTGGCTGGTCCCCTTCCCCAACACTGTTCCCCTCCCCCAATTCCCTAGTAAAATCTTTTCTTAAAAAAAGGATATATAATTAACTTTTATGGGTATGTAGTAATTAGTTAAAACATTATTAACTAAAGCCACTGGATTAACTGCATTTGATTACATAATTGTATTTGATTACATTTGATGATGTGAGCATAACTAATGAGTCTAGCTTGATGTCAAGGATAAGGAAAGAAAATGGTGTAGATCAGTGACTTTAAGGCTGAATTTCAAACAGCAGTAAAATTCACACACACACATATACAAAATGAACGGGAGATGTAGATCTGTCAACTTTTGATTTTTCCATGTATGGACATTAAATTAAAATGAAACAAAACCTATCATTTCATACCATTATTTCATAAATGAAATGACATTTTCATATAAAATTGGAAAGACAACAATCTCATAAAGGAACTATCCTTTAAATTAAAACAGCATAGTTCTATGTAAAATATATTTTGCCATTATTTTTTCATTTTTGCCTTAGATCAGTGAAAATTTTGTCACTGACTTCAGATTAGGAACTACTGGGATAAATGATGATCTAATCTTATTTATATTTAGACTTAAACTTCCCAAGAAAATTCCAGTTGCACCTGATGATTAAAAACTAAGAACATCTTTGTATCAATTTGCTGAGTATGGTATGAGCCATTTGTATTTGGAGAGAACTATATACCAGCTGAGATTAAGTTCAGGTTTCCATTCAGCAAATTAACACAAATAATGGAAATACTTTGGACAGTTACTTTCCCCCTAATGTCAAGTGACATTAGAACTATCTGTATTTATTCAAAACTATAACCCAAGTGCCTTGAAGTGCTCTTGTATACAAAGGCCCTGATAAATATTTAATTAAAAATATCTAACTAGTTTGGGCAAATTATTTCAATTATCGATTTAGCTTTGAAATGTATACAGATCTATATTTCTACTGGAAGTTTTTTTTTATTAGTTTCAGGTGTATAAAACAATGTAACAGTTATATATTTACCCACCTCACAAAGTGATAACCCTCCCTAATCTACTACCCCTCTGACATCATATATAGCTGTTACAATTCCATTGACTCTATTCCTTATGCTGTACTCCACATCCTGTGGGGGAAAAAAATATATATATATATTCCAGTTATTCTACTTCAGCTTCAGGTGTATAGTGCAGTGGTCAGGCATCTACACAGTCTATGAAGTGGTCTCCCTAATAAGTCCAGTGCCCATCTGGCACCCTACATAATCTTTACAACATTATGGATTGTATTCCCCAAACTGTATTTCATATCCCTGTGGCTATATTGTGACTAATAATTTGTACTTTCTAACCCCTGTACCTTCTCCCCCATCCCCACCCCCCTATCTAGCAACCATCAGTTTTCCCCCCTATATCTCTGAGTCTATTTCAATTTTTTTCATTCATTTATTCTGTTCTTTAGATTCATATGGTATTTTTTTCTCCATCTGACTTATTTCACTTAGCATAATATTCTCTAGGTCTATCCATGTCGTTGCAAATGGTACTATTTCATTCTTCTTTATGGCCAAGTAATACTCCATTGTATAAATGTACCACAGTTTCTTAATGCAGTAGTCTATCTATGGGCATTTCAGTTGTTGCCATGTCTTGGTGATTGTGAATAGTGTTGCAATAAACGCAGAGGTGCCTATATTTTTCAAATTAGTGTTTTGGATTACTTTGGATAGATACCCAAGAGTGGAATGCTGGGTCATATGGTAGTTCCATTTCCAGTTTTTTGAGATACCTCCATACTGATTTCCATAATGGCTGCTCCAATCTACAGTCCCACCAACAGTGCACAAGGATTCCCTTTTCTCCACAGCCTCCCAGCACTTGTTGTTCATTGACTTATTAATGATAGGCATTCTGACTGGAGTGAGGTGGTATCTCATTGTGGTTTTTATTTGCATTTCTCTAATGATTAGTGATGGTGAGCATTTTTTCATTTCTGTTGGCCATTTGTATGTCCTCTTTAGAGAAAAGCCTCTTCATGTCCTCTGCCCATTTTTTAATTGTTTTTTTTTGTTGTTGTTGTTTTTGGTGTTGAGTTGTATGAGTTTTTGTTTTGTTTTGGGTTTTTTTTTGTAAATTTTGGATATTAACCCCTTATCAGATGTATAATTGGCAAATATCTTCTCCCATTCAGTAGGATGTCTTTTTGTTTTATTGATGGTTTCCTTTGCTGTGAAAAGATTTTTTAGTTTGATGTAATCCTATATGTTTATTTTTTCTTTTGCTTCCCTTGCCCAAGGGGATATATCACTAAAAATATTACTAAGAGTAAGGTGTGCAAATTTACTTCCTATATTTTCTTATAGGAGTTTTATGGTTTCAGGTCTTACATTTAAATCTTTAATGCATTTTTAGTTTATTCTTGCATATGGTATAAAAAGGTGGTCCAGATTCATTTTTTTGCATGTGTTCAGTTTTCCTAGCATCATTTATTAAATAGACTGTCTTTACCCACAACGTAAATTCTTGCTTCCATTGTCATAGATTAATATACCATACAGGTGTGGGTTTATTTCTGGGCTCTCTATTCTGTTCCATTGATCTATGGTGTCTGTTTTTATGCAAATACCATGCTGTTTTGATTACTATAGACTTGTAGTATAATCTATTGGAAGTTTTAAGTTATAAAGAATTTAAACTCTTTTGAAAACTTTTTATTATGAGATAATTTTAAACATCAAACTGCATGAATAGTATAGAGTTCCTGAAAACCCTCCACCTAGATTTTCTTAAATGTTAACATTGTACATAACCCTAGCAATTATCCAAATTGAGAAATTAACCTTGGTACACTTCTATTAACTAAACTACAGATTTTATTCAGATATTACCAGTTTTTTCATTACTGTTATTTTTCTTTTCAAGGACCCAGTCCAGGATCCCACAATACATTTAGTTATGTATCCTTAGTTTCCACCATCTATGATAGTTCCTTAACCTTTCCTGTCTTTCATGACCTCGAGTCTTTTGAAGAGTACTAGTCAGTTATCTGGGGTGTTTTTCAGTTTTACTGAGATATAATTAACATATACTACTATATAAGTTTAAGGTGTACCACATAATGACTTGACTTGTATACATATATTGTGAAATGATTACCACAATAAGTTTAGTTAACAAACATGTCTCTAAATTTGAAATTATCTGATGTTTTCTCCTGATTAGATTGATGTTATACATTATTGGGAAGCATACCACAGAAATGCTATTGTGTCCTTCTCAGTGCATCATATCAGGGGGTACATGATGTCAATATGTCATATTAACTGGTGATGTTAATCCTTTTTTATTGTGGTAAAAAACAATGAAATTTACCATGTTGACCATTTTTAACTGTAAATTCAGTAGTGTTGATCACTTGGTTAAGATAATATCTGCCAAGTTTCTTCACTGTAAAATTACTGTTTTTCGCTTTGTAATTAATAAATTATTGGGAAGACACACTTTGAAACTATGCAAATATCATGTTTCTGCTTAAACTTTTGCCCAGTAATTTTGGTATCTATTGCCAGGTATTTCCTGTAGCAATTAATACTGTGGCAATTAAATGGTGATTTTCTAGTTTCCTGATTCCTTTTACATTAATTAATTGAAATTCTTCTGTAAGAAACTCTTGTCACTTCTCCCCAATTTATTATTTATTCATTTCTTTATATATGGACTCATTGATATTATTTGGGTTATAATTGAATGCTATCATTTATTTTGTTGTTCAGCAAACCTTTTTATCTAGGATGAAGAGCAGATTTTTAAGACTGAAATTATCCACATAGACTAGATTTTGATCAAAATTTATATTTCTTTGAAACAATATATGTTAGATTATATTAAACAAGCATAAGTTTCTTTAATCTTAAAGCTTATTTATAATGATGTTTTAACTTTAAGTTAAATTAGATTAGGTTGATTTTATAATTTCATTACAGTTATAAAACTATTAAATAGGTATTAAACTATAAAAATGTTAAATGTTAGTATGTAGACATGTTTATATATTTATAAACTATGTATAATAGAGATGTTATTTAAAATAGATTTTATGCTGAAATTAGACATACAGATATATAAGAAATGGAATTGGTCTGTCTGGTTTTATTGAATTCTCCAATAAATAAATAAATATGTTTTTTCTCTGTCATGTCCATGTATTTTGTTTTTGTGATTGTTTTCTATTTAAAGATGAATTTGTCTCATTCTTGGAAGCCAAATTCATCCATATAACTCTCCCATATACAGGTCTATTTTCTATAGAGTTGAATATCATTAAAATATCAACCAAAAATTTGATTTCATTTCCACATCTATGTAACATTTTTGAATATTATTAAAGTATTGATTCTGTTTATGCAACAATGAAAAGTAATATTAAAAGTAAAAATAACAAGGGTTTTCTGGTGAAGCAAGCTTATGCTCCTATGCACCATGCTGGCCTCTAAACATAGAAATTATAGGTAACAATTAAAGATAGAAAATTAAAAAATGCAAAACCAGAAATGGAACAAACATAGAAAGGTAAGCATGGATAAAACCCTTGCATTTCTGAGCTCCAGGTTGAGAAGCTGGCATTGGTTACTACTAGTTTGGCTCTTATGGGCTCTGAGGAGTGAAATGTTCTCCATGAAAGATGGAGAATAAAAGTCAGCATCACTGCTCAGAGCCACAAACTAGGATGGGTCTATCTTGTTCATGAAAAAGGTTGAAAAATCACTGCCAAAGGATTCCTGAAATTATACATTATAATATGTTTCAAACCTATGGAGGCTGGAGGACACAGACTATGTACAAAACCTTATAGCCAACAGGCTCAATGAAGTCAACTGTACTATTTTTAGTATCATGTTAGGCCAGAAGCCCAAACCACTATTGTAAGACCTGATTCTAGACCATGTCTGGGTGGTCTAGGAGAGAAACATAGGTGGGAAGAGCAAGTAAAGAAAAGACAGCATTTTAAAAACAGTACTATTCAAAATAAAACTTTATAAAAAATTCTTTCCATTACAGTTGGCATTCAATATTGTATTAGTTTCAGGTGTATAGCATAGTGGTTAGACATTTGTATAATTTACGAAGTGATTCCCCACAACAAGTCTAGTACCCACTGGGCACTATACAGAGGATATGACCATATCCTCTATGCTGTACTTTACATCCCCATGACAGTTTTGTAAGTACCAATTTGTACTTCTTAATCCCTTCACCTTTTTCACCCAGCCCCCCCAACCCCCTCCCATCTGGCACTCATACATAGGTATCCATGAGTCTGTCTCTGTTTTGTTTATTCATTTATTGTGTTCTTCAGATTCCAAATATAAGTGAAATTATATGGTATATGTCTTTGTCTGACATATTTCAGGGTAGCATAATACCCTCTAGGTCCATCCATGTTGTTGCAAATGGTAAGGTTTCATTCTTTTTTATGGCCAAGTAATATTCCATTGTATACACGCACCACATCTCCTTTATCCAGTTGTTCATTGATGGGCACTTAGGTTGCTTCCATATCTCAGCTATTGTAAATAACACTGCAATGAACATAGACATACACATATCTTTCTGAATTAATGTTTTAGATTTCCTTGAATAAATACCAGAAGTAGAATTGCTAGGTCATGAGGTGGTTCTATTTTTAATTTTTTGAGGAACCTCCATACTGTTTTCCATAGTGGCTGCACCAATTTGCAATCCCACCAATAGTACATGAGGGTTCCATTCTCTCCACATCCTCGCCAACACTTGTTGTTTGTTAACTTATTGATGATAGCCATTCTGACAGGTGTGGGGTGATATCTCATTGTGGTTTTAATTTGCATTTCTCTGATGATGACCTTGAGCATTTTTTCATATGTCTATTGGCCACTTTGGAGAAATTTCTATTCAGGTTTTCTGCCCATTTTAAAAATTGGATTGTTTGGTTTTTTAGTGTTCAGTTGTATGAGTTCTTTATAAATTTTGGATATTAACCTCTTATGGGATGTAGCATTGGCAAATATCTTCTCCCATTCAATAGGCTGTCTTTTCACTTTATTGATGGTTTCCTTTGCTGTGCAAAAACTTTTTAGCTTGATGTAATCCCATTTGTTTTTTTTTCTTTTCTTTCCCTTGCCTGAGGAGATAGATCAGAAAAAAATATTACTAAGAGCAATATCAGAGAATTTACTACCTTTGTTTTCTTCTAGGAGTTTTATGGTTTCGGGTCTTACATTTAAGTCTTTAACTCATTTTGAGTTTATTCTTATATATGGTGTAAGAAGGTAGTCAAGTTTCACTTTTTTACATGTATCTGTCTAGTTTTCCCAGCACCATTTATTGAATAGACTGTCTTTACCCCATTGTATATTCTTGCCTCCTTTGTCATAGATTAATAGACCATACAGGTGTGAATTTAGTTTTGGGCTCTCAATTCTGTTCCATTGGTCTATGTGTCTGTTCTTATGCCAGTACCATGCTGTTTTGATTACTAGAGCCTTGTAGTGTACTGTATTTTGCCGTGTATAATGTGCATCCACGGTTTTAACCCAAACTTTCAGGGGAAAAATATTTTGTTTTAATTTTTTAATTCAAATTTTTATTTGTTTACATTTAGGTACTTGTTTTTTGCATTATAAAGGCATTTTAGCATTCATTTTTTTAACATTATGGTACAAGAAATTTTATGTAAGAAATCATTACAAAACACAAGAACCAATACAGGGTACAAGAAATTTTATGTACCAGTAACAAATTTATGATATTTAAACATCATAGAAGGCCAACAGCTTTTCGTTGTTGAAAGTTCATCGTAAGTTCAACAAAACTGATTATTGTATTCCAGGGTATTATTTTGCATATGGATATCGTTATTGATTTCTAGAGTTACACTTTTAACTCTTAGGCATAAGTAAAAGAATTGAAAACATTTGTGTAGATATAGAATTAGTACTCCCCACATCCTTATTTTTCCCTCACAAATTTGGGCAAAAAAGTGCACATTATATATGGCAAAATACAGTAGTTTGATATCAGGTAGCCTGAGACCTACAACTTTGTTCTTCTTTCTCAAAATTGCAATGGTTACTTCAATGTCTTATAGTTTTCCAACCACAGGTCTTTTACTTCCTTGGTTAAATTTATTCTTAGGTTTATTTTTTGTTTGTTTGTTTGTTTTATGCAATTGTAAATGGGATTGGGATTTTTTTTCAAGATTTTTATTGGGGAATTGGGGGATGGGAACAGCGCTGGGGAATTGGGGGAATGGGAACAAACAAGTTGCTGTCCTTTTGTTCTTCAGTCTAGTTGTGGAGGACATTGCTTCCCTGGCCCAAGTTGGCACCATCATTGCGCTCTTCCCGGGTGAGGCAGATCTGTCGCAGGCTTCTGGACGGCTGCTCTCGCTGGCTGCTGGCTACACATGGTAGCCCACGGCAACCCACCTGCCGTTGCAGGTCACAGCAGCCCAGCTCTAGGTCAAGCTGTTGTTCAGCATCTTAGCTGTAGAGGGCCGTATCACTGGCCCTCATATGTGGGATTCGAACCGGGGCCCTCTGGCATCCCAAGCCAACTCTTAACCAACGCACCACTCGGCTGGCCCTGGGATTGTTTTCTTAATTGCTCTTTCTGATAGTTTTTTATTGGTATATAAAAATGCAAATGATTTCTGAATATTAATTTTGTGTCCTGCTACTTTACTGAATTTATTTTTGGTGGAATCTTCAGCATTCTCTCTATATAATATCATGTCATCTGCAAATAATGACAGTTTTACTTCTTCCTTTCCAATCAAATTAAAACTTTCAAAGATGCTTATAGAGATGAATTCAAGAGTTACACCCACAAAATGGACAATAAATTATAAAAGAAACAAAAAATAAGGGACTGAAATAAATAGATAGCTATAACAAATATAGTCTATTATAATAGAAATTCAAAAAATAAAACATAGGTACATACATACAATGGACAATTACTCAGCCATAAGAAAAGATGAAATACTGTTATTTGCAACAACATGGATGGATCTTAATATAATACTAAGTGAAATAAAGTCATATGAAAAAAGTTGAGAACCATATGATTTCACTCATATATGGGATATAAAACTGAAAGCAACAAACAAACAAGATAAACAAACAAAAATTCAGATGCATAGACAACAGTTTAGTGGTTACCAGAGGGAAAGGGGGAGGAGAGGAGGTATAAAAGGGTAAAGGAGGTCAAATATATGCTGACAGAAGGAGATATGACTTTGGGTGGTGAACACACAATGCAATATACAGCTGATGCATTATAGAATTGTTCACTTGAAACCTATGTACTTTTACTAACAATATTACTCCAATAAGTTTAATAAAAAATACAAATAAGTAAATGAAACATAGTCATGTAATAAAACTTCAGCAGATGGGATAAAATTTAGCATAGGAGCCATTGAAGAACAAATTAGTAAATTAGTATATAATTAAGAAATTCATCAATAGGAGGAGACATAGGTCCTACCTCTTGAATAGAAGAATGTAAAAAAATATTGGAATCAGTTTTTAAAATTGCCACAGAAGACATGCAAGATAGGTTGTAAAACCCTAACATAGGCCCAACAGAACTTCTAGAAGAAGAGGATGGAGGGGAAGGCAGAAAAGAAAAAAATAATATTGATTCTGGTTCTTGCCAGGATGACAAATTAGCATGGGCTGCAGATATCATAATCCTTGAATAATCATAGGTCAAATCATTATGGACCTTTCAACAAAGAAAATCCCAGAACCAGATGGTTTCACAGGTGAATTCTACTAAACATTTAAAGAATTAATGCCAATCCTTCTTAAATGCTTTCAAAGAATAGGAGAGAACATTTCCAAACTCATCCTATGAGGCCAGCAACACCCTGATACTGAAAGCAAGACAGACACCACAAGGAAAGAAAACTACAAGTCAATATAGATGCAAAAATCCTCAACAAAATACTAGCAACCAAGTTTAACAGCATATTAAAAGAATCAGGGCTGGCCAAGTGGCGCGTTGGGTAAGAGCTGGCTTGGGACTCCAGAGGGCCCCAGTTCAGATCCCACATATGAGGGCCAGTGTTTCTATGAGTTCAATGTTTGGTTTTTTTTAGCTTCCACATAAAAGTGAGTGCATACAATATTTGTCTTTCTTATATTTGTCTGACTTATTTCACTTAGCATAATGCCCTCAAGGTCCATCCATGTTGTCACAAATGGCAGGTGGCAGGATTTCCTTCTTTTTATGGCTGAGTAATATTATATATATATATATATACATATACACACACACACACACTTTTTTTTAATCCATTCATCCATTGTTGGACACTTAGGCTTTTCCATGTCTTGGCTATTGTGAATAATGCTTTAGTGAACATGAGGGTGCAGATATATCTCTTCGTGATAGTGATTCCATTTCCTTTTAACGTATACACAGAAGTGGGATTGCTGGATCATATGGTAGTTCTATTTTTAATTTTTTGGGGACCCTCCATACTGTTTTCCATAGTGGCTCCACCAATTTACATTTTCACCAACAGTGCACGAGGGTCCCCTTTTAGGAGTCATTTAGACTTACACTTGTTTGTAGGAGTTAACATGGCTATGTAGATAAGTTCCTGTTTTCATAGTATGTATTATCATAGTGTTATAATAGTTGACATTTATTAAATACTATAATGTTCCAGGCACTAGGCTGACATTTCATTGTTTCGCTTAATACAACTTCCTGATAAGATAACATCATTATATGCATTTTTTCAGATGAGAAAATTGAAGTTTGGAGAGATTAAGTAACTTTTTAAATATAACATATATGAAAGTAGCAGAGCCATTTTTGAATATGAGTCTTCCTGACATAAAAGTCTATGTTCTTAATCACCACTTAAAAATATCTCCTAAAGATATTGTTAACAGAACAAAACACTCACAGATACACATACTCAAGCTGCAGGACTTTCCTTTAAATTGAGTATTAGATATCTGAGCCAAATTCAAACTGGAAAAAGAACCTATCTCCAGTCTTTAATTGTCACCTCATACAGGGTTGTGAGCTGTTGACTGACTGAGAGACTGCCTTCCACATACACTATAATATTCCCATCTTTTGAGAAAATCTTATTTCCTGAAAAATCAGAACTACCTCATCTGCAGTAGAAAATAATTTCAATAGGTCTGTATTTAAGTTGGTACCATAAAATTTACCTTTGCTCAAGCTTCACCTCCCCTGGTAATCTTTTCTGATACCCCGTTTCTGTTCTAACTTTAAATATCCCTTTTGAGTACCTCACAGTTCTTGTACAAATCCCTATCTTAGCACTTAGTACTCACTACAATAATTATCAATTTCCTTGTGTCACACTGCTGGGCTGTAACCTCTTGGGGTGTAGGCACCAGGCTTTATTTAATTTTATAACCCCAATGCCTTTCAACAGTGCCTGATTATAATCTCAAATAAACACCTGCCGATGAAATAATAAATTCAACGAATGCATGGCCAATGACTGGCCTACCTGAAATGGAAGAAATCCAATTCAAGTTACTCTCAAAGGAAATTGTACAGCTAAGATAATAAAATAATTGATATATGATTTTAAAAACCGTATACTAATTAACAATTGTTTTGTTCACATTGGCTAAATAAAAAACCGGAGAAATGTTGTAGTTTAACCTATCAGGAGGTAAGAATTGTGCCACTAGGCGACGTGACTACGACCAGACTTGGACAGTTTCTGAGGGAAAGCGCTGTAGATACCAGGTTTTCAGTTCCGTCGCCTGGTGGCGCTACAGGCTAAAAAGTAGCAGGAGGAGAAGCCCTGCGCTTGCCACAGATTCTCCATCTTAGAAAAGACAAAATCTGAAAGGGGCTGCATGTGGACGCGGCTTGGAAAACGTCGGCAGCGAGCCCAGATTTTAAACCTTCCTTCCAATGACGAGGGACTAGGCATAAGTCGATGTTGTCCCTCTTACAATAGACTTACGAAGGCTTCTTTTATTAAAGACAACTCACTCAGAGGATATGCAGGAAATCGTGCGAGAGAAAAATCTGTGAGAAAAGGCAAGTGGTGAGTATTCCACTTCTTCCTGGGCGTAGCGCAGGCGGCCCAGGAAGAGGAAAGCGGCTGTTGATGGCCAGAGCTTCTGCAGGTTTGGCGCTGGCGGCTGAAAGGGAAGCGTCTGCGCAGCAGCGTGAGGACGGGCGAAGGAAGCAGGGTGGTTTCCAAAGAGATCAAAGAATATTTTAGATCCAGCCACAGAAGAGCCTTTGCTTCCAAATAGGACACCAGACCGATAAAAGCTCTGCTTTTGAGAAGTATTACCTGTAAACTTCTTTTTGGTTCTCTGAGAAAAATCTGTGAGTCTGAAATGTTCCACCTTTGAAAAATTCTTCTGAATGTTGCAGAACGTCCACCGGGAACATGCATGAGATTTTGGTGAATTTTCCATCCTTGGAAACTACACAGTTTAATTTCCATGTTCACAATAATGTGCGCTGTAATGGTGGGGTAAGTAATTTGCCCATTCGTGGGGGGAAATCGCTGGATGAAGAACAACCCAAGGTAAGTTTGTCACAGAAAGGAATGGTAGGTGTCAACACTCCTCCGGGGCCTCCCAAGGTCCAAATCGCAACAATCAGTGACAACCCTTGAGAAGCATGCCCCTCAGCAACCTTGTTGTTGAAGTTTCAGCTGAAGACATAGTCTCAGTTAATAATTAAGAAATGGCTGGGCTCACTGAACTCTCCAACCTCTGGAGAATACTCACCAAACATTTAAATACCACTGATACCTGTGCATTATAAACATCCACTGCAAGAAAATGATCAAGCATTTCATGGCTACCTGGCAAATACTCAGGCAATTCACAGCGGAAATAGTTTCAGAAATAGCTTTCTTTATGTGAAGGATGTTGGGTGACACATTCCATGGAACTGGTCATATTGACATGTATTTGCTCATCCTAGAGTCTTCACCTCTTTAAGGATTATAATCTCAGCACTCTGGAATAAAAAGTTAATGCTGTGACCCTTCCTTCCGGAATTTTCTTTTCATTCAATGTTAAACATTCTGCCAGCCTAATACAGGACAGAGAGAAGAGAGATACATGCAACGTCGCTTTATCTCCAGTGAAATTAGATAGGTTTCTAGAAGCTAAAAACAAGACAATAGGTAAAGACAACTGTCATCCTTCGCATTCTTGCTTTTAGGCTCGGGGTAGTAAAAGAAAACATCTCCTTTCTGAATAACAGTATAGTAGTTGTTGTTTTGTGGCTCTAACTTCAGTAGTGTTTTCTTTTCTTCTGAAACATAAGTAATTATCAATTTATAGTCAATAAGTACCGACGCCTTTGCTATTTTCTTTTTGTTTACTTCACAAAATTCATTGTTTAGAAAGGCAGTAGCCTCTTAATTGTTAATTACAGAAAAGAAATGCATTTTTTTCTGCTCATACCTAATTTTCTTTGATCTTCCGAAGGTAAGTTACCTCTAAAACTTTGTGTAGACTATCCTAGCAGATATCCCGAAGCGTGACAAAAACCCAAAAAACAAAAAACCCCCACCTCATCCTAGATCTATACATAAAATGATAGTCTTTTTAACTTCCCAGGGAAGGTCAGACTATGTATTTTGAAGTCATCTTTTGCTTTTCTTGAATTTCATAGATGATGACTGATAAATTGTGATAGTCTAGTTTTCTGCAGGTTTGGACTCAATCAATTAAATTCAAGTAAATATTTATTTGATTAATATTATGTAGTTGTTTTTTATTTGAAAAGAAGTCATGTGATGATTTTTGATGACATTGATGACACAAAATCAAATACAGATGTAAAACTGCAGTTGATCCTTGAACAATGCAGGGGTTAGAGGCACTGACCCCGTGGAGTGAAAAATCCCTTTGTAACTTTTGACTCCCCCAAAACTTAAGCTTGTTGTCCCTTGTTGTCTGTGGGGGATTGGTTCCAGGACCCCTGAAGATACCAAAATCTGCAGATGCTCAAGTCCCCTGTATAAAATAGTATAGATCAATGCATACAGTTGGCCATCCATATCTGCGGACTCCCAACCATGGATCGAAAACAGTACAGGTATTTACTGAAAAAAAAATCCTCATGTAAGTAGACCCACTCAGTTTAAACTACTTTGTTCAAGGGTCATCTGTATGGGGCAGGGGGAAAAATCATTGGTAGAAATAAATGTCTCTTTCATTATTTAAGGTGTAATCCACTGAGTTGCTAAGTAGCTCATTTATTGCAATGCTAAATTTGTATTTGCTAATTTTTACTAAGTTTTCTTACTTATTAAACATCAAAGTTCTTTCTTTAACAATTAATTCTCCAATATATTAAAAGGAAATGCCATGTAATATGGACCAGCAAAACAATTTATGTATACTCAGATCAGGCTAGAACCCATGGCAATGTCTGTTCAAGATTTTTTTTCAAGGAAACAGTTTGTACTAATAGACTATGATGATACTCCTTAAACAAAAAAAATGCGAAGATTCTTATGGAGATGTCTCTTTCAAAACCATTAGTTGCTTATTTGTACTGGGGGAAGAGAATAAACAACACCTTCATTTCCCCTGTTTGAATCACCTTTCTTTTGAAATCCTGCTTGCTTGATAGACTATGGAAAACTTATTGGTATTCTTAATGTGGCAAAAGCAAATTGAGTGTTACCACAGGTCCACAATTTCCACCCTAAGATTAAAGGGTACCAGAACACTCTTTTCCTGTGTTAGAATATTTTTCATTATTTCCTGCAGGGTTTTAGTGGTAGGTCACTGAAAAACCCTTCTTTCTTTTGCCATCTGATCGCTCAGTGAGTAAAGCTAGTTTGTGGGCTGAAGGCCTGTGGAGGACTGATGATTTCTCTTTTTTGAAAAAAGGCTAGTAGTGTGGATGATATCTCGACAATTATTTATAAATACATAATATAAATATTTTATTTATATTTTAATATGGTATGTTCTAATTCTAATATTTTGATTACTTATTAAAGAAGATTAAGGAAATAAGAGCATGTAAATTGCACTCAAGAAGGAATGTGAACTCTCACCAAAGTTTAAGAACTTAAATGATTTAAAATAACATAGTGGATAGAATGCGTTGAAATCTGGTAACCATCTGTAAATATAAAATATTGGTACTGGTTCTGTCATCTCTGAAAAAAGAGAAACTTATATTCATTTCTAAATGTATGAAAAGCATTGAATCTTAAAGAAGGGTGAAACCTTAGGACTTGTGAGAACACTTATGACTCAGCATGAGAGGTTTAAAAATTGTTTTGCACAACAAAACCTAATGATGTGCTCTTGAGTATTTTTCCCTCTGAAGTGTCTTAAATATTAAGTTTTTAATTCTTACACTTGTGATAGGTGCTAGATTTTGTAATTTTCTTCATATTTTATACTTTCCTCTCCTTTATGTAATCCCCAAATTCACATAACTGCTTTAATTCAGAGAATCTATCATAAGAAAATAATCATATTTACATATAAATAATATTGGTTAAATGTAAAATTTCAAGTGATCTACCAGTCATTATTTACTTTTATGATGTAAGTGATCCTCACTACATCTATTTCTAACTTGAATTAAGTTTTGTAGCCTGTATAAAGAGCAGTTTTTAAAGACTTGGGTCTTTGGTTTTATTCACCTGGATGAATTGTGTTAAATGCTCAATGTCAATGAATTAAAATATTTTGACGTGTTATAATATTAATATAAATAATAATCATGAAAAACAAAAATAATACCAACAGAATACAAGTAGGCATTTATTTTCTTAATGTTAAGAAAGTGAACCTGTGACTGCCTAACTTTTTAACCCAATTACAGAAAATAAATGAGAGCTTTAAAAAGTGTTATATCATTGTTACACTTAGTAAATCATCCATTCCAGTTTTCTGGAAATACAGGAGATAGAGGAACAGGTTAAAAGACACCACAAGGAAACAATCAGACAAATTCAGAATGTAGGACATCCTACACAACAACTGGTCTGGACACTTCAAAAAATTCAATATAAAAGATGGGGGCCTTATCTAGAATAAATAGATGTAACTCCCAATAAAATCATGAAACTTAGTTAAAAAACAAATTTCCTAAGACATTTCTTATAACAGGTAGTTAAGAAAGTGCATTTGTAAAAGGAACTCAAGAGTGAGTGAGTTCTCAAAGTTGAAGAAAATTAGGGAAGGATAATGGAAAGATAATTAAGGAGATTTCATAGGGACTGGATTTTAGATAATGTTGTGGAATTAGTGTTAATTTTGTTAAGTGTGATAGCAGCATTATGATTATGTGCAATAAAGTTGTTATACTTGGGAAATGCCTGCTGAAATATTTGGATGTGAAGTATTATGATGTCTTCAAGTTACTTTCAAGTGGGTCAACAAAAAAAAGGGATATGTGTGTGTAGAATAAAATATACAGATAAATAGGACAAATTATAAATAATTTTTAAATTCTCAACTAGGGAGGAGTTATGTTTATATAGTTCTTTTTAAATTTTCCATACAGTATATTGAAACATTTCTTAATACATATATTTAATTAATAGACTTTTTTTGGAGCAATTTTAGGTTTTACAGAAAATTGAGCAAATAATACAGAGAGTTCCCATATACTTGCTTTCTCCTATTAACAGTATACCCTAGTATTAACATCTTGCATTAATGTGGTACATTTATTATAATTGATGGCTCAATATTGATTAATTATTATTAACTAAAGACTAGTTTACATTAGGGTTTACTCTTTGGGTTATACATTATATGGGTTTTGACAAATGCATAGTCATGTATCTGTCATTACAGTATCATAAAGAAAAGTTTTAGTGTCCCCCAAATCCCCTGTTTTACCTTTTGATTCTCTTCCCCCTTCCCCCTAGCAACCACTAATATTTTTATTGTGTCTGTACTTTTGCCTTTTCCAGAATGTCAGGCTTATTTCACTAAGTAATATGCATTTAAGGTTCCTCCATGACTTTTTTGCTTAATAACTCATTTCTTTTTATCAAATATTTTTTAAAAACACAAAATGACAGAAACTTTAAAAACCCAACAACAAACTGCAACATATATACTTTGGCACTGATTTAACAAATAATCTCTAAAAATACATATTTTAAAAAATAATTGAAAATTTTCAATATTTACTGTGTATTTCATATTATGAAATTATTAACATTGGCCAACTAGATGCGACAATTGAAGTTATGTAAAAGACGCCTTTATCTGTTAGAAAGGAAAATAAAAATATTGACATATTCACAAGAATTATCCAAATATGTTTGGAGATTTTCATGTGGCTCAAATGCATCAGATTCCAGGGAAATGTGAAGTGGGAGAAGTGCGAGTGAGAAATATGAATACAGAGAATATTTCAGTGGCCATGACAATGTTCTCGTGAATTCTGTGCTCTTCCTGGGTCTCTATACTTTTCCGTTAGCTTGAGTGTGAGGATGGTAACCTAACCACCACCGAGATGCGCAATTGCCTGAGCTCTGAATAAAAGCTGGGAACTGCCTAGTCAAAGCCTTCTTTCAATGCTAGGACTGAAGTTACTTCCTTCCAGTTTCCGAAGTTGATTTTTTTTCCAGTTTCAAAAGAGCTGCTTGGGTCTGTGAGGAAATGTGTCTGTGTTTGCCATGTCGTGTGGATGCAATAAGAAAGCCCTTCGAAACGCTGTTAAGACTTGAGAGGTACTACTTGAAAATGCTCCATTTAGATTTCCATCACTCTAAAAGGATTGGGTTTTCTCAATGTTTTGGAGAAAGTAAACACTCGGAAAGGACGCGGGGTGGCGCTGCAGCATTAGAAGTAGAAGGAAGGAAGCAACTAGTCAGTGCTGCTTTATCCGTGCTTCTTTAGCCGGATGCTCTGATAAAGAAGCAAGCAGGACAGGGAGGCTTTCTAAGCCGGTGGCTCCGGGAAATCAGGGCCCTAGGCGTCTCCATTTATCCCAGTATTTGGGAGATACTGGGAAATCGAGTCAGCGACAATGGGAGCCGGAACTGGGTCAGGTTTGCTGGGAGACCAGAAGGCGATGGAGGCCGGAGAAGGAAAGGAACGCTTTCAGAAACAAAGGCAAGTCTTAATATTCTTTGTTTTGCTGGGCATAGCTCGGGCTGGTTCCGAGCCTAGGCACTATTCAGTGGCCGAGGAAATGGAGAGTGGCTCCTTTGTGGCCAATTTGTTGAAAGACCTGGGGCTGGAGGTAGATGAGCTAACTGCGCGGGGGCCCCGGGTCGTTTCCAAAGGGAAAAAAGTGCGTTTGCACTTCGATAGGCAGACCGGGGATTTGTTGTTAAATGAGAAACTGGACCGGGAGGAGCTGTGTGGTCCTACCGAGCCCTGTGTGCTACCTTTCCAGGTGTTATTGGAAAATCCCCTGGAGTTTTTTCAGGCCGAGCTACGGATTAGGGACATAAATGATCATTCCCCGGTTTTCCTAGACAAAGAAATAATTTTGAAAATTTCTGAAAGTATCACCCCCGGAACTGCTTTCCTAATAGAACGTGCCCAGGACTTAGATGTAGGAAACAACAGTCTCCAAAGTTACACAGTCAGCCCCAATTCCCATTTCCATCTTAAATTACAAGACAGTTCCGACGGCATAATATTACCACAGCTGGTGCTGGACAAAGCGCTGGATCGCGAGGAACAGGCTGAGATCAGGTTAACCCTCACGGCGCTGGATGGTGGGACTCCACCCAGGTCTGGCACCGCTCTGGTCCGCATTGAAGTCTTGGACATCAATGATAACGCTCCGGAATTTGCAGAGCTGCTCTATGAGGTGCAGGTCCCGGAAAACAGCCCCATTGGATCGCAGGTTGCCATTGTCTCTGCTAGAGATTTAGACATTGGAGCCTATGGAGAAATATCTTATGTATTTTCCCAAGCTTCTGAAGAAATTCGCAAAACTTTTCAAATAAATGCAAAATCCGGAGAACTCCTTTTAAGACAGAGACTGGATTTCGAATCCATTCAGACTTATACATTAAATATTCAGGCGACAGATGGTGGGGGTCTTTCTGGAAATTGTGTGGTGTTTGTCCAAGTGATGGATTTGAATGACAACCCTCCGGAACTGACCATGTCAACACTTATCAATGAAATCCCAGAAAACATGCAGGAGACCATAATTGCTGTATTCAGTGTTTCAGATCCTGACTCAGGAGACAATGGAAGGATGGTTTGCTCTATCCAAGATGATCTTCCTTTCTTCCTTAAACCCTCTGTTGAAAATTTTTACACTCTCGTGACAAACACAGCCCTGGACCGAGAGACAAGATCCGAATACAACATCACCATCACGGTCACTGACTTGGGGACTCCCAGGCTGAAAACCCAGCACAACATAACCGTGATAGTCTCCGACGTCAACGACAACGCCCCGGCCTTCACCCAAACCTCCTACACCCTGTTCGTCCGCGAGAACAACAGCCCCGCCCTGCACATCGGCAGCGTCAGCGCCACAGACGCAGACGCGGGCGCCAACGCCCAGGTCACCTACTCGCTGCTGCCGCCACAGGACCC
>NW_017731361.1:3587447-3592525 GCF_001890085.2 Hipposideros armiger
CAGCGTCACGCTGCACGTGCTGCTGGTGGACGGCTTCTCGCAGCCCTACCTGCCGCTGCCCGAAGCGGCGGCCTACCCGGTGCGGGCCGACCCGCTCACGGTCTACCTGGTCATCGCGCTGGCGTCGGTGTCGTCGCTCTTCCTGTTCTCGGTGCTGGCGTTCATCGCGGTGCGGCTGTGCAGGAGGGGCAGGGCCGCCTCGCTGGGTGGCTGCTCGGTGCCCGAGGGCCACTTCCCGGGCCACCTGGTGGACATCGGCGGCACCGGGACCCTGTCCCACAGCTACCAGTATGAGGTGTGTCTGACGGGAGGCTCAGGTACCAGCGAGTTCAAGTTCCTCAAACCGGTTGTCCCCAACTTCCTTGCTCAGGGTGAGGAGAGGGTTAGTGAGGCAAACCCCAGTTTCAGGGATTGCTTTGAATTCAGTTAAGAATCAATAAGGTCTATTGAGCCTAGTCTGTTAATTTGTGGAAAATCCTTTTTAACTGTCTTGCCTAGTGGGGTTGCTTCTTGTTATTTGAAATGTAAATATCTCTTTTCAATTCAGTGCATGTTACTGGTGTTTCCAAATGTGTTGCTTTGTGGTATAATGAATGCAAATTTTCTTTGTATTCTTATTGGTGATTAGTCTCCCTGTAGATTTATAGTATGAAAGTAAATTTGGTTTTCCAAAAGTCCTAAGTTTTAAGTTACAGCATTGTTTACCAAATTCATCTTCCCCAGTGCGTAGTTAATTTTGCAGTCCTACGTTTTTAAATGTTTGCTATCTCTACATATGGTTATCTTTTTTTTCTGCCCAGAATATTTGTTTGTATAGTGTGACTTTTATCCTGTGAAGTCACATTGGGTAAAATCAACATAGGTATATTCATGAAAAAACAAAGCACTCTCTCACATTTTTCTAAATATATACTTCAAAAAAGTATCCACATATGAAAATTATGATTCTTTAAAGATTGTGAGAACCTTGACTGTTAGATCCAACAAAACATTCATATTAAGTCTTCAATAAACCAATCACTAATATTTTAAAATGTACTTGTATACACAGCACATGTCCAGGCATTTTCAAAGACATACTAATTCTTCATGCTTTCTGTTTCAAAAAATTTTAATCTCTTATTTCAGTCTGTCCTTTAAAAAAATCTCAGTTTTCATTATTAAAAACTAATAACTTTGAGCACTTAATTAAAATCTGGAAGATTTTAGGGAATATATGTCTTTGTCCTTGACCAAATTTAAGAAACTTCAGATGTAGTTTGGTATTGCATTTTCCAACATTTTCTGAAGCATGAATGATTTCGTTGGAAATAAGCCTGTGGGGAAAATATTTATCTTGGTCTGCCTGATCATACCTTTTTTTTTTTTTTTGCACTGACTACTTCTATTTTCCCCTTTCAGTTTCTTACTTTTCAATGCTTTTTTTTCTTTACGTGCTTGAGTTAAGTTTCTCAATAGCTCCCCATTTTTTGCATGATTAGCACAATGACTTGAAGATTATAGCTTCTGTTCTTAATAAAAATTTTGAGTGACTGATTGAAAGAAAGAAGTGTCTTTATTTCACCTGTGATATATATTGATATTTAAATACATTAAAATACTCACAGGACAAAATTTTGCTGGAATTATGTGCTCTTTGATGTATGATGAATTTTATACATATAATTTTTGGTTATTAATTGAGCTTATCACTGTTCAAACTATGCAGTTATCAATCCCTGATGTCTCTTTCCTTCAACATATTTTTCCTTTTTCTCTTCCTGCTTAATTTGAATCGCCTCCCCTGCCCACTAGCTTAAGGAATACAAATAGGGAAGTTGTGTTTTCAATTTTGTAACTTAAATTTCCTTCTGTAATTCCCTAAATGATTCATCTAAGTCTATTTCTAGCATCTCAATTTCTGATCCATACATTAAAACAAAATTTTTAATTCTTAATGTTCTTTAGCCTATCTTTACATTTTTATATCATTTAACATATATTTGAATGAGCTATACTATTAAAATTATAATACAAATTTTAAAGGTCTTATTTTGAGATTAGCAGTGGTATAGAGCACAGCATGGTGTTGCAAATTCTGATTAACCAACTTATTACCTGTAAGATCTTGGATAAGTCATATAATTTCTTTCCCCACAAAATAATAACAGTTATTTCAATAGCTTGCAATTCTGATCAAATAAGATGATATATAGAAGTGTAATTGCTATTCTTTTAAGTATCACTAACATTAAGAGTAAATTTAATAGATGAGCCTTCATGTAACATCCCTAATAATTGGGAAGAAGCTAGATTGAATAATGATATTTGTGTTCATTGTGTTTTCATTTCTGTGCTTAAAACCTTGCAGCACCGTAGCTTCTTTATATTCTTAGAATAAAATCCGAGCACCATTATTTGGCCCCAGTTTACCTCTCTTTCCACTTACTCTTGAGACACTAAGTTTTGGGTACACTTCCCTTCCTTCATTATCTAGACTAGCGATGCTTCACCGTTTTAGGGCCTCTCCATATCAGTTTCTCATATATGGAATCTTCCCATTTTACAATCTTAGACTGCCAAACTTCTCATCCTTCATATTTCAGATTAAATGGAACATCTTTGGGGAAACTTTCTCAACCCCCATTAAGTTAGACTTTCACATGCACTCAGTACATAACCTATATAGTATTTTTCACAGTGTTTGTCTGAACATCTGTTTAAACTCTGTTCACCCCATTAGATGGAAAACAGTATAAAATATATATTTCTGTCTTGTTACCAGTATATGCCTAACTTCTACAAATTCAACAAATATCTGTTTCCACCGATTAAATGCAGTTATGCTGCTGAAACAGGTAGTTAACACAGGTGAAACCAATAATTGTAAAATTACTGTGAAATCAGAAGAGGAGAAAGCTCTGTGTTCCTTGAGTGAGTGTGAAAATGTGGAAGGAATGAGGCATTTGTGGTCATATATCATCCCCTGACATGATCTGTTACAATTTTTATCACTTTGCATGAAGTCGTCTTTTCATAGGATTTTTTTTACTATAAAAGCAACTCATGAACATTTTACAAAATTTAGAAAATAAAAAAAAACAGGATAATGAAGCATGTCACCATTTAGAGCAAAATCTTTTAAAATTTATGTGTAATAATTACATATGGGGGAAGTAGCCCTAGCAGGTGTCCACTTCCGTAAAATCATATAAATGAGGACTCTACCAGGGACCGTCACTTCTTGTAGATGACAGCACATTTAATTTCCCTAGGTTGTGTTTATTTAATTCAAATAACAAGAAACTCCTCCAGTAGCGTCAGCTGGGTTTAGTAAGGGGAGTAAATGATTAAAAATATTAAAACAACAACAAAAAAGAAACCCCAAACAAAACACCTTTTCCAAGAGTTCGAAACTGCTAGCGAACGCATGGTGGCGCTGTTGACTAAGAAGGAGAATTAAACCATAGGCAGTGTGCGTACTCAGTAACGCACTGATCCAGTGCGGTAAACTAAGCATTCTGAGCATGGGCAGATTTTTAAGCAAGCAAATCTGAGTCGTAGAAGGGATTATTTGCTAGACCTTCTTCAAAGGTTGGGAGGCAAAGGACTGTGTTTCCCTGCGCGTCAGAGGCTCAGGGTGGCAATATTTCTTGGAAGAACATGGCAGAGAGTGAAATGGAGGCCGGAGGGAAACGATTTCTTAGACAAAGGCAAGTCCTGTTTCTCTTTGTTTTTCTGGGTGGGTCTCTGGCTGGGTCTGAATCGAGACGCTACTCTGTGGCTGAGGAAAAAGAGAGGGGCTTTTTAATAGCCAACCTAACAAAGGATCTGGGGCTGAGTGTAGGGGAACTGGCCGCTAGGGGGGCCCAAGTTGTGTCTAAAGGGAACAAACAGTATTTTCAGCTCAACCATCAGACGGGTGATTTGCTCCTGCATGAGAAATTGGACCGGGAGGAGCTATGCGGCCCCACAGAGCCATGTATACTGCATTTTCAGATTTTACTGCAAAACCCTTTGGAGTTTATTACAAATGAGCTCCAGGTCATAGATGTAAATGACCATTCTCCGGTATTCTTTGAAAATGAAGTGCAGCTGAAAATCCTAGAAAGCACTCCACCAGGAACAATAATTCCTTTGGGAAATGCTGAGGACTTGGATGTGGGAAGAAACAGTCTCCAAAACTACACGATCAGTCCTAATTCCCATTTCCACATTCTCACACGCAGTCGTAGGGATCAAAAGAAGTACCCAGAACTAGTGCTGGACAAAACGCTGGACCGTGAGGAGCAGCCTGAGCTCAGTTTAACCGTCACTGCGCTGGATGGCGGGTCACCGCCCAGGACTGGGACTGTCCAGGTCCACATCCTGGTCTTAGACATAAATGACAACGCCCCAGAATTTACACAGTCTCTCTATGAGGTTCAAGTTCTAGAGAACAGTCCCGTTAACTCTGTTATTGTCACTGTCTCAGCTTCTGATTTAGATGCAGGAAATTTTGGAACAATATCATATACATTTTTTCATGTTTCTGAAGAAATTCGCAAAACTTTTCAACTAAATGCAATTACTGGTGATATCCAGTTAGTCGAATACTTGAATTTTGAGGCGATTAATACTTATGAAGTCGACGTAGAAGCCAAGGATGGCGGAGGTCTTTCGGGAAAATCAACAGTGATAGTTCAGGTGGTTGATGTGAACGATAACCCACCTGTACTGACTTTGTCATCGCTTACAAGTCCTATCCCGGAAAACTCGCCGGACACAGTGGTGGCCGTTTTCAGTGTTTCCGATCTAGACTCTGGAGACAATGGGAGAATGATGTGTTCCATTGAGAACGATCTCCCTTTCGTTCTGAAATCATCTGTAGAGAATTTTTACACTCTAGTGTCCCAAGGAGCATTAGACAGAGAGAGTAGAGCCCAGTACAACATCACAATCACGGTCACGGACTTGGGGACCCCCAGGCTGAAAACCCAGCACAACATAACCGTGCTGGTCTCTGACGTCAACGACAACGCCCCGGCCTTCACCCAAACCTCCTACACCCTGTTCGTCCGCGAGAACAACAGCCCCGCCCTGCACATCGGCAGCGTCAG
>NW_017731361.1:3593325-3605507 GCF_001890085.2 Hipposideros armiger
CTGCTCGGTGCCCGAGGGCCACTTCCCGGGCCACCTGGTGGACATCGGCGGCACCGGGACCCTGTCCCACAGCTACCAGTATGAGGTGTGTCTGATGGGAGGCTCAGGTACCAACGAGTTCAAGTTCCTCAAACCGATTCTCCCCAATGGTCTGGTTCAAGATACAGAGCAAAACTAGTAGAAAACTCCAATTGCAAGAGTAGCTTAGGTTTCATTAACAGAAGAATAAAAAAGCAGCTGTTTGCCTATGAGTATTTTCTTTTAGAATCACGAATCTTTAATTGATATAACATTTTGTTTATATATTGATTTTACTTTATATCTAGTTAGATAATCTTTGCATATTCTCCTATTTTCATCTACTTCGTATCTTACCAGTGCAGTCTTAATGCCAATTTTTTTTATAGGTGAGTAATATCTTCTAATGGTGATTTCAAATAGGTTTACTTTAAGGAACTCATTTTGAATTCTATATCCAAAGCAATGTAGAGAGAATGCCAAACCACCAATCTTATAATTTATCTTGTCGAATATAGTTTGATAATGTTCTTTAGAATACTCCTAAAGCAGCTTTGTCTGTGTTTAATGAAGTTTGTGGCTAGGTAAGAATGTGTTTGCTTTAAGATGTACCATCTTTAAGGTGCACCATATTTTTAGGGGCATATTACCAAAATGAAAGTAATGCATTTAATTCATTTTCTGTTTTGACATTTGCAATTAATATTTCAATATTGTATATTGCTCAAAAGTGGACAAAAATATAGGCTAAATTGGCAAAATTCTCTTAGATTTGCTTAAAGTGTATTCATGACTGAGAAAAAAATTAAACATAAGGCATTTTGAACAACTGATTGTGCTTTTTCATTTGGTATGAACTATTGTGTAGTAAGGCATCTGGTGGGATGACAATACGGTTGGTAAATTCTGAGATGTAAATGTTATCAACCTGAGGGCTTTTTAAAATTTCAATAGTGTAATTAAAAGAAAATATACAAGAATAGGACGTTCTAAAGAGGAGAGCACAAAATCACTGTGAAAGTCCAAATGAGCTACAACTAGGAATAAAATGTGTAAGCAACCCAAACATCACATTTTATGGCTATTTTGAGTCATATAAAAATTTACTTTAAGTATTAAAGTATTTAGTCTCTGATTAGAGAAGTTGATCAGGAAAAAGTAAGTTTATTTTAATACTCATGACTAGAAGAAACAGAACTAAAGTTTTTCAAAGATTTTCAAAATTCCCGAAAGAAAAAAGGAATTTAAAATTGATATGCCTTCATACATTAAAGTATAGTTACAAATGGCATCATTTTATATAACTGAGAATCAAATGCATGAATCCTTAATCAGGGGAAAGAGTATATTTTCTTTCATTCATTAAGTATTTTATAGAGATGTTTGAATCCAGCTCTTTTGATGAGATTTTTTTCCCCTTCCTTTTATACTTAGCTGAATTTTCATGAAGAGGGGAAAATACCAAAGAATTCTGATCAAGACTTCTCTTTATTTGACTGGCTTAGTCCCAGGTAGTGTCAGAGCTAGAAAAGTATTCAATTGTCAAAAGTATAAAGGGCAGTTCTTTTTTTTACCTATGTGGTATATTCCTGGCCTCTGATTGGTTATTCTATTGAACTTTGGTTAGTCTTCATGGTATCAAAATTAAGTAAAATTTGCAAGATTCCAAAAGCTTTGAATAAACTTTAAAATAGTCAATCATTCATCTTCAAAACATAATTCTAGATAGTGTGCACTCTCCTTTTTTCTCTCTGAAAACACATCAATTCATAAATATCTTCTTGACATTCACAATCTAGTTTTTAACACTGAAAAGCAAAGAGATGAAAATAAATTTTAAACTTTTATGTATGATTGTTAAAACACTAACCTATAGTCAAACATCACTTATTAAAACTAGTGAAGTAACCTATCATACTATTTATAAATCTTCCTTAATCCTTAAATATGGCTTCCTTGCAAATGAGGACTTAAAAAAAGATGACAGTTTTTCTACACATTCCACTACTTTATTCTGGGAGTTTTTTTACTTCTTAGCGTGGATTCTTCTGTTTTAAAGCTGGAAATCTATTAGTCATAATTGAGAGTTATTTTTATGTCTAATACTCATAATCTTAGCCAATGGTTTGGTTGATCATAGATTTTAATTTTAAAGTCATTTTCCTTCTGTTTTTTATATTCAACACTGTTGATGAAAAGTGATATCCATCTAGCTCTCATTCTGTTATCTGTAAACTTCTTTACGCTCTTTTAGATTTTTCTTTATTGTTGATAATTGCTAGATCCCAACTTGAGATTCATCCAATATACTGAATTTTTTTTCTTAGCGTAATCATAGTTTTCTTTTTCAAACTTTCCATGTGGCAGGTTTTCACAATAATTTGGGGTTTTCTTTTCACAATTGCTATTTCCTTCTCTTTTGTTTGAGGAAATGAAATATCTTTCACTTTTAAGCTTTTTCCATATTGTTCTGAATCTCTATTTCCTGTGTATACATTCTTACATTCTTTCATTTGTTGAGTCCCTTTTTCATGCTGTTAGTTTTCCTCATATGCTTCATGGCATTTTATAAAGGAATCTCCTGTTGGAGGTTCCCCTCATACTAGTACTGGTTTTGGTATCTTGAAAAAGGGAGGAAGGAGGAATCTCAAGGTGGCTGCAGGCTCAGGCTCTATAAATCTAAGCCTTAATTAAGAAGCTTAGCTCGGGGCCGGCCGAGTGGCGCATTGGTTAAGAGCTGGCTTGGGATGCCAGAGGGCCCCGGTTCGGATCCCACATATGAGGGCCAGTGACACTGCCATATACAGCTAAGATGCTGAACAGCAGCTCAACCTGGAGCTGGGCTGCTGTGAGTCGCCGGCGATGGCGTAGGCTGCAGCCCCTGTGGCAGTGGATTGCCATGGGCTACCGTGTGTAGCCAGCAGCCAGCGTGAGCGGCCAGCAGCCGCAGTGAGCGGCCGTCCAGAAGCCGGCGACTGATGTGCCTCGACCGGGAAGAGCGCAATGATGGTGCCAACTTGGGCCAGTGAAGCAACGTCCTCCACAACTAGACTGAAGAACAAAACGACAGCAACTTGTCTGTTCCCCTTCCCCCAATTCCCCAGCGCTGTTCCCATCCTCCCCCAATTCCCCAATAAAAATCTTAAAAAAAAAAAAAAAAGAAGCTTAGCTCAACTTTCCCACACACAGGCAGTAGCTCTGGATCTACACTTAATGATGTGTTTGAGCTGGGCTTCAGTCTCCCTTGGGTAGCACTGCTCTGCATTTGCTCTATAAGGCAAAATCTCAGGGAAGTTCTTCCTCTGCTTGGTTGTCATGGTGTCTGTTAAGGCTATAGACATGGGAACTAATGGCAGCATTTTTTTTACTTTTCAATCTTCAGAGTAAATAAGCTGATTTTAATCTTAAGCTGATTTTGAGGAAACTTAAGTTTATCTGAAGTAAGTAATACATGGGATTACCTACAGGAAAAAATTCATGGTCTTGATTAATATGCATGAGAGTGCTACACATGGTGGTCCTGGGTGACGACAGCTTGCTGGATGACAAAGAAAACCCTCTGCAAAGCAATCCTATATTGTGCCCTGATGCCAGGTAGAACAAGGCAGTAACCTGGATGGTGACATGAGTTAGAACTCGTGACTATTATATCTATGATTCAAGGCCTCAGAGTGAGTACTTGATGTTTAGCATGTGGGCTCACAGCCTGGAAATATGGAGTATATCTAGCTCCTAAGTGATAGTCACAAGCTGGTGTTGTTATTAAGGATAACGAGAAGCCATCTTTATTTAGCATGGTCATGCTACACCTGGTATAGGACCTGTCCCAGCCCTACCTTCCACTCCTTGAACCACCCACAGAAGTCTGCTCAAGCCCACAGGTTCTCTATCTTCTTGTTCACTGATTTGACTTAGCTGTTTTCCTCTTTCAATTCTCTCTGCTCAATGATGCTCAGATTGTGGAGGATGAACAGGGAACCTTCAGTGGCCTGCTGTTAATAAGACCATTTTTCTGAGCATTTTGAGGATGCTTAATTCCATCTTAATTCCAGATGGGGGACTTAATTCCAGAACTATTAATGTGAAAGTTTCTGACTGGAATATCAAGACAAATGGATTCAGATTTCTGAAGTCATTGTCTCCACCTAATACAGGCTGTCCACCAGGAAAGACATTGATGAGAAACTCAACCTCTACAACAATTTAGGGTTTATTGAAAATTAAAATTGTATCATCTAAATATTGTCATTTTGGGATTTTTTTTGCTTAAATTTCTTTATCTCTGGGGAAATGGATTTCTTCATCCTGAATGCCTCATCCTATTCAACAAGATTTAAGCAGTAATCAAAATCTTTCCACAAATAAAATCCCAGGACTAGATTGCTTCACTGGTGAATTCTACTGAATGTTTAAAGAATTAACGCCAATCTTTTACAAAATTGTTTAAAAAAAGAGGAGCAGGGACCACTTCCCAATTCATTCAATGAGGCCAGTATGACCCTGATGCCAAAACCAGACAAAGATAATACAAGAAAAGAAAACTAAATACCAATATCCCTTATGAATATAGATGCAAAAATCCTCACCAAAATATTAGCAAACTGACTCCAGCAACATATAAAAAGGATTATACCATGGTCAAAATACACCATGACCAAGTGGGATTTGTCCCAGAAATGTAAGCTTGGTTGAACATATGAAGGTCAAACAATGCAATACACCAAATTAACAGAAAAGGACAAAACCATGCAACCATCTCAATAAATGCAGGGGGGGAAACACTTTATAAAATTCAACATCTTTTCATGATAAAAATACTCAACAAACTAAAAATAACAGGATATGTACTCAACCTGATAAAGGGTAACTATAAAAACCCACAGCTAACTTCATATTGAAGGGTAAAAACTGAAACCTGTCCCCCTAAGATCAGGTACCAAACAAGGATACCCCCCCTCTCACTGCTTCTATTTAACATTGTACTGTAAGTTCTAGCCAGGGCAATAAAAAGAAATAAAATAATTCAGATTGAAAATGAAGAAGTAAAAATATGTTTACAGATGGCATGATCATACATGAAGAAAATCCTAAAGAATCCACAAAAAACTACGAAATTGAATAAATGAGTTCAGCAAGGTTGGAGGATACAAGATCAATATACAAAAATCAATTTTATTTTTATATTAACATTGGACAACCTACAAATGAAATGAAGAAAACAATTTCACTAATATAGCATGAAAAAGAATAAAATACTTAGGAATAAATTTACCAAAATAAGTGGAAGACTTCTATACTTAACACTACAAGCCATCATTAAAAGGCGTCAAAGAAGACATAAGTAAATGGAAAGTGTTCAGATTGGGAGACTTAATGTTGTTAAGATGGTGATACCCTCCAAGTTGGTCTAGATCTGATGCAATCTCTATCAAATTCCAGCCTAATTCTTTGCAGAAAGTGGTAAATTGACCCTAAAATTAATATGTAATGCAGTGGAACCAGAATAGCCAAAACAATCTTGAAAAAAGAGAACAAAAAGGTGGAGAACTCAAACTTCCTGATTTTAAAGATGTGTTATGAGTTAGATATTAGATATTTGAATAATTTAATATATTAAACATATAAATACTATTTATTTAGAATGTACTACAAGGAATTATTAGAAATTGTCTTAGATCCCATCACAAATTTCTCAAGCTAAACTCCCTAATTATTCAAATATCTCCTTTCTAAATTTAAATTTCAATGAATGTGATTTTTTTAAAAAACATCAGTTTAGTTTGAAAGGTTAGCTGATTCTAAATTTTAGTTTCCTTTCACCAGTGAGCAGTATTGTTTGCTTTACAATGACTTCATTCAAATGACCAACTGATGTATCTAATTTATTTACTAGTAGAAAATTCCAAAAGATAAGAATTTCTAACAAAATCCACAAACCATTGATATTAACTATTGTCCGCTTCATACTTTGAAATAATACTATTTGAAGTATGATTTAAAGAACTAAAAATACCAGTTAAAATTTAATACCTATTTCACCAATTTATCTCTTTCTTTCAACAAATAACATTTAATCTCCCTCTTCCCCTTCAAGTTAAGAACAAAACAGCCCTCAAGTAACATGAAGTTTTAAAAAACATTTTCTCAATTTTTTTAAACAAGTAAACTATTTAGAATTTCAAGGTATGGATTTAGCAATTTAAACTTTAGGACTACTTGTATTCAAATTCCTTTAAAATGATTTTTATCTTTCCTTCAATGATATTAAAACTTCGTGCCTATATTTTATTGAGGAATTAAAATTGCCATTTATTGTAGTTCCCAGAGTACTCCTCTAGCTATTTCTCCCCCCCCCTCTCTCTCTGAATATTCAAAATGGAAAAAAATATTTTAAATATCATGCTTCAGGCCTGGCAACCAGTTGTGTACATTGTTATATGAATCCTTCAGAATGGATAATGCACCTTTCCTGACGGGAAAGGAATGATTTTTCGGGTGACCATTCTTTATATCATTAACTCTTCTCTATGCAGATGTAATGTAATAGATTTTTTCTGGTAAGTTTGGCAGTTTGGGAGAATGATCATGCTGTAGTGTGTTAGACTATCTTAATAGACTATCTTATTATTGATTTTAAGTACAGCCTAATAACATTTGAAAAGATCTATACATAGATATTTTTTCTTCAAAATTTAAGGCTACATGGTATTCATTATATATGTTACTCTTTAAAATTTTTTTACCTAATTAATGATCTCAACAAAACACTATTGGTATTCCTTCTAATTTCTAAGTTTTGTAAGCACCTCTCTTTGCTGGTACATATTTCTAAAGGGAACTAAACCATTTTGAAGGTTCTTATATTAATTGAAAACTTGAATACAAATATATTTCACTTATGATATTTATGTTCCCAAAGCCAGGCTGAAGTTTGGATCCAAATTATCTAAAAAGTTGTTCACCTCTCCAGTTCCATCGCACTTGGGTAGATAAGAAAATGGATTCTGGAACCATACTGTAACACTGTGAATCCTAACTCTGCCATTTCACATGATACGTGACTATGGGCAGGCTATTTAAATTCTCTATGCCTCAATTTCTTCATCTATAAAATGTGGCTAATAAGAGTGCCCACCTCATTGGGTTGTTTGGGGGAATAAAATGAATTAATATATATTAAATGCTTAGAATAATATCTGGCATATAGTGACACAGATATGTTACTATTTCCTAGATTTCATTTGCTTTGGATTGACAAAAGGAACTGAAAAGAGATGATTTGCAACAGTATTTTTATGTCATCTTATAGGAATAAGTAAACAAAATATAGTTTGAATTTTGTTCTGAACTCTTTAACTTGAATCTAACTAAAACTTGCTTACTATATGTTGAACAATTTGCTCTTTCCCAGGAGATTTGTTTTTAATTTATATCTAAAATAATATTTTTTCTTTTTATTCTTTTAAGTATTATGATTTTTGTATTTCACTTAAGGTCGATACATATTGTATCTCCTTTGATTTGCCTTAAATGCAAAAGAAAATTATAAAATGTATTAATATTATTATTGTGATTGCTATATATATTATAGAAAGCAATTAATAGAACTAGAATCAAAGTAAATGTAATTGAATAGTACTTAGCATGTATTTTACCCTCATCTCTCAGAATTCTATATTCACTTTCAGACATGTTCATGACTGAATGTATGATCTGACAATAATCTTATATAGGTAAAAACATAATTAAAGTAGATTAATTAATGAATGTATCAACTCAGTTATTGAATAATTACTATAATCCAGGTTTCTTTCAAAAGTAATTTTTCCTGCTACTTTCTATTAGAATTTAAGATTACTGACATACTTTTAAAATAATTCATTCAACATGAATTATAAATTGTAATTTATTAAGTGAATTAAATTGAATTACAAAATATTGAAGGAAGGGAAGTCACATATGTGCCAAGATAAGTGGTACTTCATTCAATATACTCATTGTAACTAATAAACTGGTTAACTGTGTCTCAGTTAACTTACTCTATCAGGATAATCACAATAGATGCTTATTGTTCTGGAATAGATTTTATAAACAAGTCTCTTCTCTTCACCATTGACAAGGCCTGAGGCACTCTTTGCTCACCGATTAAAATATTTTAAATTAGGGCTTCTTGTTTTCCCCCAAAACCATCTGGTGAAGGAATATGATATCTGAGATACAAGGGATGAATTTCTTAAGATGCAAAGTCATTACAACATGCAGGTATCTATCTAGCTAAAGAAGCTTAAGCTTAAAGCCTTTATCTTAACAAAATTCTATGACTTTTACTCACTTGATTTTGTCTTGATATTATCCTGATAATAACCAAGTAGAATAATCCAGTCCTATAACCCTCTGAGTTTGTTTCCTTATCTGTAAAACCTCCTTTTACTTCCTTTTCAGTTCTAAGAATCTGATTCTAATACTATTTGACTTCCTCCTAAATTTAATGTGGGTTCACACTGTAAAAGGACTTATAACAAAGCAAGACACGTCTTCTTTCAACTGTATTGCTATTTGCACACAGGTGTAGGAAGATAGAAGACCTTTCCTTTGAAAAATAGTTTCCTGGGACCATGTGGTACAGAATACCTTAACAAACTTTTGCATAATTATAAATTTCTCACATACTTGAAAATAAACAGGTATATCTATGGTTAATTATAATTTCATAAGCGTTTATCTCCCTTGGTTAGATTATGCAAATGAGAAATGGGGTTCTTTGAAGTTCCACTGATTAGGGTGTAGGGAGAGTGATATACTTTCTTGCTTTCTGCTCACAATTATTCTAGCTCATGCAGTGTAATGGGATAATCTTACAAATTACGCAAATTAATGGAATAACAAAGTTTGTAAAAGTGCTACACACTTTAAAAAATAAATTACTTTTGGACACTTCCAAAATATGCCTTGTGTTGAGAATATTAATTTCTCAATAAAGACGCAGGGTGGCGCTGCAGGCTAAGATTGTGAATAAGCGCCAAAATACTCAAGTATTCCTTTGTTGCAAAACGGAATCAAAGACACACCGAAGAAGCTTTGCCAGCAGCACTGGGTTGCCAGCGAGTTTGGGCAGCAATATACTAAACGATTTTAAGATTCAAAGCAACTTTGTGAGGATTCAACCAAGCAAGGAATCGGAATTGGAAATCTCAAGCCTTTTTGTGGTTGCTGAAGGGATTGGAGCACCCAGGCTCCAACATGGAGACGCTAGGGAGAATTCAACCAAACAGGCAAGTGATGGCCTTTATTATGATGGTGTTCTTGTCTCAGGCTCACCCCAAGCCTATTCGTTATTCTGTGCTGGAAGAAACAGAGAGCGGCTCCTTTATAGCCCATCTGACCAAGGACCTGGGCCTGGGAATTGGGGAACTGGCCGCCCGGTCGGCGCGGGTGGTGTCTGACGATGACAAGCAGCGCTTGCAGCTGGACCGTCAGACTGGAAATTTGCTTTTGACAGAGAAACTAGACCGGGAAGAGCTATGTGGCCCCACTGAGCCATGTGTACTGCATTTCCAAGTGCTCCTGGAAACGCCTGTGCAATTTCTTGAAGGAGAATTATCAATCCAGGACATAAATGACCACTCCCCAGAATTCCTGACAAAGGAAATGCTCTTGAAAATCCCGGAAAATAGCCAGCCAGGGACTATTTTTCCTTTGAAACCAGCTCAGGATTTGGATGTGGGCAGCAATGGTCTTCAAAAATACACTATCAGCCCCAGTTCTCATTTTCACGTTCTTACTCGAAATCATAGTGAGGGTAAAAAGTACCCAGACTTGGTGCAGGACAAAGCGCTGGATAGAGAGGAACAGCCTGAGTTCAGCTTAACCCTCGTGGCGCTGGATGGTGGGGCTCCGCCTAGGTCTGGCACCATCACGGTGCGAATCCTGATCGTGGACGTCAACGACAATGCTCCTGAGTTTGTGCACACCCCATATGAGGTGCAGGTTCTGGAAAACAGCCCCCTAGGCTCACCAATACTGAATGTCTTCGCTAGGGATGCAGATACTGGAAACTTTGGGAGTGTTTCCTATGGTTTGTTCCAAGCATCAGATGAAATTAAACAAACTTTCTCAATAAATGAAGTCACAGGAGAAATCCGACTGACAAAGAAATTGGATTTTGAACAAATTAAATCTTACCATGTAGAAATTGAGGCTACGGATGGAGGAGGCCTTTCTGGAAAAGGAACTGTATTCATAGAGGTGGTGGATGTGAACGACAATGCTCCTGAACTGACCATATCTTCACTCACCAGCTCCATCCCAGAAAACGCTCCTGAGGCAGTTGTCTCTATCTTCCGTATTCGCGATAGAGACTCTGGAGACAATGGAAAGATGATTTGCTCTATTCCAGATAATATGCCATTCATTCTAAAACCGACTTTCAAGAATTTCTACACCCTGGTAACAGAAGGACCGTTGGACAGAGAGAGCCATGCGGAGTACAATATCACCATCACCGTCACCGACTTGGGGACCCCCAGGCTGAAAACCCAGCACAACATAACCGTGCTGGTCTCCGACGTCAACGACAATGCCCCGGCCTTCACCCAAACCTCCTACACCCTGTTCGTCCGCGAGAACAACAGCCCCGCCCTGCACATCGGCAGCGTCAGCGCCACAGACGCAGACGCGGGCGCCAACGCCCAGGTCACCTACTCGCTGCTGCCGCCACAGGACCCGCACCTGCCCCTGNGGCTTCTGGACTGCCGCTCACGCTGGCTGCTGGCTACACACGGTAGCCCATGGCAACCCACTGCCACAGGGGCTGCAGCCTACGCTGGGGTGCCAGCGACTCACCGCAGCCCAGCTCCAGGTTGAGCTGTTGTTCAGCATCTTAGCTGTAGAGGGAAGTGTCACTGGCCCTCATATGTGGGATCCGAACCGGGTCCCTCTGACGTCCCAAGCCAGCTCTTAACCATCGCGGCACTTGGCTGGCCCCCTGAATTTTTTTAAAGCTCATAAAAGGAAGTAGGAATGGATGACAAGAAGCAATAGCACTCTGGCAAAGCATCATTGGTTCAAAGGGTCTTGTCCCAGCAATTCAATTCATTACTTTATTTCTTTGGGGGTTAAGCTTTCAGTGGAAGAAGAATTCTTTTGGCTACAAAACACACCACCAATATGAGAAAATCATATGCTTTGCTAATAACCAATCAAATCAGGCAGTTTATTTGACCCTATCTTCTCCTAATGGGAAGTAGGAACTATAGGTATGGTATGAGTGGGTATGACATGGACTACTAATTTTACTCAAATATGTGTTCTACCTTTTTATGTTTTTTATTACTGATTGACCTTCAATTTTTTAGCTGGTGTGGATATCTGAGCTGTAGATTATATTTCTCAACCATTGTTGTGGCTGGAAGTGGTCTTATAACTAAGTTATGGCAAGGAAGGTGTAAGCACAAGTGTCATGCACAAGTGTAAGCACAGGAATACTTCATGAAAATGTCTTTTTGAAAAAAAAGGAAGGCACAGCCTTTTTTTCTCCTATTTGCTGGTCTGAATGGAAATGTAATGACTGCATATTAAACAGCCAACTTGGACTATGAGGTAAAGGTCATGTCCTAAAGATGGTAAAGCAACAGGATGGGACAAGACTGGGTCCCAGATAACATGGAGTGCATTTCAGCCACTAGCCTTCTGTTATGAGAGAAAAATAAATTTCTGTTTTGTGTAAGCTATTGTTATGTTTTTTTCTACAATTTCAGGCTGAAATTATATAGAACATATATATATATTCATATAGAAATCATATAGAGCATAATTCTAGCTGATATAGTAAGCTTTTAATAAAGTGATATTTAAAGTAAGCAAAAAATGAATAGACAAAATTGTGAGGTTTACATGCATATCTTAGAAATCAAGGTTTATTGAGAATAGGTAAAGCAAATAACTGAAGATATAAGAAAAATCACCTATTATTAATATCATCAGATGAGAAAACAAGTTATTGCACTTAAGAAATAAGTACAGGGCCGGCCGAGTGGTGCGATGGTTAAGAACTGGCTTGGGACGCCAGAGGGCCCCGGTTAGGATCCCACATATGAGGGCCAGTGACACTTCCCTCTACAGCTAAGATGCTGAACAACAGCTCAACCTGGAGCTGGGCTGCTGTG
>NW_017731361.1:3605530-3607463 GCF_001890085.2 Hipposideros armiger
GCCAGCGTCACGCTGCACGTGCTGCTGGTGGACGGCTTCTCGCAGCCCTACCTGCCGCTGCCCGAAGCGGCGGCCGACCCGGCGCGGGCCGACGCGCTCACGGTCTACCTGGTCATCGCGCTGGCGTCGGTGTCGTCGCTCTTCCTGTTCTCGGTGCTGGCGTTCATCGCGGTGCGGCTGTGCAGGAGGGGCAGGGCCGCCTCGCTGGGTGGCTGCTCGGTGCCCGAGGGCCACTTTCCGGGCCACCTGGTGGACATCGGCGGCACCGGGACCCTTTCCCAGAGCTACCAGTATGAGGTGTGTCTGTCCGGAGATCCTGGGACTGGTGAGTTTAAATTCTTGAAGCCAATATTCCCCAACCTCTTGGTTGAAGACACAGAGAGAAATTAAAGAAAATCCCAAATGCAGGAGTAACTTTGTATTCAGTTAAGTATTGTATTTGTTTAAGTGACTGTCTCCTTAATTTTTGGGAAAACTAACTCCCATTGGATGCATGTTAAGAAATTGTGTTATCTAAATATGTGTCTCTATTCCAAACCAATGTATATCCCTGATCATGCTAAATTCCTTCCTTTTATTAACATTGATTGGACTTTGCCTTTTTAATTACACTGAATGGATACTGAATATGCATTTTTTCCTTGTTAGACCTTCTCTTAGTGATTAATCTTTCCATAATTATAAATTACTCAATTAGTACAAGGAATTTTGTTTAAATCAATTTCTTAATATCTTTTTAATGAAATATTTTAGAGCTTTTATGTAATTTTGCGTTTTTATATATTTGTGGTTTTTGTCTTTATCATATAGCTTTACCTTTGCAAGACCAGAGTGTTTGAAATGCTTTACAGCTATCTAGGCCTTTCTTTTTTACTATTCTATAATACCAGGCTATGCCCCCTGAATAACCATAAGCATATAACTTAGCATACTTGTTTGTCTCAAATTGTACATAAACATGCACCTCATTAAAATACTAATACACTAAAACTGTGACTTCCCATTGTGAGCATCATATATGCTAGAGATTTTCTTATTTATTTGGTTGCTAGTTACCTAACACATTGTAAGTGCTCCATAAATACTAATGTTAAAATTAAAATAATTATTCTCATTTGTAAATAATAATTAAAGAGAAAATCTTATATAATTTGGCATCACTTTCACTAAATAAAACTAAGTCACTGCTTAGTAAAATCCTTTATAAAATAATCTCAGAACCTTAAATATTGGGTTGTCGAAAAAGCCATGATGTATTTTTTTCTATGTTTTTCATTGCAAAAATGCATCATGACTTTTCTGACAACCCAATAAATCCTAAATCTTTTCAGAGGATTCAAGGTGTAGAGAGCAGAGAGCATCATATACTTCCTTGTCCTTCCTTTTGTCTTATAAAAAGAAGTTCAAGTGTAGTTTAATGTATGTATCCCTTGGTTTTCCTGCAGCTTTTCCCTACTGTTCAAAAGAGTCAGATAATTTCTTCTGAGTTTCAGTTATTCTGTTCAAGACTGATTATCAAGTGATATCAGATTTTCACTTTAAGTTACTTTGCAGACATGGACAGCATTTATCAACAAAATAATGATTAATTTTTGATGTCCAATTTATCTTCTGTTTTGTTCTTCAACGTAGCTTTCGTATATTTTGTGTAAATTTATTTTATCAATTATACTGAACTTTTATTTGTAAGAAATAAGGATTATTTTGTCCTTTAGGACAATAAGAATAGAAATTAAATAAGATAAGAAATGAGCTTATCTAAATTATAATTGTTTTATGTTGTGTTCATAAGCCAAGTAAGTTGATCATGTGATTTCCAACTAACTTTATATTACTATGACTATAAGACCACTTAGTTAAACTTTTGGCACAATGTGAGCAATTAAAGAACTTGCTTTATAATTTAAATATTTATTTTGAAATCTTGTGTCAT
>NW_017731361.1:3609918-3616110 GCF_001890085.2 Hipposideros armiger
TCAGCAAATGTCTATTTAGAGCTTCCAATAACTAAGAACTGGAGGGAGATAAGATCGGGAGCATTTCTGTGACTTAAAAGTTTTGATACACACCAGGGTTATAATTTGGAATGAAATGGCAAATACTATATGCAATAGTAAATAAGGACGCCTGGTGGCGCTGCAGGCTAGGAGTTTGAATGAAGGTCTCTGGCTACCCGGGACTCCATTAAGCTGAGAATCAGAACTCCGACTGCTTTCTAAAAGAAGGAAGCATTTTAAGTAAGACCTAGTGGCAGAGATCTTCAGAGAGGGCATCGTTCTAGTGCAAGTCAGTCAGAAAGATCTAATTCGAGGTTATTTAACGAAGTCATCTGGGTTGACTGTATACCGAGTTGAAGAAACTGCACCTTCTTGAACCGGGTCTTAACAATGGAGACAGCGCTAGCAAAAACGCCACAGAAAAGGCAAGTTATCTTTCTTGCTCTATTGTTGTTTTTGTGGGAGGCTGGTTCTGAAGCAATTAGGTATTCCATGCCAGAAGAAACGGAAAGTGGCTCCTTTGTGGCCAACCTGGCAAAAGACCTGGGGCTCAGGGTGGGGGAACTGGCCACTCGGGGCGCGCGAATCCATTACAAAGGAAACAAGCAGCTCTTGCAGCTGGATATAAAGACTGGGAATTTGCTTCTATATGAAAAACTAGACCGGGAGGTGCTGTGTGGGGCGACAGATCCCTGTATACTGCAATTCCAACTATTACTGGAAAACCCAGTGCAGTTTTTTCAAGCTGATCTGCAGCTCACAGATATAAATGACCATTCGCCAGAGTTCCTAGACAGGGAAACGCTCCTAAAAATCCCAGAAAACGTCCAGCCAGGGACTGTGTTTCCTTTGAAAATAGCGCAGGACGTTGACATAGGTAGCAACACTGTTCAGAACTACACAATCAGCCCCAACTCCCATTTTCATGTTGTCACTCATAATCGCGGAGGTGGCAGAAAATTCCCGGCGCTGGTGCTGGACAAAGCGCTCGATAGGGAGGAGCGGCCCGAGCTCAGTTTAACCCTCACGGCGCTGGACGGTGGGGCTCCGCCCAGGTCTGGGACGACTGCCGTCCGCATTGAGGTCGTGGACATCAATGATAACGCCCCTGAGTTTTCACAGCTGCTCTATGAAGTACAAGTCCCGGAGAACAGCCCCCTAAACTCCTTAGTTGTCACTGTCTCTGCCCGAGACTTAGATGAAGGAACGAATGGGAATGTAGCCTATACTCTTTTCCAAGGCGATGAAGTTAATCAACCATTTGTAATAGATGAGAGAACAGGAGAAATTCGTCTGAAAAAGGCATTGGATTTTGAGACAACTCAATATTATAACGTGGAGATTGCGGCCACAGATGGCGGGGGGCTTTCAGGCAAATGCACTGTAGCTATACAGGTGCTGGATGTGAATGACAACGCCCCTGAACTGACCATGTCGAGGCTCACCAGCTCTACCCCAGAAAACTCACCAGAGACTGTGGTTGCTGTTTTCAGTGTTTCTGATCCAGACNAAACGACAGCAACTTGTCTGTTCCCCTTCCCCCAATTCCCCAGCACTGTTCCCATCCCCCCAATTCCCCAATTTAAAAAAAAAGAAATAAAGAAATAAGTACAAAAAGGGGACTGTTGGAAAATATGAATATAATAAATAAAAATCTCAATAGAAGGGCTTGAAAATAGGGCTAAGAAAACATCCCAGGAAATATTGCAAAAATATTTTTCAGTGGCAAACAGGAGAAGAAAAAAAACCCCAGAAAAATAAAGAAATCAGAAACCATACTAGAAGCCCAACATCCAAATTGTAGGAATTCCAAAAAAAATAGCAGAAAAAAATGTTGATGAAGTAACTCAAGAAAATTTCTAAGAGCTGGAGGAAATTAGTTTCCTAGTTGAAAGGGTTTACCAATTGTCCTGTACAATGGATGAAAATAAGCGCAAACCAAGACACATAAGTGTTTAATTTTAAAATGCTTGGGACCATGGAAAAATACCACAACAAGAAATAAAAACACAGGTCACATACAGAAAATACATAATAAAATAAGATGAACTTTAGACTTCTTAACAAACACATTAGTTTAGGGAGCTAATTGAAAAAATATTTTAAAATTCTGAAGAAAAATTATTCCCAACCTAAAACCCTATCATCAGTCAAACTTCCAATCAAGTTTGAGAGTAGAATAAATGTAATTTAATACACTCAAGGTCACAACATAATTTAACTCTCATACACCATTCTCCAGAAACTACTGGAAGATAACTTATCACAGTGAGTGAGTAATCTAAGTGAGAAGAAGTCTGAAGATACAGAAAAAAGAAGATTCGAAATAGAACAGAAGTGAAATGAGTCTCCAGATGATGTTGAAAAATGATCCCAGGATGACAACTATGTCTCAAGTATAGACTAGTCCAGTTTGGAGCTGTATGAGACAGGCATTTTGAAGGATATCATCAGCAAGTCCCCTGACATATTATCAGCTGGATGAAATGATTGGAGGATGTGCTCTATTAAAGCCAAAGAGTAAACAAAAAAAGAAGAAAAAGTAAAATCCTAGAAATAGTAAATTCAACCAGAATAAAAGGCAAAGACAATTCCAAGAATAACAACATGATAGTTGTGCAGCATGTGTAGAGACCTCCCACCCAATTTAAGGGAAAATTGATATTTCAGGAGATATGGGAATGACCATGTGGAAAACGGTATTGAGAGGCAATCGGACATGTGGGAAGAATAACTGATAGATGTAAAGGAAACCAAGTAAATGAAAAAGCAAAGCAATTATTAACTTTAAGAAAAAAGTGAGAAAGGAAGTATAATTAGTACACAACAATGCTCCCAATGATATTGTGAGTGCAAGAAGGCAGGCAAGGGCCGTGGAAGCGTACGAGAGTTAAAACTTAATCCAACATACTAAGGAGTCAACTGATCATGTCTAAAATTAATCAAAATACAGAAGAATACAGATTAATGGCAGAAGAGATAACTAAAAGAGTTTAAAATGGCTGCCTATTGAGAAATGAACTAGGAACGTGAGGAGGGAAACGGCAGAAAACAATTGTATTTGTTTTCTTAAGCCTCTTAATACCATTTGATTTTGAACCAAGGTCTTAAATTATTTTGAAAAACAATGCATTTTTTTTAAAAAGAATGCATTTTAAAAGATCAGGAAAATAGAGATCTTGCAAGTCTCCCGAGGAATAAAAAGTAGATAAACTACTAAACACTACTAATAAGAATAAAGATATATATAAAGATGAATAATACAATGAAAACATAATACAAGAAATTTGCAAATCCAGATAAAATGGTTTTAAAAATAAAATACAAATTACTTTAAAAGGAAACAAAACCTGTACAGATTAATAACCAAAAGTAAAATGGGGAGGAGTCATAGACTTACACCAGCAAAGCCACCAAACCTAACCCACTTAAAAGGCAAGTTGTAATTAAGCATATAGAAACAGATGACGGTATCATTGTAAAAAGTATTCTGTTGCATAAAAATAGATGGAAAGCTTTCTAACCCATTCTATGAGGCCAGGATAGTTTAATACCAAAACCACAGAAGTTAAACACACACACAGAGCAACATGGGCCAGAAAAATCCTAGAATGATGTTGACACATCAAATCCATGTGTGCATTAAAAAATGTCATGATTAAATGACATTTATATCAAGAACTTGAAAATTAAAAAACTAAAGAATAAAAGTACAATTCCAACATATGTCAAAATTACTTTAAAATCTGAAATAAGAAAAAGATGAAAACTTTCTTGACCCCAAAAAGGATCATTTACTTCAAATGGAGATCAACTATCACAGTTAAAGATGAAATACTAGGAGCACTTCCACAAAGGCAAGAATGACCTACCTGCTGTTGTTAATTTTAAGAGTATTCATTGCATACCCTTGGAGATGCTAGCCATTGAAGTTATATGTGAACAGTAATTAAAATTATATTATTACTTAAAGTGGATAAAGGGTGGAAGTGGGGGACAGAAAGTGTTCCAGAAAATATCATTGGTAAAGAGTGAAGACCTTGAAACTAGGATTGTTAAAGAAGAAAAAAACAAACAAAAAAAAAACCCCTGAAAAAAAGGGCCAGTTACTCTGCAGTATGAACAACTTTATTGTTACACAGTTAACAAATAAATTAAAGGTCTTCAACCAATATTTGTTGACTTTTTGATGAAGGCTTCATTTTCTTATATATTCTTTACTATCAATTTTAAAAACAGGAGAAAGTTTACTTAGGATTTTACTCCCGGTGGAGTAAAAATTTTGTTTTTCTACGAATTCATACTATAACAGGGAAAGACGATGTAAGCACTTACTAGCAATATTGTGACCACTTGAGGAAAAAATAGAATGAAACAGCAAAGACACTGGAGGACAAAAATCACTCCTGTTGCTGTTCCCTTTAATCCGCTATCTTCTTGTTCTATTCTTGAAAAGGGGAATAACATTCACAAAACGCAAGGTGGCGCTGCTGGCTAAAAAGAGAAAAAGACACACACAAATGATGTTGCAGATTCCAGCATTAGGAGGAAATCTGGCCGGACAAGAAAAGTAGAGGAAAGGAAGCCGTGGTAACAGGAGTTGGGGGAAAGTGGGGATCCCTCCCCACAAGCATTGCTATTATAAGCTCATTTCTAAGGATTCGGTTGCTGCCATTTTTGAAAGCTGCTTGTGACCGAGTAAAAGTGGTTTTGAAAGACTGGTTAAAGGAAGAATGGAGGCCAGAGTGGAGCGTGCGGTGCAGAAAAGGCAAGTCCTATTTCTTTGTGTATTTCTGGGAGTGTCTTGGGCTGGCGCAGAGCCGCTTCAGTATTTCGTGGCAGAGGAAACCGAGAGAGGCACCTTTCTGGCTAACGTAGCAAATGACCTGGGTTTGGGGATAGGGGAACTGTCAGCCAGGGGATCCAGAATCGTTTCCGATCAGAACATAGGATTTTTACTACTCAATCCGCTTACTGGTGATTTACTTTTAAATGAGAAATTAGACCGAGAGGAACTGTGTGGGCCCACAGAGCCCTGTGTGCTGCCTTTCCAGTTGTTACTGGAAAAACCTTTTCAGATATTCCGCGCAGAACTATGGGTCAGAGACATCAACGATCATTCTCCAGTGTTTCTAGATAGAGAGATTCCCTTGGAAATACTAGAAAGCACCACACCAGGGGCGGCATTTCTCCTAGAAAGTGCACAGGATTTAGATGTTGGGACCAACAACCTGAGAAACTACACCATCAGCTCCAATGCCTATTTCCATATTAATGTCCATGATAGTGGGGAGGGGAATATCTATCCCGAATTAATACTGGATCGAGTGCTGGATCGAGAAGAGGTGTCTGAGCTCAGTTTAACCCTCACCGCCTTGGATGGTGGTTCTCCTCCCAGATCCGGGACCGCCCTGGTACGCATCCTGGTTTTGGACATAAATGACAACGTCCCTGAATTTGTACAGTCGCTCTACAAGGTGCAGGTGCCAGAGAACAGCCCTGTTGGCTCCCTGGTTGTCGCCGTGTCAGCTAGAGATTTAGATACCGGAAGTAATGGGGAAATAGTTTATGCATTTTTTTATGCCACTGAAAGAATTCTCCAAACGTTCCAAATCAACTCAACATCTGGCAAACTTCATCTTAAAGCTCAATTGAACTATGAAGAAATACAAACTTATACATTAACTATTCAGGCCAAGGACAGGGGAGGGCTTTCTGGAAAATGTACGGTGGCGGTTCATGTAACAGATATCAATGATAATCCACCGGAACTGCTCATGTCATCACTTACTAGCCCAATTCCAGAAAACTCAGCCAAGACAGTCGTGGCTGTTTTTAGGATTAGAGACAAAGATTCAGGGAACAATGCAAAGATGGTGTGCTCCATCCAAAATGATCTCCCCTTCGTCCTGAAGCCATCTGTAGAGAATTTCTACACCCTGGTAACAGAGAGCCCGCTGGACAGAGAGAGCCAAGCCGAGTACAACATCACCATCACCGTCACCGACTTGGGGACCCCTAGGCTGAAAACCCAGCACAACATAACCGTGCTGGTCTCCGACGTCAACGACAACGCCCCGGCCTTCACCCAAACCTCCTACACCCTGTTCGTCCGCGAGAACAACAGCCCCGCCCTGCACATCGGCAGCGTCAGCGCCACAGACGCAGACG
>NW_017731361.1:3616910-3642036 GCF_001890085.2 Hipposideros armiger
CTGCTCGGTGCCCGAGGGCCACTTTCCGGGCCACCTGGTGGACATCGGCGGCACCGGGACCCTGTCCCACAGCTACCAGTATGAGGTGTGTCTGAAGGGAGGTTCTGGGACCACCAGCGAGTTCAAGTTCCTGAAGCCTATTGTCTCTAATCTGCAGTCTCAGAGCATGGGGAGGGAAGTAGAAGAATATCCTTCATTTCGGAATGATTTGGGTTTCTAATTAAGACTGAAAAATAAATGTGAGTATTGTGTCTGTGAATGCATTCCTAAGAAACTTATCCTGAGTTACCTGTAGTGGAGTGCTTTCACATTGTTTAAAGTATTCTTAAAGTCACACAATAAATTTATTTACACAGAAAATGATCCAACTTTAGCCCTATGAACCTTCCACAAAGCATAGAATGTGTCTATTTATCTCTAACAATTATGCATTTTGTGCAGTCTATGTCGTGATAAATCTTGTTTGAGATGTTGTAAATTGTTTTTCATTGCCTCTAAAGTTTATAGCTACTTTTATCTTCTGAGTTGATTTCCATGTTGTAGAAATATACCTACCGAAGTTTTAGAAGCATAGATCATGGAATATCTTTTAAAGCTTTTTAAAAAGTACTTAGAATGTATCATACATTAACAATTTTAATATAGAAGTAAACCTAAGAGGGGAGGTATTTTGTAAATGAGCAAATAGATGTTTGCAGAGGTTCAGTAAGTTCACTAAAGTCACCAACTAAAAATGGCAGAGCTCAGCCTCTCTCTTAGATCTGTCTGATGCTGGGACCTTGCTATGATGCTATACTGTTTTCTGCCATTAGATATCACCTGCAAAGTTTCTGCCTAATTAAGGAAAATAAATCTCTTTTTCCTGTTCATGTTCCTCTTCAGTCTATTCAATATTTGGAAATAATAATATACATATTGGCTTTTTGTTATATTTTCTTATAAACCAATAATCCAGCTTTTCTAGATCAATTATTTAACTATTATTAGTAAAGCTCTGATCTAACCAAATCCCAAGTAAAAAAAATTGAAAAATCAATCTGTACTTTCTTCTTATTACGTGAACATATGACCTTCCTTTCACAGAAAATATTAATGAGCCTGAATAGAAATATTGCATAATTTTGATTGCTTCATTAGTTTATTCTTTTCCTCACACCACAGTAATTTTCTACAGTAGTCCTAACATACGTTTTAAACACGTTTTCCTCCTTTAATTTGAAAGTTTATTTTTAAAGTTCAATATACTGCAGTGCTGAATCTGGAAAATATAAGAAAAGGAATACTTTTAAATATGTAATATTAAAGAGAAACAAATTATCATTAAATTACTTAGAGATTCTGGGGAGGTAAGGAGAAGCTTTGTTTGGTATAATAATCTGTAACTGCTGTTTTTTTAACACTATCCAGATAATTTTTGTATAGCCGTCTTCTGAATATGTTATAAACTAATGCTGGTAAATCTTAAAATAGTACTATTACTGCATAATAGGATACAGTCTAAGGACAAAAAAAACCCTCAGTAAAATCTTAAGTTCTCATAGTGTCAGGCTAAAATTATCCAGTTTTTCCAACAAATCAATAACATGGAAAAAGGCAGGAAGGAATTTTACACAATAAAATAAATCAAGAGACATACCAACCAAATGTAATGTGAGTGAATCTTGTTTCAAACAACCATAACAACTGTGAAAGAATTGGAGAAATTTGAATGTAGATGATATTAAATAATATTAACCTAATTTCTTAGGTATGGTATGGATGGCATTGTAGGTTTTTTTGTTTTGTTTTGTGTTTTGGTCATTAAAAGTTAGAGGTGTATAATGAAGTGTTTATAGGTGAAATTTTAGTTTGTCTGGGATGTGGAAATGGGAGATCAACAATTATGGCAAAATATTCAGAATCGTTGAAGCTAATTATGAGTACCTGGGATTTATTCTACTATTTCCTTTAATGGGGTTTGAAATTTTCAAAAATAAAAGTTTTTAAATTGACGTTGTAAGAGGAGAAGTAGAGTTAAAAATAGGACATGCTTTTAGGTACAGAAACACCACCGCTGTCACAGATAATACCTCTATTAGACAAACTTTCCAGTCTTTCCTTGTTTAATCATTTGACATTATAACTTCTACCTGAGATAATACTGTTCATGCATTCTTCTACCATGTGAATATTGGGTGTTTTTCTAGTGATGACAATGGACTCATGCAAACTCAGCTAACTGGTGGCATCAAATTACATGCCTGGTGTGTGTGTGTGTGTGTGTGTGTGTGTGTGTGTGTGTGTGTTTATAAGGTTAATTTGTCTTTGCTTCAGTTTCCTCATCTGCATGGGGGGAACTCATAGCAGCCCTATGTAGTAGGTACTATTATAATCTCCACCTTACAGATGAGGAAACTGAGGTAGAGGTTAAATAATTTGTCCAAGGTCCACAGCTACTAACTATTCCCTTGTTCATGGCAATAAAAGTACATGATTCTGAAACTTTTCCATGTTAGTCCCTACTAATTTCATTTCTCTTGTGAGGCCCTCAGGCAATTGTCTGCCCTGTAAGGTCTGGCGATAGTCAAGGTAGTGTTGTAACTTGTACAATATAGGCAAGAGTTAGGACTATTGCATCCATTTTCATCCCAGAAGATGTAAAATCCTGTGAGGACGCGTGGTGGCGCTGCAGGATAAGAAGGTGCAAACCAGAACCTCAGCTTCGGCTCCATTAACAGGCAAAATTTACCAGCAGAGCTTGGAAGCCCAAGGGAAGCTCGGGTGCCACAGAAGAAAGACTGGGTCCTCTGAAAAGCACTACTCACCGGAATATTTCTGAGGCATCCTGTGGAATAATCACAGTCTCAAATACTGAGTTCTTTTCAGCTCAGCGGAACCAGCCTCGCCACAGGCTGTACCAAGCAAGAACAATGGAGGCCAGCAGGAAGATCATTTGCAAACAAAGGCAAGTCGTTTTGCTCTTTCTCTTCTTGGGCTTATCTCAGGCGGGCCCTGAAGCTAGGCGTTATTCTGTGGTGGAGGAAACTGAGGGGAGCTCGTTTGTAACCAATTTAGCCAAGGACTTGGATCTGGGCCAGAGTGAACTCTCCAGGCGGGGGGCTAGGGTAATTTCCAAAGGGAACAAACTGCATTTGCAGCTCGATCAGGACACCGGATATTTGTTGCTAAATGAGAAATTGGACCGCGAGGAACTGTGCGGTTACACAGAGCCCTGTGTGCTGCGTTTCCAAGTGTTGCTAGAGAATCCCTTAGAGTTTTTTCAAGCTGAGCTACAAGTAATAGACATAAATGACCATGCTCCGGTGTTCATAGAAAAAGACATGTTGCTAAAAATATCAGAGAGCACTCCTCCTGGCACTGCATTTCCTCTGAAGAACGCTCAGGACGTGGATGTAGGCCGAAATAATATTGAGAGTTATATAATCAGTCCCAACTCCTATTTTCGGGTCCTCACCCGCAAACGCAGCGATGGCAGGAAATATCCGGAGCTGGTTCTAGAAAAAGCGCTGGATCGCGAGGAGGAACCTGAGTTCAGGTTAACCCTCATCGCTCAGGATGGCGGCTCTCCACCTCGGTCTGGCACTGCTCAGGTCTACATCGAAGTCATGGATATCAATGATAACGCCCCTGAATTTGAGCAGCCTTTCTATAGTGTTCAGATCCCTGAGGACAGTCCCATAGGCTTCCTGATTGTCACGGTCTCTGCTACGGATGCAGACATAGGAGTCAACGGAGAGATTTCCTACTCACTTTTCCAGGCTTCAGGAGAGATTAGAAAAACCTTTGAGATCAACCCCATGACAGGAGATATTCGACTGAAAAAACATCTTGATTTCGAAACAATTCAGTCCTATGAGGTCAATATTGAGGCCAGAGATGCTGGAAGCTTGTCTGGAAAATGCACCGTTCTGACTCAAGTTTTGGATGTGAACGACAATGCCCCAGAAGTCACCATGTCCGCACTGACCAGAGAGATCCCTGAGAACTCGCCTGAGACTGTGGTTGCAGTTTTCAGTGTTTTGGATCTTGATTCGGAAGAAAATGGGAAAGTAAGTTGCTCCATTCAGAACGATCTACCCTTTTTCCTGAAATCTTCCTTGGAAAACTTTTACACCCTAGTCACAGAGAGACCGCTGGACAGAGAGAGCAGAGACAAGTACAACATCACCATCACCGTCACTGACTTGGGGACCCCCAGACTCAAAACCCAGCACAACATAACCGTGCTGGTCTCCGACGTCAACGACAATGCTCCGGCCTTCACCCAAACCTCCTACACCCTGTTCGTCCGCGAGAACAACAGCCCCGCCNATAATTATATATACATATAGTCACGGGACGTGGAGCAGAGTGTGGGAATGGAGTCAATGGAATTGTAATAGATAAGCATGATATTGGGGGTGGGAGGACAGTAGATGGGGGGTTGTTACTTTGTGAGGGGTGAAAAGGATAACTTGCATTATTCTGTACACTTGAAACTAACAATAAAAAAAATCAAAGTTAGTCCAAAAAAAATCATGAATAAGATATTAAAATTTGACATAAAGTCAGTGCTGTGGTAAAAAAAAAATAGGACTAGCAATCCTGTCTTTATTTAAAATGTTGATTTTTTTTTGGCATGGATTTATGCATTAATTTTGATTTTTTTAACATATTATTTTAACATGTTGTTAAAAAAGGACATGTTTGTAACTTTTTCATAAACTTTAAGCAATTAATTTCCTGCTATTATTGTTCAGTACCTAACACACTTAAACTTATCTCATCCATCCTTCACATACAGCTATCTCACTATTTGCTGGTACTGCTCTACACAAACCGAAACCTCCATTTATTGTTCCACTAACAACAGTTTTTTCTGATTTTCTGTGTGAAAGAAAAGAATCAAATTCTTTTTTATCCCTGTTATATGTTTCTCCCTTATACTTTTAAAACTCTTTCAAATGAACTTTTACTTTTATATAATCAAGGTTGCTGTTTTATAAGTCTTTTGTATGATAGGGCATTCTGCCCCCAAGTTTCTGTCTGAGTGGAAATTCTGACAGGCTGCTCTCTGTGAATCACTGCAGGACCAGGTTTAAAAAAACATCAGACTTGACTTTACGGAGCCTTGTGATGAATGGGCAGGGAAGTCTTCAGGATGTGGCCCTTCAAATGAGTGGATTCCAAAGGCTTTATGCTGGGTTTCCAAGATCTCCACTAAATGTCTTAGTGTTCTCCAGAAAGATTCCTTTTATTTCTTTAGAAACCAGCCTTATGGTTTTTGAAGGGAGGTCATAGGAGGAAATAATTGTTATTATGAAATATTAGTATATATGTTATTATGTATTAGTGTGTTACATAATGTATTACACACACTCTATGCATTTGGCCGTTTTCTAAATTCTTTATACATATCCCACTTAATCTTCAAAATAATGGTACAATTGGCACCCCCCATTTTAGAGGTGAGCAGCTGGGACATACAGAGTTAAAATAACTCACCCAAGGCCACCTCGCTAGTAAGTGGTGGAATCAGGATTTGAATCCAGGCAGCCTGACCCCAGAGACATTGCTTTTTTGGTTTTACTTTTTCTATTTTGAAATCTACTAAACATTTTAAAAAGTGTATGCAATGTATATGTGCAATTTAAAATAAAAATAATAAAATGTTCACCCATAGCTATCACCCAGCTTAAGAATTAGAACAATGCCAAGACCTTGGAAATCCCTGTGTGCTTCCTTCGTTACATCTTCCATCCTCATGAAAATCAACACCTATCCTGAAATTTTTATTAATTATTTATTCTTTATAGTTGTAGCAGATATGCATATGTCTCTAAATGATATATTATTTAGCTTTGTTTTTGAAATTTATATAAATGGATTAGTGTAGAATGGATCATCTGTGAGCTTACTTTTTTCAGTCATTAAGTATTGAATTCATCCATGTTAATGTAGTTCATTCATTACACTGCTCTATAGTATTCTATTGTATACACCTTTACCTTTGAATTCATTTTGCTGTTGATTGACTTTTGATTTACTCCAAGAGTTTTGTTACTATGAATAATGCTGCTATAAGCATTATTGTATATATCTCCTCATGCACATGGGCCAGAGTTCCTTTTGGGTACATGCACATCAAGGAAGGTACTACCTGGTCATACCAAGAACCAAAAAGATATCAAAGTGAATGAAATAGACAGTTAATAGATGCCAACACCAAGATGACAGATGTTAGAATAATCTGACAAAGATTTTTAAATGGACTTCAAAAAATGCTTCAACAGGGCAGGCCGAGTGGTGCATTGGTTAAGAGCTGGCTTGGGATTCCAGAGGGCCCCCGTTCGGATCCCACTTATGAGAGCCAGTAACACTGCCCTCTACAGCTAAGATGCTGAACAACAGCTCAACTTGGAGCTGGGCTGCCATGGGTCGCTGGCAACGGCATAGGCTGCAGTGGGTTGCCATGGGCTACTGTGTGTGGCCAGCAGCCNTGTTCTCGGTGCTGGCGTTCATCGCGGTGCGGCTGTGCAGGAGGGGCAGGGCCGCCTCGCTGGGTGGCTGCTCGGTGCCCGAGGGCCACTTTCCGAGCCACTTGGTGGACATCGGCGGCACGGGGACCCTGTCCCACAGCTACCAGTATGAGGTGTGTCTGACGGGAGGCTCAGGTACCAGCGCGTTCAAATTTATGAAGCCTATCGTGTCCAATTCCCAGGGCCAATACCCTGGGCCAGAATTAGAAGAAAACCCCAACTTTAGGAATGACTTTGGTTTCAGTATTCAGTGACAGTAATTGTTTATCATATTCCAAATATTTAAAATTGATCAGTTTAAGATGATGGTTTTTCTGGCCACCTATTATGAATTTTAAATTACACTAAACTTGCTTGCAACATTTCTTATATTAGTTTTTTGTTTTAAAGAATGATATGTTTTCTGCATTACTATAACAAGATGAATGCTCTTTAATCTTTAATCTAAAAAGGCTAATGAAGTCAGTAGTTGTACAAGTCTTTGTTCCGGAATAGCTTAGGAATGTGTTAGGGAAAATACAGGGAAAAGATAATTCTGTATAATTGATTGTATTTTCTTGAACTTTTTAGTTTTTCCTTATTAGTTTTTAAACCATTAGGTATGTATAAGCAGTAATGCACTAACACTTATGCTGAAGTATGCCTAACCAGAAAGGGACGAGAACTAGTACAGTGAGAATTTGCCTCTTGCTTTATTTTGTTCTCGTAGCACTTATCTTTGATAATGTTTTCTCTTAAAATGTTATACCAATTGTGCTTCCTTTCATTATTATACCAGTGTTCATTTTAATATAATTATTTTAATTGCTTTCCATTTAGTTTCATTGGTGAGGGAAAGTTACACCATATTTATCCAGTGAGATAAAACAGCGAAATAGTGAAACTGGCTTTTCCCATTTGCGAAACACTGAGCATCAGTGACAGAAAATGGAGTGGTCACCCAATATCCATTCATCTTTTCTTGTTTAGTAACAGACTCCAAATTTTACTTAGGGCATTAATATGCTTATTCAAAAGAATACATTTTGCCAACCTTCTTGGCAGCTAGAACAGGACACTTGACTAGATTTTAGTCAATGACATGCATATACAAACGTGGTAGAAGTTCTTGGAAGAGGACTCATCTAGGAAGAAGTCTCTTTTTGTCCTTAGAGGACAAAACTGCTCCTTGCTGCTTATAATGTGTAAGTCATGGCTGGATCACAGTCAGCCATGTTGGGCTATAAAGCAACACTGAAGATAAAAATAATGGACAAAGACAGTCAGTACAGAATAAACTTTAAAGAGATGAGGGTTCCTCATGATCATAGAGTCATTGTCTCATCCCTGGATTGCTTACTTCTGAACTTTTCTTATTTGAGAAATAAAGGAACTTCTATTTCATTTAAGCCACCATCATTTTAGTTTTGTGCTACCTCCAATGGAATCTAATCCTAATGCTTTAACATTAAGACTTTTAATTAAAACATTATATAAATAATATATATTACAGGTCTTAAGTGCACACATCAGTTTCATCTAACTGATCTTTCTTAAGCTTTTATTTTTTATTTCTAATTCAGTTAAAAGTAGTATGGAGGGTACTTTACATTCATTATCTTTTTAATCCTCTGCCAAACCTTAAGGAAGTAGGCATATTATCCCCTCTTTTACATTTAAGTAACTGAGGTTAAGAAAGGTTAAGTAACTTGCTTGCAATTCTGAGTAATAAAAGGAAAAATTTGAAATATATTCTAAGTCTACTTGAATTGAGCGCCCCAGCTCTTAACCTATATGCTATAATGGCAGGTGGTAATTGGTAGCATTGTCTTCCTAAGAAAGGAAGTGAAATCCATCTGTTCCATGAACTGAACTCATGTAGAAATATAACTTTTGGTCTATAGTTTGTATTTGTTTCTATACCAATGGCCACACTGCCTGGACCAATAAACCCAAAGTTCTTATGAAAGCACTGACCTATGCAAACCAGGAGTTTAGGCCAAAATTTATCTTCATCACAAATGACTCAGCCTGATGTCTTCCTGTACATTCTCAACATATCACATTCATTATTGCAGAAATGAATGCCTTGAATAGGGAGTAGTATTGCCCTATGATTGTTTTTCTTGAATTTCTTCTATCCATTCAGTCTTTTTTCATCATCCCTAAAATATATTTTTCATTTTCTTTGGAAAGTTGAAACTTGCTTTATCATATACATCTTTGTAATTCTTTCATTTGTATTAAATATACTGTATTCATTTTAGCATACCATTTATTTAAAATCAGTTGCTATTGTAGTATTAATTCTAAATTAACTAATTTGAGAGAAGTATAGGCATTGTTGTGGAGGTATTTTTATGACTAAATAATTTAGAGATTCCAGAAATTTAATAGGAAAAATGTATAGGTTCCAATTATTTTCTGTTACAATGAATGATATGTCTTTGGCAACTCCTCTTAAAAAGTATGCTGAAAAAAGATGTCGGGGATCACAAACAACTTTGTTTTGAAAGGATGGTTCACCAGAACTGAATCAGATATTTTTCAGCATTTGCTCTGATAATACTATTCTTGCAGATAGATAAATTTTTGTTGACCCAGCAGCTGGGTACATGAAAATCTATGTTTGTGTTATGTATTAGTTTTCTATTGCTGCTATAAAAAATTACCACAAACATAGTTGCTTAAGACAATAAGAATGTATTACCTTATAGTTCTGTAGATCTCAAATGTGGGTCTTACTGGGCTAAAATCAAGGTGTCAGCAGGGATGCATTCCTTTTTGGTGGCTCTAGAGGAGAATCCATTTCTTTTTGTTTTCTAGCTTCTAGATGCTGCCTACATTACTTGACTCATGGCCCCTTATTCCATCTTCAAAGCCAGCAGCATTGTATCTCTTTGACCCTTCTTAGTCACATCTCCTTTGACCATACCCAGGAAAGGTTCTGTCCCACTCAGATAATCCAGAATGATCTTCCCTTTACAAGGTACTCAATTCAATTATGTCTGTGAAGTCTCTTTTGCCATGTATGATAATATATTTACAGATTTGGGGAATTAGTGCATGGACATCTTTCAGTGCGTGGCCATTATTCTGCCTACCACAAATTGGCTACTTGGAAGAAAATTATCCAGTCTAGTATTACCACCTGTGGCCAAAGGCAAGCACACAAAGGTCTTTATATCAGGAGGTTAGGCTTCAATGTTTAGATGCTTTAATCCCAGACAAGGTAATTAACAAACTTCTCAAAATCCTTAACAAAAACACTGAACAGATATAGATATCATGAATCTTGATGGCAATTCAATTCAAATTTTATAAATGGAAAATCTGAACAAAATAATAAAATCTGATAAGGGACTTGTATCTAAAATAGCTAAAGAACTTTTAAAACTCAATTATAAAAAGACACATAACCCAGTTTAAAAATGGGTGACGATCTGAATGGACATGTATCAAAGGAAGCTATATAAATAGCCAATAAGCACCCGAAAAGATGTTTAACAGAATTACTCATCAGAGAAATACAAATCAAAATTATAATGAGATGCTACTTCATACCCACTAGGATGGCTAGAATCAAATAGACAGACAACAGCAAGTGTTCAGAGGATGAGCAAAAACTGGGATGCCGATGCACTGCTGATAGGAATGTAAAATGGTGCTGCTGTTTTGGAAAAGACTGGTAGTTCCTCAAGTAAACATAGAGACATGATATGACTTAGCAGTTCTTCTGGAGAAATGAAAACATATGTCCACACAAACACTTGCACATGAATGTTTATAGCAGCATTATTCATAATAGTCAAAAGTTGGAAACAACACAAATGTCCATCAACAGGTGAATGATCAAAATGTGATATATCTATACAGTGGAATATTATTCAGCCACAAAAAGGAAAGAAGTACCGACACATGCTGCAACTTGGAGGATCATTGAAAACATATTACGTTAAAGAAGCCAGTCACAAAAGTCCACATATTATTTTATTCTACCCTTATGCAAGTCCAGAATAGGGAAGTCTATAGAGATAGAAAGTAAATTAATTGTTGATTAGGGCTTGTGGCAGGAGGGATGGGGGAATTAGGGGAGGTGATAACTAAAGGGTGTGGGGTTTTTTGAGGTAATGAAAATGTTCTAAAATTGATTGTGGTGATGGATTCATTACTCTGTCCATATACTAAAAGCCACTGAATTATATACTTCAAATGGGTAAATTGTATGGTATGTGAATTATATCTCATTAAAGCTGTTTTTAAAAAAGAATAAAACAGAAATATTGTGCTTGTGAAACTGTTCCCATGTTACTTTGAAAACATTTTGCTCCTAAATGTATGTCCTTTTCAGCTTAAATGTTTATTATTTTACTTAATCATTAACCTCAACAGCTTTAGTCAATAACATAAGTGACAGTTGTTCTTTGTACTCCTCCTGTGCAACAACACAGAGGTCTATCTGAACACACCAAAATTACACAAAAATAGAACTCAGTGTTTTAATACAGAACAGAATTTACACAATCTATTCGGTGCATTCAGGAGAATTTTTATCCAACGTTAAACCAGAAAATACAAGACGCTGTGAGAACGCATGGTGGCGCTGCAGGTTAAATGATGGAAAATAGAATTGCCTACGCCGCTCCCGTATCCAGTTTCACACTGCCTGGAAGCTAAAGAACAGCTTTCTCAGCCAAAACAAGTGAGTGTAAAACCTCTTTAAAGCCTCCATTTAGCGGCATACTTCTGCCGTTCTGGACTTCAGTATCAGGCTACCAGGATCCTGGGCACACAATAAAGCTCCTGTGAACCAAATTTTCAGGAAAGAGCAATGGAGATTAGATGGATGCGCAACCAGAGACAAAGGCAAGTCCTAGTTTTCTTTGTTTTGCTGAGCTTCCCAGGGGTGGGCGCCGAGTTAGGGCCCTATTCAGTAGTGGAAGAAACGGAGAGGGGATTCTTGGTGGCAAATCTAGAGAAAGACCTGGGATTGAGGTTGAGAGAGATGTCCACCCGCGGGGTCCGGATCATTTCTCAGGGGCACAAAGAGTATTTGCTGCTCAAGGTACAGACTGGAGATTTGCTCATAAATGAGAAACTAGACCGAGAAGAGCTATGCGGGTCCACAGAGCCTTGTGTACTACATTTCCAAGTGCTAATGGAAAATCCCTTAGAGATATTTCAGGCTGAACTGAGAGTAAAAGACATAAATGACCACTCTCCCGTGTTTCCTGAAAGAGAAATGATTGTAAAAATACCGGAAAACAGCCCTCTAGGAATCGCATTCCCTCTGAGTAATGCTCTGGACTTGGACGTAGGAAGCAACAATGTTCAGAACTATAAAATCAGCCCCAATCCCCATTTCCAAGTTCTAACCCACAATCGCAGCGATGGCAGAAAATACCCAGAGCTGGTGTTGAACAAAGAGCTGGATCGGGAGGAGGAGCCTGAAATCATATTAACTCTGACTGCGATGGATGGCGGCTCTCCGCCTCGTTATGGGAGCACCCAGGTTCGCATTGAAGTGGTAGACGTCAATGATAACGCTCCTAAATTTGGGCAGCCGCTCTACAAAGTGCATATTCCCGAGAACAGCCCTGTGGGTTCCCTGGTTGTCACCGTCTCTGCCAGCGATTTAGACAGCGGAGTCAATGGGAAAATATCATACTCATTCATTCAGCCTTCAGAAGATATTAGAAAAACTTTGGAGGTGAATCCTATGACAGGAGAAATTCGACTGAGGAAACAAGTGGATTTTGAAACACTTCGGTCTTATGAAGTGGACATCAAGGCCACTGATGGGGGAGGTCTTTCAGGAAAATACACTCTTCTCCTGCAGGTGGTGGATGTGAATGATAACTCCCCAAAAGTGACCGTGTCAGCACTCACTGGCCCCATCCCAGAGAACTCACCTGAGGTTGTAGTTGCTGTTTTCAGTGTTTCAGATCCCGACTCCGGGGACAACGGAAACACTATTTCCTCCATCCAGGATGACCTTCCTTTTCTTCTCAAACCTTCAGTCAAGAACTTTTACACGTTGGTAACGAGCAGAGCCCTGGACAGAGAAGAAAGAGCCCAGTACAACATCACCATCACCGTCACCGACTTGGGGACCCCCAGATTGAAAACCCAGCACAACATAACGGTGACGGTCTCCGACGTCAACGACAACGCCCCGGCCTTCACCCAAACCTCCTACACCCTGTTCGTCCGCGAGAACAACAGCCCCGCCCTGCACATCGGCANAGAGGAAAATACCACTTTCCGGAATAGCTTGGGATTCAATTAGGGATCTATCTGATCATGATGCAGTGTCTTTTGTCACTTATCTCTAATTTCCCCAGATAGAGTTTGAGAGCCTCATGGACAAAAATCCCACCGTCAAGCATAACCTTGATTTCCCTTTTGTAATGTATTTGTCCATTGCACTTTATCCTGTCCAATTTTGGAAAACTCAGTTCTAGGCCATTACATTATTTACATAATACCATTTCATATTCATGCATGATGTTGAGTTTCCGGAAATGTTTGCTCCTCCTGTTGGCATTTGTTGCGATGAACTGTATAAATAAAATAAAAAATGTTAATTGCTTTTCTCTCTATTCGATCCATTTTTCATCACACTGTGAGTATATTTGATGCTAAATAGCAAAAATTTTAAAAATGTTTTTACATGTTTTTAAAATTTTGTTTTCAAAGCAATACATGCATATGATAACAAATGTAATATCTGAAAAAACATGAAACCAACGATCTTCTATCTATGGTCGTCTCCTAGCTCTCATCCCCACTGGCAAACATTTTGTTTTAAACAAGCATTTTTATTAAATTATAACATACATACAGAAAATGAACAAATTCTTAATGTTAGCTCAGTGTATTTTCAGAAAATGAAAATACTCAGCATCAGTATCTTGGTGAAGAAAGGAAACATAACTAGTATGTTATGCTGTACAAATTATCCCTACTAGTCCAAGTATAACAAATATCCTGACTTCCAATACTATAGCTTTGCTTGTTTTGAATTTATAAATGGGATCGTATAGTATGAACTGTTTTGTGATTTATTTCTTTCACTCAACATGTTTGGTTTTTTTAAAAGATTTTTTTTAATTGAGGAATTGGGGAAGGGGAACATTGTGTTTTCCCAGGACCCATCTGCTCCAAGTCAAGTTGTTGTCCTTCAATCTTAGTTGTGAGGGCTCAAGCTCAGCTCTAAGTCCAGTCGATGATTTCAATCTAATTGGTGGGAGGGGGTTAAAGGGAGAGTGAGGGGGGTTAGGGGGGAGTGAGGAGGAGGTAGGCGAATCCGAATCCTTGCTGCTAAGAGCAGGCGCTCTCACCTGCTCAACGGCAGCTCAGCTCAGGCGCAGCTCAGTGGGAATCTAACCTGTGACCCTATTGCTCAGAGCTCCCGTTCTTAACCAACTGAGTCACTTGGCCGGCTTCTCACTCAACATGTTTATGACATTTATCCATGATATTGTTTTGTAGTTCTTCATTCTCATTTGCTGTATAGTATTCTACTGTATGAATATTTCACAGTTCATTACCCATCCTACTGTAGATGGATATTTGGGTTGGTACAAGTTTTGGGTGTTTGAATAATTCTGCTCTGAACATTCCTGTGTGTGTCTTTTGGACAACATGTATTTGCATTCTTTGGGGTAAATACGTAGGGGTGGAATTGCTGCTCATTTAGTAAGTACATGTTTACTTTTCATAAATATTTCCAAATAGTTTTTAAATGTGATTGTAGCAATTTACCCTGCTGTCAGCAGCATCTGGATGTATCAGTTCCTCCACATTCTTGCCAACACCTGATATTGTCTGTTTTTCATTTTATCCCATTGGATATCACTTTTAAACTTTTTACTGTGTAGCTTTTCTATATTTACTTCATTATCAGTGAAGAATATGTTTGTCAGAGAAAGACAAATACCATATGATCTCACTTACACGTGGAATCTAAAAAACTGAATAAATGAGAACTGTAAACAGAAATAGTCTCAGAGACACNGGTGGCTGCTCGGTGCCCGAGGGCCACTTTCCGGGCCACCTGGTGGACATCGGCGGCACCGGGACCCTGTCCCACAGCTACCAGTATGAGGTGTGTCTGACGGGAGGCTCAGGTACCAGTGAGTTCAAGTTTCTAAAACCAGTTATCCCCAATCTCGCATTCCAGAGCTCGGGGAAGGAAAAAGAAGAAAATCCCTACTTTCGGAATAGCTCTGAGATTTAATTACTCATAGGAACCTATAAAAAGGACATTAACTTCTAATGTATTCTGTCCACTATCTAAATTGTTTATGCCCACCACCACCAATAAGGTGCTGTTTAATTTTCTCTATTTGGTTCATCCTCAATTTCCAAATTTATGCTTAACTTCACAAATTTTCTTTTCCTCATTTTTTAGCCCATTTTAAGTATTTCTTAATAGAATCCCAATGAGCGTAATAGGGTTTACCTTCAAAATTAATTTCATGAAATTTTTTCCATCTTATAAATGTCTTTATTGACATTCTATTTACATTTTTAGTTCTTTCCCTAGAATTTCTCCAATTATTAAACTGCTGCATGTGTTTGTACATTTATTATCTGATATTTTTTCTTTTTATCCTTTCAAAACTGGTATTTTTGTTGGTTTGTTATTGTTTTCATTATAGCAATTTTCTTAAACTGTGTTAGTTTTTTTAAAGTTTTATTTTCCCTATATTTCTATCTGCCTATTTAATATATAATATTTCTGTTACTTTGATATGATAAATATTAGACTTATCTAAAAATGAGAAGAAACAGCATTGTAAGATATTGAGTGTGTGTTTGTGTGTGTGTATGTGTGTTTAAGTTTAGAGACAAAAAAATTTAGGCATTCTATAGCATTATGTAGAAATATTTAATAATTTTGTGCTTTTAATTCTGTATGAAGAAAATCAGAGATTCTTGTTAAGTTTTTAATGGCTAACAATGCAGCCCTATTAAGTAGAAAAAATAGAAGTCATCAGGCAGAGATTTATATGGTATCACTTTTATATTCAATAGAGTGTTTTTTGGCAGTATCTAGCCCTTTCCCTGTATAATAGCCCTCAATTTGTTCTGTGTTTCTTGCTTATTATGGGAAAAATAGAGCTTCTTTCTAAATATTAGGCCTTTGAATAAAATTCTATCCAAGGCAGATGTTAAAATGCTGCTCTTACTTTCAATAGTGTTAGAATGGGCATTAGTATGGCCTACTCTTTACTACCTTTCTTTGGTGCAGAGAAATTAGATCCCATTAGATCTTAATTAAGAGGGCCTTTGAAATAAGCTCAGCTCCCTCTTTAATTCTGCAAGTAATTATAAAGCTAGCTAATATAAGAAAAACAAAGACATTAGAAAGAAAGGGAACAGAAATTACAAAGAATAAGTGAAAGAATACAATTTTCAAATGATAAGGATTTAAAAATACTGAAAATTATTTTATTTCCTACTCAAGGGTTTATTTATGCATGTCTGAATACAGCAAGCATTTAGTGAGTGTCTGATTTGCCAACCACAGATGAGAAAGCAGAATTTCCATCCTTAAGTAGGGACAGATTGGCATAAAATGGGAAGCAATAGTATTTACAGGGCAATATATACATTTTATGGGAGCACAGAAGAGGGATAGTAAATACTTCCTTCCGGATTATAGAGTGATGATTCTATTTAGGCAATGTACAATAATTATATTTTGAAGAAATTTGTTGAAGAAGTTGTGAAGCAAGTTTCTTTCATCAGTTTTTGGTGTTCTCATGCCCAGTGTTTCTTGAAAAGTAAACTCTATTATTTTGGTGGTTCCAGAAGTCACCACAATTTTCCCTTTGGTTCCTGGGGGTAGTGTTAGGAGTGAAAGGCCTAGTGCAGAACTAAATCTAGCACAATGAGTTAGATAGTTAACTGCTAGAAACACTGTTTTTGCAACTGTTGAATTTTAACTTTCCCCATGAAGCAATGAAAAATCTCAACAACACGAAGTGTTCTCCATCACAACATTATGTTTTACAAAACGGACAAAATAAAAATGGAATATTTAAATGAACCACTGAAGAAGAAATGTATAAAAATATACACACAAGTTGGGTACAGGCATTTGAGTCTATTGGAGGCCACGCGATGGCGCTGCAGGCTAAAGAGACAAAAAAAGAATTGAAGTGAGAATGCTGCGGAAATCCCTAAAAAAAAAAAAAGGAAGAAAGCGGCAGGAAGGCTGCTGGGAGAATAGCCGTAGCTGCCTAGGATTGGAGATGGAACAAAACCCCTACCCCATGGCGTAGGTCTGGGTTTTGCGACTGCTGTTTCTCTATGCTGGGAGCTGTGATTGTGACCAGTATTGACGAAAGATGTGTTCCAAAGAAGCTATGGAGGCTGGAGGGTTGTTCTGCCAAAGACAAAGGCAAGTCCTGTTTCTCTCTCTGTTTTGGGGAGTGTGCTTGGCAGGTTCTGGGTTTGGACAATATTCAGTGACAGAGGAAACGGAGAGAGGATCGTTTGTGGTCAATCTGGCAAAGGATCTGGGGCTAGGGGATGGGGAGCTGGTTGCAAGAGGAGCCCGGGTGATCTTTGATGATAACAAACAACACTTGCTCCTGGATTCTCATACTGGGGATTTGCTCACAAATGAGAAACTGGACCGGGAGAAGCTGTGTGGCTCCACGGAGCCCTGTATGCTGTATTTCCGAATTTTAATGGATAATCCCTTTCAGATTTACCGGGCTGAGCTGAGGGTCAGGGACATAAATGATCATTCACCAGTGTTTCGGGACAAAGGCACAGTCTTAAAAATATTAGAAAATACAGCTGAAGGGACAACATTTCGACTAGAAAGAGCACATGATTCAGATGGAGGACCTAACAGTATCCAAAACTATACCATCAATCCCAATTCTTTTTTCCATATTAAAATTAGTGACAGTGATGAAGGCATGATATACCCAGAGCTAGTGTTGGACAAGGCGCTAGACAGGGAGAAGCAGCAAGAGCTCAGTTTAACACTCATGGCGTTGGATGGCGGGTCTCCACCCAGGTCTGGGACCACCACTATACGCATTGTGATCCTGGATGTCAATGACAATGCCCCACACTTTTCTCAGGCAACCTATGAGACCCAGGCTCCTGAGAACAGCCAGGTAGGATCCATTATTGCTAAAGTCTCTGCAGAAGATGTAGACTCTGGAGTCTATGCAGACATATCCTATTCACTTTTTGATGCTTCTGAAGATATTCAAAAAACCTTTCAAATCAATCCTTTTTCTGGGGAAATCGTTCTCAGAGTGTTGCTTGATTATGAGCTGGTAAAATCTTACAAAGTAAATATACAGGCAATCGACGGTGGGGGCCTATCTGCAAGATGTACTGTTTTGGTTGAGGTATTAGACACCAATGACAATGCCCCCGAACTGATCATGTCATCACTTTCTAACCAAATTGCTGAGAACTCTCCTGAGACAATACTGGCAGTTTTTATGATTAAAGACAGAGACTCTGGAGAAAATGGAAAGATGGTTTGCTACATTCAAGATAATCTGCCATTCCTTCTGAGACCCTCTGTGGACAATTTTTACATTCTAACGACAGAAGGTGCGCTGGACAGAGAAAGCCAAGCTGACTACAATATCACCATCACTGTCACCGACTTGGGGACCCCCAGACTCAAAACCCAGCACAACATAACGGTGATAGTCTCCGACGTCAACGACAACGCCCCGGCCTTCACCCAAACCTCCTACACCCTGTTCGTCCGCGAGAACAACAGCCCCGCCCTGCACATCGGCAGNCCAGTGAAGCAAAGTCCTCCACAACTAGACTGAAGAACAAAAGGACAGCAACTTGTCTGTTCCCCTTCCCCCAACTCCCCAGCGCTGTTCCCATCCCCCAATTCCCCAATAAAAATCTTTTAAAAAATGCTTCAACAAGTAATTACAAACATGCTTGAAGCAAATGCAAAAATAGGGAGTCTGAGCAAAGAAATAAAAATTGCAGCAAAGAAATAAAAGATATGAAGAAATACCAATGGAAATTGTAGAAATTAAAAACACAATCTTGAAATGAAAAACTCAATGGATGAATTCAACAGCAGAATAGAGGGGACAGAGATTCGGTGAATTTGAAGGTAGAACAATAGAAATTACCAAGTCTGAACAATAGAGAGAAAATAGACTATAAAAAATTAACAGAGCCTCAGGGACCTGTAGGGCAATAATAAAAGATCTAACACTTGAATATTTGTGTCATTGGACTCTCAGGAGGAGAGGAGAAAACTTTCCAAATTTGGCAAAAGATACAGACCCAGAGAATCAAGAAGCCAAACAAATTCAAAACAAGATAAACCAAAAAAGATACACACCAAAAGGCATCAGTCAAACTTCTGAAAACTAAAGAGAAGGACAAATCTTGAAAGCAGCCAAGAGAGAAATGTCATGTTACCCATAAGGCAATGACAATTTGAATGACAGTAAATTTCTCATCAGAAGCCATGGAGATCAGAGTGAAACAATATTTTTCAAGTGCTGAAAGAAAATGACTATTGACCCAGAATCCTATATCCAGGAAAATATCCTGCAGGAAGAGAATTTTTTGTCTGTGGACCTACCCTAAAAGAATGACTAAAGGATGTTCTCCAAACAGAAAAGAATCAATTTTAAAAAGGAATTTTGAAACATCAGGAAAAAAGAAAAGACAGTAAACAAAAATGTGGGTAAATGCAATAGTCTTTCCTTTTCCTCTTGTGTTTTCTAAAATATATTTAATGATTGAATTCAAAATTATAACACTGTCTCATGTAGTTCTAAATGTCAGTAGAGGAAATATTTAATACAATTATATTATAAATGGGGGATGGTAGAGGGATGTCAAAGAAAGTATGTTTTCCTCCCTTCTGTGCAACTGGTGAATTGACGATACCAGTAAACTATGATAAGTTATGTACAGAGCAACCATTATGAAAGCTACACAAAGTGAAACACTTAAACCCACTATAGATAAATCAAAGAAGAATTCTTAAAAATGTTCTAATAATCTACAAGAAGGCAGTAAAAAGAAAACAGGGAAACAAAAAACAGAGAGAACAAATACAAAACAAAAACAAAATGGTAGACTTAGCCTCTAACATTAATAATTACGTTAAATGTAAATGGTCTGAACACACCAATGAAAACAAACAGATTGACAGAATGGGTTAAAGAAAACATGACGAATTAAATGCTGTTTATAGGAAGCTTCACTTCAAATATAATGATATAAGCAGATTGAAAGTAAAAAGATGGAAAATATATTATGCAAATATAAAAAAATAAAGCAAGAGTGGCCATATTAATGTCAGATAATGTACATGTCAGAGCAAAGAAAATGACCAGAGACAGAGTGGAACATTATATAACCATAAAAGAAGAAGACGTAGCAATCCTAAATATGTATACACTAAATAATAAAGTTGCAAAATATGTGAAGCAAAAACTGATAGAAATGAAAGAAAAAATGGACAGATCCACAAATCAAAGATTTCAACACCCTCTCTCAACAACTGACAGAGCAACTAGACAGAAAAGTCAGTAAAGATACAGAACTCAATAACACTATCAATCAATAGGATCTAATCCATTTCTAGAACACCTAGCCAGTATCAGAATACACATTCTTTTAAAATGCTCACAGAATATATGCAAGATAGACCACACAAATAAGGCCATAACACGAACTTAAATCAATTTAAAAGAATTGAAATCATTCATTGTGGATTCTCCAACCACAATGGCATCAAACTAAAAATCAATAACAGAAAAATAAGAGGAATTCAAATAGTTGGAAACTAAACAATACACTTCTAACTAATCCACGAATCAAGACAAAGTCTCAAGTGAAATTAAAAAAATACATCGAACTGAATTGGAAATGAAAACACAATACATCAAAATTTACAAGGCACAACTAAAATCGTACAGAGAGGGAAATTTATAGCACTAAATGCATACATTAGAAAAGAGGAAGTCTCAAATCAATCATCTAAGCTCCCATCTCAAGAACATAGAAAAAGAAGAGAAAAATAAACCAACAGCAAGCAGGAGAAACAGGAAGAAGGATATAATAAAAATAATAAAAGAAATAAATTCAAAACAAAAATAATAGAGAAAATCAATGAGACAAAAAGCTGATTCTTTAAAAGAATCAATAAAATTGACAAACATCTAGCAAGACTGACAAAAAGTGTTCTTCCACAACCATTTGAGATTTCAAATATGTCTAGCATCAAATCCTTTATATTTTCAAATTTTTCTGTGGCATATCTCCCATCAAATGAGAGGGTTTTTAAAAGTGATTACTTACACATCTTTATCTTTTCTCTCAATATTGTTTTCCTTGCATATAGCTAAATTAAAGATTTAGAGTTTAAGAACTTTCAATTCATCCTTTATCTTTCACTTTAAATAAACCTGAAGAATTTTGAAATGTTATAATGGATTGAAACATGTATAGCATAAAAATGGAAATCAGCCAGATCAACTATGTAACAATTATAAGCTAACTAAATAAAATTAAGTTTAGTATACTTTACAATATTCCATCAGTTAAAGTGCTATTTCAACTCACTGGTAATAAGCCAGCTGAATTAATCCTAAAACTATCTGTCACTTCACATTGGCATACATGAGCATAAGGAGCATGGGACATGGTGCTTTTTTACATCGCTTGTCTTTCCGTGTTGTGTCCAGAGGAGATCAAATTTTTGCCACCTAATTGTTAAAATTAACCTGGAAAATATGAGTAAGGTGATTCCCAGTGAATGACGGATATGTTCTATATCTTGAAAGAGGTGTGGGTTAAATGGATGGATCCATTTGTTAAAATGCTACAGTTAAGATTAGTGAATTTCAATTTGTGAACATTACATTAAGAAAAGAATATACCAAAGTAAACATTGAGTGGGAGGCAGAGAGTGGAGGGAAATGTATAGATGAAACAAGACAATATTGTGAAGCCGGATGATTTGTAATGGAAGTTTATGTTTACTTTGTATATGTTGAACTGTTTTCATAACAATCTTTAAATGAATATTCCTTGTGAGACATATTTATAAAAGCAAAGTCAATTCAACTCTACTCTGTAAATCCAATCAAAGAAAAAAGAAGAAAACAGAGAAACATTCATCTGAAGGAATCTAATGTACCATAGTCACTTTCCATAAAAAGGCAGTTTTTTCACATACCCAGCTGATAATCTTTGGGGGCACATTAAGATATTATCTTCTTTCTGTCGTAATGACCAACATTCTCAAAGACATTTCAATGATCTAAATTGAGTTTTACACACAGTGTGTACTGCTAATAAAATTTACTTTAAAATGAAAAATAATTCAGTAAGCTGTATTTGAGGGTGCCTAGTGGTACTTCAGGCAAAAAGAGTGAGTAAAGGATTCTGAATGCCAGTGATGCCACTTAGCTAGAATCAGAATGTTCACTGAAAGAAGGAAGCATTGAGGATTGAACTGGAAGTAGCTTTTTTTTTAGAGAAGAAATTAAACCCAACTAAGATGTTTAGGGTTGTTGGTTTTACTTTATCAGTTTGTTATTTATATTCTCAAGAAAGTTTATTTTCAGTAACATTTATTAAGTGAGCCATGGATGCTGGTCATGGTGATATTATTTTGATCCTTCTGGGCAGATAGAGGTGCTTTTCAACTACAAAATTATTTCACCTGTTCAGAGTTTAGATTTTATTTAGCTTGCTTTATTTTACCTAGAGTTTAAGTATTTTGGAGAATATCTTCATTTTAAATCTTCCATCATTTTGGCTCTTACCTGAAGTGAATTTTGCTTGAACTCAATTGATTTCACCTCTCAATAAATCTGAAATGAATCTGAAATGATTTATGTTTGGTGTATTTTGTGTTCTTATATGTGCACTGGCTCATTTCATGTATTTTCAGGATATTTAGAGATACATTTTCCTATTTATCTGAGCAGAAACTGGTGAGATAACAATAGATATAGCCATGATGAATCATAATTGAATTCCATGGTATCCACTCAAATGTAATTCACTTTCCACACTACCTATATTTATGTAGGACCTAGTGCCATCCTTGTTGTGAGAGGATGGTTGAGGTGAATCATGAATGTTTGTTTTCTGCATTATTTTGCATTGCAAAATAATTGCATTATGTTCTTAGGACATGATAATATATTTGGATCTTAGGATAGGAGGGGAATTTGATTTTTAAAGTTATAGTAAAATGAACAATCCTAATAAAAGCATGACCAGTTTGATCCATACAAAAATGAAGTAGAATCCTAAAACACTTACTTATGACAGATGCTTGATTGCTCCTAGTTCCTCTTTTAAATAACTTAATTTGATAAGATATTTCTATCATAAGCATTTCTTGGCCTCAATTTTCCTCCTACCTAACTGTTCCCTTTACTGTGCAGGTGTAACCACAAAACAAAGTAAGTCTGTTGTTTATGCTATTTTATCAGTCATATAATTTAGAGAAATGATTGTTTATTTTACCATCAGTGTTGCTAACCAATTTTTACATTTTGCATAGTTTGAGGATATGTTTGTTGAAACGATTAAATAGTGTACTTCTTGGATTCACACATTATACTGCTCATCAGAGATAGTTGCACTGCTAAACAATAAAAATTGATTATAGAGTGTTTACAATATCTGAGGGAGTGATTTTTAATTAAATGTTAATGTGCATGAAAACCGCCTAAGGAGAAAGATTGAATTTGAGATTTCCGTTAGCACCACCAGAGAATTTGATTCTACAATAGACCTGGAGGGGAACCCAGGAATTTACTTTGGAAAAACCTCCAAGACTCTCAGGTAATCCTTTATGAAAGTGGTTTGCCCACTCCAGTTTGAGAAACACCGACTCGACCTAAAAGTCTTTACAATGCTCAGATTTTGGAAATGGTATTGACCTGCAAGTACCTCATGAAGTTATTAATTTGAACGCGTGGTGGCAGTGCAGGCTAAGAGAGTAAATCCAAGTTCTGCAGATTCCGCGGACGCCATTTCACCGAGAAACCCAAGAAAAAATACAGAGCGCATTTAACCTAAAGCCAAGATAAAAGTGTTCAGAAAGGCAGTCATCGCTAAAGTAAAAGAACGAATTCGAAGCAAAGACCTTCAGGACGGTTGAAGGTGGACGTGGTGATTGGGAGTCCAAAAGGATTTTTCCTCTGCAATCACGCATAACAATAGAGATGGCGCAAACAAAAGCCCATCGCAAGAAAAGGCAAGTGGCGACCTTCATTGTATTCATGCTTTTGTGGGAGGCGGGTTCAGAATCTATTCAGTATTCTGTGTGGGAGGAGACAGAAAGTGGCACATTTGTTGCCAACTTGACAAAAGACCTGGGACTCAGGATGGGAGAGCTGGCTGCGCGGGGAGCCCGGGTTGTTTTCAAGGGGAACAGACACCATTTGCAGTTTGACCCACAGACCTATGATTTGCTGCTAAATGAGAAACTGGACCGGGAGGAGCTGTGTGGCTCCACTGAGCCGTGTGTGCTAGCTTTCCAAGTGTTACTGGAAAATCCCTTGCAGTTTTTCCAGGCTGCCTTGCGAGTCAGAGATATAAATGACCACGCCCCGGAGTTCCCGGCCAGAGAAATGCTACTAAAAATATCAGAAACTACTGCACCAGGAAAAATATTTCCTTTGAAAATGGCACAGGATTTAGACGCGGGTAGCAACAGCCTTCAGAGCTACGTACTCAGCTCCAATTCCCACTTCCACGTTCTCACTCGCAATCGCAGTGACGGCCGGAAGTTTCCGGAGCTGGTGCTGGACAAAGCGCTGGACCGCGAGGAGCAGCCAGAGCTCAGGCTAACCCTCACGGCACTGGATGGAGGGTCTCCACCCCGGTCAGGGACCACAGAGGTTCAGATCCGGGTCTTGGACAGCAATGACAACGCCCCCGAGTTTGCTCAGGAGCTTTATGAGGCTCAAGTCGCCGAAAACGAATCCCTCGGTTCTCTGGTTATTACAGTCTCAGCGAGAGATTTAGATGCAGGATCCTTCGGGGAGGTAACATATGCCCTATTTCAAGTTGATGACGTTAACCAACCCTTTGAAATAAACACAAACACAGGAGAAATTCGACTGAGAAAAACGTTGGATTTTGAGGAATTTCAGTCTTATCACGTGGATGTTGAGGCCACCGATGGCGGGGGACTATCAGGAAAATGCTCTATAGTCATCAAGATCCTGGACATGAATGACAATGCCCCTGAATTGACAATGTCGTCACTCATCAGCCCCATCCCTGAAAACCTTCCAGAGATGATAGTGGCAGTTTTCAGTGTATCAGATGCAGATTCTGGAAATAACCAACAGGTTATTTGTTCTATAGATGACAATCTCCCCTTTCTTCTAAGACCATCGGTGGAGAATTTCTACACCTTGCTAACAGAAGGACCTCTGGACAGAGAGAGCCAGGCAGAGTACAACATCACCATCACCGTCACCGACTTGGGGACTCCCAGGCTGAAAACCCAGCACAACATAACCGTGCTGGTCTCCGACGTCAACGACAACGCCCCGGCCTTCACCCAAACCTCCTACACCCTGTTCGTCCGCGAGAACAACAGCCCCGCCCTGCAC
>NW_017731361.1:3644331-3665636 GCF_001890085.2 Hipposideros armiger
TTTTTATTGGGGAATTGGGGGAATGGGAACAGTGCTGGGGAATTGGGGGAAGGGGAACAGACAAGTTGATGTCGTTTTGTTCTTCAGTCTAGTTTTGGAGGACGTTGCTTCACTGGCCCAAGTTGGCACCATCATTGCGCTCTTCCAGGGCAAGGCAGATCAGTCGCCGGCTTCTAGACGGCCACTCACTGCGGCTGCTGGCCACTCACGCTGGCTGCTGGCTACATACGATAGCCCATGGCAACCCACTGCTACAGGGGCTGCAGCCTACACCGTCGCCGGCGACTCATGGCAACCCAGCTCTAGGTTGAGCTGTTGTTCAGCATCTTAGCTGTAGAGGGCAGTGTCACTGGCCCTCAGATGTGGGATCCGAACCGGGGCCCTCTGGCATCCCAAGCCAGTTCTTAACCATCGTGCTACTCGGCCGGCCCAGGACTTTTTTCCTTTAATACTTTATTGTATTCATCCCCTTCTACAAAACCTAGTATATTCTTCTTTCTTAGTTTACTCCCTTATGTGGCACACATCTCTCAATACCGTCATAAAATGGATGCAGAGGAGGTAACTTTTTTTGAGGATTTGCCTTGTGAAGCTATCTTCATTTTCTTTTCATTTGATTGACAGTTTGTCTGGGTATAAAATTCTAGTTTGAAAATAATTTTCCCTCAGATTTTGAAAACCGTGTTTCTTTTACTAATTGCATATAAAGTTGCTGTTCAGAAGACAGATTCCATGCTGATTCCTATCTTAATGTACTTCTTTTTTTTTTCATTGTGGATGCATTTGAAACTTTTCCCTCATGTCCTGAAAATACCTTAGTACCTTAACTATTTATTTACTTATCTGTTCACATGGGCATACCGTGTTAATGTTTAGACACTCACTTTCAGGTATAAGAAATTTTCTTGCTATGTTTCCTTCATAATTTCTCCCTTGAACTTTCTACAGTTTCACTTTAACCAGAATCCCATTAGGTAAATATAGGATCTCCTGGATTGAATCTCTAATATAATGTTTTTTCCTTTCTTATTTTCTTTTTGTCTCTTGTTCTACTTTTTGGACAACTTATCCAATCCTTATATTTTTTCTTTTTGGCTAACAAATATTTTTAAAGCTCCTTTTGGTCCTCTGAATGTTTTTCATAGCATCCTGTTACAGAATTGTAAATGTATTATCTTCTCTCTCTATAATTAACATAGATATTATTTTAAAATACACTATGCAAAAAATGCAGTAAAAACTACTACCATACCTATTTTCAAAATGGGTGATTCATAGGAAAATTAAGAACTTACCCAAGATTATATAGCTAGTAAGGGACACTTAAGCCCTAATCTATTCTTTGCCTTACAATAAGAATACATACTTCATACAGTTACTGTTAAGCTTAAATGGGTAAACACATATATGGCACTTAAAACAATGGGTAGCAGAGAGTAAATACTCAATAAGTATTAACTGTTATTAGATTTTACTACTCTGGGGATATTAATCAGACATTTTAAAGAACTTTCTTCTATTTTCTCTATTATATCTGTTTGTTTCCTGCTGTTCCTTTTTTGTAGTGTTTTGGCCTTTTCTATGTCATGTCATAGGCATTTCCTCAAGTGTATTGTGGTCCTTGGCTTTCTTCTCATATTTAATAATGATGAGATATCATAGTGCTGACAGTTGGTTCTTTGTGGGTACATGAGTCCTATTGATGGCAGGGCTTCACTCTAATGTAACCATGCTAGGGTAGGGCTATTACCTTGGGATATCCTCAAATATCAGTATTGTGAGTCTTTCATATTCTCCAGGTTAGAATTCTTCAACATCATCTGTGTGGGAGAGAGCTAGGGAGAGGATCAGGCATATACCTTGTGACCTACAATTGAAGAGTATTGTACGGGGAGGGGCTAGAAATCTCACCCTTCAGGATACAAAGTTTGTCTTAATCTTCCTAGTTTTAGTTTCACACCTCACACTTGCACTCAGTTCTGTCTAGTATCTCCAAAACTAGAGATAGTCCAATTTAATTTCTCCATTGAATAAATGTTCCATTCTCTGGCCCTGAGTTTCTTTCCTATGTATGTAGAACGATAAGAGGATCAGGGAATTCAACTCTCATATATATGTACTTTCAATCAATAACTATTTTTAGTCCTTAGCTGACTTCAATCTTCTCCCAAACTTGATTCCTCCAAATCTTGTACGTAAATGGGATTATGTGGGACAAACCCACTAGTTTCTTGTGAATATCTCCAATACCAGAACTTTACTTCAGACATTTCTTAAAACTGTTAACTGCTCTTCCATCTGCTTTCGGTCATCAAATACATGTGTTCACTTGTGCATTCTTAGTTTGTGTGAGTTCATACCATTTTGTTATATTTGTCATTTTAGTGGGTATTTTTAAAAGGGAGGATAACAGTGTGCAGTCAATCCACCCACTTGTTAATTTCTACCCTTTTGTGGTGATTCATTTTTCAACCATGTATCTTATATTTTTAAGAATGTAATTTCAACTTTTTTTTCAACTCATTTTTAAAACACAAACTTGTTAGGTCTCTCCTCCATCCATTTTTGAGGGCACTTTTGAGACCTTCTGGGGTGAGCTCCTAGCATCTATTCTAAACAGCCTCTGGGGTGAGCTCCTAGCATCTATTCTGAACAGCCTCTCTCCTAGTCAAACTATGCCCTTTGACTAGGGCTGAAACCACCCAAAGCTTAAGAGGTGGTCCCAGACAGGACTAAAACAAAGGCCAAAGATAGATCTTCAGATTCTGGGACTAAAATCTCCACCTATAACTCTATACCTCTTGAAACAATGATTGCTTCAGTAGCTGGTAATGATCTTAGTTGGTCTAATTAGAGTAAAACTAAGTTTTTGTTCTATGATTGGGAAAGAGAATCTGTCTCACTGTGTCTTTCTGTGCAGAAAAAGAAAGCAGATGACCATAGATGTAGCTGGAATAAATCTTGGGACCCTGAGGGGAGCCGGCTTTGGGAGTAATTCTGCTTTAAATGAAACTAACATGTTTGTGTTTGTGTACTTATTAAATATTTTTTGTAAATTATGAGAAACAAGAACTAAATTATGGATTTACACAATGTGTTCCACCCCACTATTTTATTTCGTTTTCTAACAGTTCACAGTTCATTGCTATCAAGGAAATCTACCAGGATGCCTTCCTGTGCTATAACAACTATTTATATATGTCCCATCTCATGGTTAATGCAGTTTCATATTCTCTGAGAGCACATGTACACTTTTCATTTCCATGAGAACGTGGCTCATGTACACTTTCCATTTCCCCTACCGCCTAAAGAAGCCCAACTAGTGATGGAATTTTGTTCAATTTAACAGTCATTTATGCTCTCCTTGTTTCAAGTTTTCAATCTTCTCTGAAAGATTACAAGCTCCTGGGGGCCAGGAATCACATCTTGTATTTCTGTGTTCACTACACCTGAGCACTTTCAGTTGTTGGGATTGTGGGGATGGATACTTAAATGCTTTAAAACAAATACTAACAGCATCACAAACTATAAAGAGTGTATACATCAATTCTTATGGAAGACAGAATATATTTGTAATCACTTAAACACGTGAGCAAAACAATATTTGTTTCTAGAGAACATTTATCTGAATGGAATTTCGGTTGCTTTCATCAAACTGAAAATCTGTGGAGACGCATGGTGGCGCTGCAGGATAAATCATAGGGTGGGGAAAACACACTACACTGGATGATGTCCTTGATACTGTTACCCAGTGCACACAGAGCCTGGGGAAGACAGAAAGAACAAGTCTTAAAGGGACGAGCTAGAAGCTATTCAAAGGGGTTAAAATCCTTAGCCCTCCGAAGATTCAGTGGACATACCAGAGTCACGTTTTCCAGAACTGCGAAGTGAAGCTGAAGCGACTCTGCAGGAAGCTTTGAGAAAGGAACTATGGAGAACCCAGGGGCAGGCGCTCTGCGGATAAGGCAAGTCCTGCTTCTCTTTGTTTTGCTGGGAATGTCTCAGGCGGGCTCCGAGTCTGGGCGTTTTTCGGTGGCAGAGGAAATGCAGAGCGGGAGCTTTGTAGGCAATTTGGCAAAGGACCTAGGACTGGAAGTGGGTGAGCTGTCCTCCAGGGAGGCTCGGGTGGTCTCTAATAATAACAAACAGCGTTTTCAGCTTAACATAAACACGGGGGATTTGCTTTTAAGCGAAGCGCTTGACCGGGAGGCACTCTGTGGCTTCACCGAGCCCTGTGTGCTGCATTTCCAGGTGTTAATGAAAAACCCCTTGCAGTTTTTACAGATTGAGGTAGAGGTCAGGGATATAAATGACCACTCTCCCGTCTTCTTAGATAAAGTAATGCTGCTAGAAATCCCAGAGAATAGTCCTGTCGGTGCTGTGTTCTTACTAGAAAGTGCGGAGGATTTAGATGTAGGAATCAACACTCTAAAAAGCTACACAATAAGCCCCAACTCTCATTTCCACATTAAAATGAGAGTCAATCCAGACAATAGGAAATACCCAGAGTTAGTTCTGGACAAGGCACTGGATTATGAAAAGCAGTCCGAGCTCAGTCTCATCCTCACCGCTCTGGATGGCGGATCTCCGCCCAGATCCGGAACTGCCTCGGTTCGGGTGGTGGTCGTGGACATTAATGACAACTCCCCGGAGTTTGAGCAGCCATTTTATGAGGTGAAGATTCCGGAGAATAGCGTACTAGGCTCTCCGGTTGTCACTGTCTCAGCTTGGGATTTGGACTCGGGGAAAAATGGGGAAATATCATACAGTTTTTCCCATGCCTCAGAAGATATTCGCAAGACATTTGAAATTAATCAAAACTCTGGAGAAGTTACTTTAATGGCATCCTTGGATTTTGAAACAATTGAATCATACTCAATAATCATTCAAGCCACAGATGGCGGAGGCCTTTTTGGAAAATCGACAGTCAGAATTCAGGTGATGGATGTGAATGACAATACTCCTGAAGTCACCGTTTCATCAATTACCAGTCCAATCCCAGAAAATTCGCCTGAGACTGTGGTTATGGTTTTTAGTATAGATGACAGAGATTCTGGGGACAATGGGAAGATGATTTGTTCTATCCCAGAAGATCTCCCCTTCGTGCTCAAATCTTCAGTTGAAAATTACTACACATTGGAAACGGAGGGAAAGCTGGACAGAGAGAGCCAGGCAGAGTACAACATCACCATCACTGTCACCGACTTGGGGACCCCCAGGCTGAAAACCCAGCACAACATAACCGTGCTGGTCTCCGACGTCAACGACAACGCCCCGGCCTTCACCCAAACCTCCTACACCCTGTTCGTCCGCGAGAACAACAGCCCCGCCCTGCACATCGGCAGCGTCAGCGCCACAGACGCAGACGCGGGCGCCAACGCCCAGGTCACCTACTCGCTGCTGCCGCCACACGACCCGCACCTGCCCCTGGCCTCCCTGGTATCCATCAATGCGGACAACGGGCAGCTGTTCGCCCTCCGGGCGCTGGATTACGAGGCCCTGCAGGCCTTGGAGTTCCGCGTGGGCGCCACGGACCGCGGCTCCCCGGCGCTCAGCAGCCAGGCGCTGGTGCGCGTGCTGGTGCTGGACGCCAACGACAACGCGCCCTTCGTGCTGTACCCGCTGCAGAACGGCTCTGCGCCCTGNAGCTACCAGTATGAGGTGTGTCTGACGGGAGGCTCAGGTACCAGCGATTTCAAATTCCTCAAACCGATTGTCCCCAATATTCAGGCACAGGGTCCTGGGAGGAATAGTGAAGAAAACCCCACCTTTGGAAATAGCTTTGGATTTAATTTTCAATAAATATTATTTTTATGTTTTCATGTACTTTTGAAGTGTTATACAGGCCATATAAATATTAGTTTATTTTAAAACTCCAAGTTAAATTATTATGCAGCTTCAAGCCTAATTTTAAAGTATACTATACACCTGTGTTTTTACAATGTTATTTAATTTTTGTGTGTGTTAATCAATAGTTAGCTTTAATTAGTACCCATTTAGGAATAGTAGTTTTAAGGTTTATTTCTTTCAAAATGTACAAGGATTTAGCTCTTATTATTTCTCATTCTAGAAAACAGGTTTTGATTTTTCTCCTACTGTATTTCAGACTGCATCTCATTATCCTATCCACACCTCTAATGTACTTGCTTCATGTAGGAAGACATACTTGCACTTCTGACCATATTCTAACATTCTGTTTAATCATATTAGAAATCCACGTCATTTAGTCCTAAATCATAGCATTTAAAAAGAAATATTTCTTTATTCTGCTTATGATAAAATGAAATATTATTTGTGAGCAATATTGGACTCCAATAAGATTCTTGTGTTTATGTTATTATTTCATTTCCTTTACATGCACTACTCTTACTCAGTATTTTCCAATGTTCACTTTTGCTGATATATAAAACAGATCATGTCTTATAACTCAAAGAAAATGTAATCTGCATGAAAATGAATATAAATAAAAACATTTTGAAAATTTGAATGTGAGCATATTGGTGGACTGTTGGAAAGATACTCTTCAATTAATTATGTAAATCTATTTAATCATCAAATTTAAAAATCGATGTAAACTGAAACCATAAAGGAAAACAATAGATTCTTTCTTCTCCAGCTACCTTCTATGAGTGGTTTCTACAGAATTGATCTCAATATTTCTAATATGTTTATATTGCTATATCTTGACATTCATTACATTAATCACTTCATTCTGAAAAAAAAAACATTTAACTTTCATACCTTCCAACTAACAAACATCAAACACTGCATATTTCCTTTCTCCCATTCTCCCAGTAGAGTTGTCACAGGGATATTTTTAGTTAAAGTAGTAGTTTTTGTCTATATAACTAAGATTATTTCAAAGTACATGTTAGTGTAGTATGAATACATGTACTTTCTTGAAAAACATCTTTCCTAGAGTTGACAATTGTTTTTACTTGCATCATTTTCTATTTATTACTATTAATTTTTCACATTTCTCATTTGAATATCAATCTTTCTCCTTAAATATTCAAATATGCCAGCTAGCTATTAATTATATTTATTTCCTTGAGATCTTTTAGCCAGATCCTTCCGTATCTCTCCTTCATTTACACTGGCTGCTCTCTATATAGGTTGTCACACTAGGACTTTTTTCCTTTTTTTTTTTTTTTTTNCTGTCGGCCAGCGTCACGCTGCACGTGCTGCTGGTGGACGGCTTCTCGCAGCCCTACCTGCCGCTGCCCGAAGCGGCGGCCGACCCGGCGCGGGCCGACCCGCTCACGGTCTACCTGGTCATCGCGCTGGCGTCGGTGTCGTCGCTCTTCCTGTTCTCGGTGCTGGCGTTCATCGCGGTGCGGCTGTGCAGGAGGGGCAGGGCCGCCTCGCTAGGTGGCTGCTCGGTGCCCGAGGGCCACTTCCTGGGCCACCTGGTGGACATCGGCGGCACCGGGACCCTGTCCCACAGCTACCAGTATGAGGTGTGTCTGACGGGAGGCTCAGGTACCAGCGAGTTCAAGTTCCTGAAGCCGATTCTCCCCAACTTCCCTCCCCAGGTCACTGGGAGAGAAATGGAGGAAAATCCCACCTTGCGGAATAGCTTCCCATTCAGTTAAGTATTGGCTTATTCTACTAAACCCTACTTAGTAAATTTGGAAATCTCTTTTAACTTCAAGTTACATATTATTGATGATCCCTTTCTTGATTATTTTACTACTGTTCCTTGGGGTGAAATTAAAAGAAATTCAGATAGTACATTTACATAGTATTTTCCTATATTATTAGTAATTTTAAAATTATTCATTCAACTATATTTGATAATCTGAATAAAAAGTGAAATTTTATTTGCTTAATTTAAAATATTTGAAATTCAATTATCTTTTCCTTTTACAAAATTATATTCCAACATCCTTAAGTAGGATTGTATTTCTAACTACTAGTGACAACTATGATCACTATTGCTATGTAGGAAAAAATTTAACTGTGTTTGATATTATTTCATGTGTCCTTGTGGGCTGACCAAGTGGCTTAGTTGGTTCAGAGCTCTCTCGCAAGTGTGAGCTCTGAGCAACAGGGTCCTCAGTTCAATTCCCAGCCCAAGCTGAGCTGCCGCTGAGCTGCCAACAGGTGGCAGGAAGGCTCAGCTAAAAAAATAAAAATAATAAATTAATTAGATAGTGTGACCTTGTAAGGGCATATTTTGGGTAACTCCTACTGAACATAAATGCTAAAGATGGCTAAATGCTAAGATAGCCATTTATATTTTTATGTTTTCAGTATACCATCATTCTCAATGCATATTTTCTATAAATACAGAATTTACAAAAATGTCAATACATTAAATTGCAGTTTGTACGTTTCTTGAAAGAATATGATGGTCTTTTTTAAAAACCAGGCCAATTACAAATGTTTAATAAATATTTGCTGAAGGTTATTAACATCCCTATAATGAATTTGAAAATGACTTTCAAGGGATACAGAAATGTTAGTATTCTCTTTATACTATAGTACCCTTGTCAATAAGTGAAGTTATTATATATCACTATTTTCCTTTTCTTCCAGATATAAAATACCCTCCTCCACTCACCCTAAACTATTATAGAATATAAAATGCTTGCGAGTATATTTTCATCTCTTTATCTTGTCCAAACTTTTTGTCAAAGATACAAAGGTATTGTTTAAAATCCAAATTTTATTTTTCAAGTTCCTCTTCCTAGTTTCTCAAGGTTTTATATGTGTGATACCTGCCAAGATCTAAGTAAATTACTAGTGCCAGGTTATTAGATGATGTCAAATTTTCTCTTCTTGTTCTGTGTCTGTATCATTTAGCTTTATTAACCATAAGTCATTTACTTTTATAATTTAAGAAATATTTGGTTTTATTTGTATTGGTTATATTTGTTGTAGTAGTTTATGAAAGACTGCTTTGATTCCCATAAAAGTCAAGCAATTTATACTAAAGTGACAATTCAGTAAATATTTTATTTTTATCCTTAATTAAAATGGAAGTGGGCTTAACTAAATTATATTTGGCTATGTTTTATGTCCAAATTAGTGAGCTGTCATGGCCCTTTTGTCATGGATGATTAACAATTGGTTCAATGAGTGTAGGGAACACTTACTGTTTTGTATTCCCAGATTTTTACCATCTCCTCCTTGGAATAATAGCATTCTTCTTATAAGGAAACTGCATGTTCTGTTATTCTGACTCCAACCACATGACTTTTGTTGGTGCAGTGGTGTTTTTCAAACCCTATGTTCATAGTCCCAGAAAATGTACACTTGGATGGGTCTCTGTCCAATGCTGATAGGTCAAAACCCTTCCCAAGAAAGTATATCTTTGAGTTAATTGACTTTATTGCCCTTTTCATGTTTGTAGAAAGACATTGCCTGACTTTGGAGCTTATATTGACTTCTAATAAAACAAATGACTGGGGTGACCAGTTAGCTCAGTTGGTTAGAGCATGGGGCTGATAACACCAAGGATTTTCAGTTTGATCCCCACATGGGTCACGGTGAGCTGTGTCCTTCTTAAAAGGATCAACTATGCCATCGCACCATGAAAGCAATGTGCAACCAATGACCATGGCTGTTCCCCAATAAAATTTTTTTTAAATGGCCATTTCCTCTCAATTTTATCTGTCTATGCACACAGTGAATTTATGAAGGAAAAAAATCTCCAAAGGCTATATGTAGCCAAGAGGCTGTCAAGAAATCACTTTTTTTTCCCAGGAGTTACAGGCCCATTTCAATTTGCTTGGGAGTAGAAACTGTATTTTAAAATTGATAACTTCTAACATAATAGAACAAATTAGTATTTTTGTAATAGAATGTAAGCTCCTCAAGAGCAAGAATTTTTGTGTTTAACTTACCGTTTTATCTCCAAAATCTAGACATTTTTCTGCAAGAGAAATACTTATTAAATGACTAAATGGAGTTGTCTCCAGCCGTTTTGCATACTGAACTTGTCCCTTTGTAAAGAAGATGAATATAGATATAGATAAATAGGTATTACTTTGCTCTTACAACTACTGTTAGCTACCTGGACACGACTTCATAAAAGATGAAGGGGAAAGAAGTTTATGACACTTTATGACCCAAAAGGCATTCAGTGCGTTTTCGCTATTATATTATGCTTTGAAATGAAAACTACTTGAAGTTGTAAAGCAGAACGCTTGGTGGCGCTGCAGGATAACAGTGAAAAAATGTCTCAGCGACTCCAAGACTCCACAAAGCTGAGCAGTCTCTGGCAGGCTCGCAAAGGAAACATTTTACACAACTGGGGATAGAAGGTTTCAGAGAGGCAGCTATCCCCATGTTAGTCAGTGTTAAGAACTAACCCAAGATTATTAAACCAAGATTACAGAGTTGGCTACAAAGCAATTATTTTGTGGTTTAATACTGGATCTTTTGGACCCAGAGGAAGGATGGAGATGCAGCTACCCAAAGAGCTCCAGAAAAGGCAAGTGACCGCCATTATTATTCTATTACTATTGTGGGAGGCGGGCGGTGAGACCATTAAGTATTCTGTTCTAGAAGAGAGGGACAGTGGCTCTTTTGTGGCCAACCTAGCAAAAGATCTGGGGCTTGACTTAGGGGAGCTGGCCGCGCGGGGCGCCCGGATTCTTTCCAAAGGGAACAAACAGCATTTGCAGCTGGATCAGAAGAGTGGGGATTTGCTCCTAAAAGGAAAATTGGACCGGGAAGAATTGTGCGGTTCCATGGATCCATGTATACTGCATTTTCAGGTGTTACTGAAAAACCCGGTGCAGTTTATTCAAGGTGAACTACAACTCCGAGATGTAAATGACCATGCCCCAGAATTCTTGGAAAAGGAAATCCTCCTAAGGATCTCGGAAAGCAGCCACGTGGGGACTGCATTTCCTTTGAAAATAGCTCAGGATTTAGACGTGGGCAGCAACACAGTTCAGAACTACACAATTAGCACCAACTCCCATTTTCACCTTTTCACTCGTAATCACAGCGATGGCAGGAAATACCCGGAACTGGTGCTAGACAAAGCGCTGGATCGTGAGGAGCAACCAGAGCTCAGGTTAACCCTCATGGCGCTGGATGGCGGGTCACCGCCCAGGACTGGGACATCTCAGGTTCTCATCATAGTCCTGGACATAAATGACAATGCCCCTGAATTTGCTCAGCTGCTCTATGAGGTGCAGGTCTCAGAAAATAGCCCCATAGGCTCCCTTATCATCGCTGTCTCCGCTAGAGATTTAGATGCTGGGACCCACGGAGAGCTCTCCTACTCATTTTTCCAATCCTCAAATCAAATCATTCAGGTGTTTGAAATAAACGCAGTCACGGGAGAAATTCGATTAAAAAGAATGCTGGATTTTGAGGAAATTCGATCTTATCGTATGGAAATTGAGGCCTCAGACGGTGGGGGTCTTTCAGGAAAATGCACTGTAGCCATAGAAGTGATGGATATAAACGACAACGCCCCGGAACTGACCATGTCATTACTCATCAGTGATATCCAAGAAAACACCCCTGACTCTGTGGTAGCTGTTTTTGAAATTTCAGATCCAGACTCTGGAGACAATGGTAAAATGATGTGTACCATCCAAGACCATCTCCCCTTCCTTCTGAAACTTACCGTAGAAAATTTCTACACCTTGCTAACAGAAGGAGCATTGGACAGAGAGAGCCAGGCAGAGTACAACATCACCATCACCGTCACCGACTTGGGGACCCCCAGGCTGAAAACCCAGCACAACATAACCGTGCTGGTCTCCGATGTCAACGACAACGCCCCGGCCTTCACCCAAACCTCCTACACCCTGTTCGTCCGCGAGAACAACAGCCCCGCCCTGCACATCGGCAGCGTCAGCGCNAGGAGGGGCAGGGCCGCCTCGCTGGGTGGCTGCTCGGTGCCCGAGGGCCACTTCCCGGGCCACCTGGTGGACATCGGCGGCACCGGGACCCTGTCCCACAGCTACCAGTATGAGGTGTGTCTGACGGGAGGTTCTGGAACAAATGAGTTTAAATTTCTGAAGCCGATTATTCCCAGCCTTCCAGTCCATGACCCTGGTAGGAAAGTAGAAGAAAATGAGAACTTTAGGAATAGCTTTGGATTCAACGTTCAATAAAATAATTTATTTGAAACATCTAATCTCTTATTATTCTTGCCAAATTGGGGATACTTTTGCCAATCTGTAATGGATTTCGGTTGTACTGTAGTTGGATGCATTATTACTTACACTCTCAACCATTGCTTTAAAAATATTAGTGACTATAACGAAATGGAGATATAATGTGTGTGTTTTCTGTTTTTTTATTTTTGGTAAAAATGATATTAATGAAGTTATTGCTGCTAACTTTTTGTTGTGGTAATGGCATTGTTGTTATACAAGACAATGTTATTTGGAGTTTCAAACTGAAATATTAAGAGTGAATTCCACCTGAAACCAATAAAAAAAAGAGTGAATTCCACAATATATGTACCTTACTTCTAGACCTTTCATCAAAACATAGATAAAGCAAAAAATTTAAATGCTGTTGAATCTGGGTGGAAAGTATATTGGATTTTATCACACTATTCTCCTTGAAAATTTTCATCACAATTGGTAAAATGCTATCTTACCATATTCAGTACTAGAGTACTTTATTTGTTTTTTGTTTTATATAGAGTTTTTCCAGAATTTACTTTATGACAAATTGACAGTGACCAGATTGAAAATTATTGATTTCGTATGCAATTTTCCTTTTTTGTTGTTGTTGATGCCTTTTGGGGGGGGGAGGGAGAGTTATAATGTTCTGAGACATGATATTGCTATTTTGTTTTCTTTAAATGTACCATATTTGCTAGTTTACATTTTATTATTTCTATATTGTTCATTACTTAGCTAGGATGTAGTTCATGGTATCTTCCTGAGTAAAATGACATTCCATCAGAAGAATACAGGTAAAAACTCCCTAAGAAATCAAAATGGAAATCCAAACTGTTAATGAAATAAATTGGGTTTACTTTCCTACTGATTGTTAAGAGTAAATGTAAAAAATTCTTAATTTATCGTGGCCTCTCTCAGGTATCTACAAAGAAGGAATGGGTTTTTACTTATGGTTTATAGATGCCTCATGGCATACAAACCATAATGTCTCCAATCTATAAGAGGACATTTGAATGGGGGACTATAGGAGAGATTTTGATAACTGGAATGTAGTGTGGATAGAGAGCTAATGTGTGTAGACATCTCTGTAATTTCTCTCACAAAACTAAGTTTTATGGACTAGATGGTGCAGTAAAATGGAATTTTACTTGACATTGTGAAATGAATGAGACAAATTTCAATTTCCTTAGGAATCTTTTTTTCTTGTTTTTGCTTCATACAATTTTTACTAGTTTTATTTTGTGTTGCAACAAACATTTACTAGTTGTGAGAATTTCATTTAAATAGACATTTAAGTAACAAAATCCTAAAAAATAAAGAATGTTTGAGCACTCTTTATCCCTCAGATTCATAAGAAGCAAATCATATGCTTCCTATGCATAAGGATAAGAATAGGTAAGAACAGAATATCCTATTTGAATAATAAGGAACAGACTTGTAGACTACCGATAGAATAGAATCCAGGGTTAGATCCTTTTATATAAAAGAACTTGGTCATGATAGAGGAGGTATCAAAATCACTGGGGGGGGGACTGATTACTTAGCTATGTTATTGGGAAAATTGGCTTGCTATATAAAGAAACAAAATTCTTATCTCATGCTATATAAAATATAAACTTCATATGGATCTAAGAGGTAAATTTGAAATATTTTAATTGAAAAAACATAATAAATCTAAAAATATCTTTATAACCTTAGTATTGGTTTGAATTTCTAAAACAAGGCTTTAAATATATAAACAATAGGGCCAGCGAGTGGAGCGNACCAGTATGAGGTGTGTCTGACGGGAGGCTCAGGTACCAGCGAGTTCAAGTTCCTGAAGCCGATTCTCCCCAACTTCCCTCCCCAGGTCACTGGGGGAGAAATGGAAGAAAACCCCAACTTGCGGAATAGCTTCCCATTCAGTTAAGTATTGGATTATTCTACTAAACTCTACTTAGTAAGTTTGGAAATCTCTCTTAGCTTAAAATTACATGTTATTGATGATCCCTTTCTTGATTATTTTACTATTCCTCCTTAGGGTGAAATTTAAAGAAATATTGTCCCCAACTTTATGGGTGAAGGGGCTGGTAGGAATACCTAGGAAAACTCTAACTTTAGACATAATTTTGGGTTCAATTAGGAATCTCATCTTGACAAGATTTGGTAAATGATAATATTCATTAATGTATTAATTCCCAACCCTTCATTCACATAAAGAACTTACATATTCACACATCCATAATTATTGTCATACTTATAGTTATTGCAACTTGATGAAGTACTTTACATTCTGAATCTCTAGTGTTTTTTATTGTGTCGTCATGGTTTTTTGTTACATTTTGTATGTTCATACAATAGCAGAGCATGTTCATACAATAGCATGGTGTTTCTCAGGTTTTCTGAAGTAAGAATTGTACAAGTCAGAAATGTTTTCAGATTCCTGATATTTGAGCTTGTTCATTGATATCTTGTTATGCTTAAGAGAACTGTTTTATGATTATCCTCAGCATGAATCTAACCATTGTAAATGATGGCTTTCAGCTTTATAAATAATTTTCATTTATGCAAAATTTTTTGTGACTTCATAAATTTTTGTATTCCTGTAGTGTTGTTTTGAAAACACTGTTGTCTTTCCATAAGTGAATTAATATTTTATTCGGATATTTTCTTTTCTTTCTAAATTGATAGCATTTAATTAGACCATCTGGTATATTTTTAAAGAATTTAATCCCTGTGAAGTAGAAAGAATGTTGGTAGACTTATGATTACATTTTCATAATAAATGGTTTCAGGTATGTAAATAATGATTCTCATTCATTTAACATTTAGTCACATGATTCAAACATATTCAATGAGAAAAAAGAAAGCAAATTAACATTATTCTAGCACTCAGAAATAATTATCATTTGACTTAATGGTAAAGTCAGCATCATTCTAAAATATATCTACAAATACACATAAGAATAAGTGAATAGATGGAAACAATTTTATAAATGGACCTATAATAAATGGCTACCTTTATAATTAAAATTGCCAGATTTTGCTTGAATATAATAAAACAAAAATAATATGAAACTATAGAACTTGCTTAAGCTTAAATAAATAATCCCTGTAAGGTTAAAAACAAGATTATGATATTAGCATCACTTACCTACTTTAAAATGAGCAAATAAACATTTTTTCATCTCTACCTTACTCCACTCACCTTACTTTATACTTTTTGTTATATATAGTTTACCTTATCAATGTTTATAACATTTACAATGTATCTTGAAAAGACAATTCCCATGATTTAGATGTTTTATGTTAAAAAAATTTAATTTGTCATATAATGCTACAAAATTTTCAACTTTATCTGTCCAGAGGTAACAACTTTTGAAGCTTTTAACTGTTTTTCCTATAATATTTACTTCCATATTTCTAAATAATATGGTTATAAAATGCTTTTTCTCAAATTTCAGTTTTAGGTATTACCCATTTACATCACACACACACACACACACACACACACACACACACGTGCACATTTCCTCTACCCCATCCTTTCTCATAGCAACATCAAAATTCTGTTTAAATAGTGTTTATATACTTATGACTATTAAGTGTCACTTACACCTGAACCTCATGGTGTACTGAGATTTTGTTCCTGTACCTAAGTTAATGATTGCATCATTTTCCACTTTACTTTTCTATGTACATATTTTTAACTTATCCCCATATTTTCCAAAGTCTAAAGATCCTCATTGCATTATTAAACTCATAAAAAAATCTCTCAGTTCCATTTTTTTTTCTTGGAGCCATCCTGGAGCTATTCAGACTCCTGCTCAATTTATACTATTTGCTCTGTAGACCTATTGCATAATTGGCAGTTTGGAACTTACTTTGTTCATCATCCTGGGATTTTTTTTATTTCTCTCCTCAGTATGATTTCATTTCCTGGACATTATGGCTTTCTTTTTTTGGTTTACTCTCTTAAGTTTCTGAAGAATATTTGATGATAATAAATATATTGTGAATTTGAACATATGAAAAATTCAGATGTCATAAAATCAAATGTTGATTTGATGATTTTGTTGAGTGTAGAATTTTAAGTTAGGAATTATTTGCTGCTAATGTTTTGAAAGCACTCCTTGACTTGTCTCCCCTGCTAGTTAGTCTTCTACTTTTTTTTTCTTTATAGGTTCATTTATTTGAAATCTCTGCTGTATATTGTTTAGATGAGGTTTCAGGAGGGAATTGAGATAAACTGGTGTACTCAAACTGGAGTGAAATGCAGTCTTTACTGTCTCAGCTTCCCCATACCTGAATCATTTATATTTTTTCATCTTTTGGTTTGCTGTATTTCATCAGATGTAGTCCTTTAAGGAGTTTATAGGTGCTGTATTTCTCAGATACTTGAGAAGCACAACATAGCTGGGTATAAAATTCCTCAGTAAACTTTCTTTTCCTCAGATATTTGTTGACATAAATATTACATTAGTCTTTTCATCATAGTTTTTATATATTCATCAATAAGTTGGCTAAATTTCATGCTTAAGCAGTTTTTTTCAATCAGCATTAATGAATACTAATGCAATGTTCTATGAATTCTTTCCTGTTCACTGCATTTTTATCTTTGTACTTGAGCCAACATCTTGATTAGGTATAAAATTATTGAGCCATAATTTCTTTCCTTCATAATCTTGTAGACATTTCTATTGTGTTCTGTTATTGAATGTTGATGAGAAAAAGTCTGAGGCCTGTTTTCTTTACCTGTAGGTGGCTTGTTTTCTGTCCTTGAAATTCATTATCTTTATCAAGTTATGTCTTAATTTTGATAAATTTGTATCACTTTTTCCTGGAATGCAGCATATCCTTTCAATCTGTTTCATGCAGATATTTTAAAGTATGTTATTTATTTATTTATTTATTTATTTATTTATTTATTTATATAGTAAGTATATTTGGTTTTTAAATGTTTGGTACTTCCAATATTTAAAGTTTGTGTGGGAAGTTTTGCTGCATTGTGGGTCTATTATCTGTTGCATTGTTTCTGATTATTTTCATCCATGTTGTCTTTCTTTGTGTGACTCATACTGTTGATAACCCTTGAAAATTTCTTTGTAGGGTGTCCTCAAAGCCTAGCTTGCATGTTCCATCCTTCAAAATGAATTTTCATTAGTTTCAGCCAGAATTCTAGAAACACTATCAGTAGGGGACCACCACAAACCAAGTTTGTGGCCTGAGATTCTTGCAACTCAGTTTATGAATATTCAAAATACAAATACACATTGAGGATCAATCGGTAGGTACAATTTCCCAGGCATGGTGTCTTTTCTTTTTCTTCTGATCTACTTAACACCAGAGAGCCTTCCATATAATTCCTTGGAGTTTGGGGGAGGGGCAGGTTAGATTTGTTGGTGCTTGCACTGTGTTTATATTGTGTATGTAGCCCAGTGAGGTCCCTTAAAATGGGTAGAATCTGCCTATCATATGCTGCACCTTTGGTTAGTCTTGAGCCTTGATTGATATTTGTTTAATCCCACATAGCTTTAGATCAAAGCCCAAGGACAAATATTTCCAAATTCCCTGAGGGAATAATAAGTTTTTTTGTCCTGATACACTATTTACCCCTCATGACAGACTTCCATCAAAAATTGGGTTATTTTTGTTACATTTTCTACTATGTTTCTAGCTCTTCAATCTTTCTAAAGTTATTTTTTTAGAAAAAGTCTTGTCCAGACCCCCCATTATTTTTATTGTTTTATGAACTATCTATACCATCAGTTTCATAAATGAGAAGCTCTGCCTAATGTCTTGTTAATCTGAAAATTCAGTTTTACCATCATTTCAGTGATATATTAGGCTACTTTTTTCTTTGAATCCATTGAATCTAATGTTCCATCCATTGGGTAATCTGCCTAGACAAATCAGTGATCTCCCTTCCTCACTAAACTATAATCTCCTCACAGAGAGGGCTCTTTTCCTATTGCACTTAGAAAAATATACATTGAAGTAAATATAGATGAATGAGTGTTGAATAAATTAATGCATGAATTTCAGTCTGTAATTTTATCATCTTTGCCTATCTTCTAAGGCTCATGTGAAAAAATCTCATTGATAAAACCTAATTAACATCCAGAATAATAATTCAAAGGAGTCTGTAAAATCAAGTTTTAATCTTTTCAGTCCCTGAATTTTTTTTTAATTGGGGAATTGGGGGGATGAGAACAGCGCTGGGGAATTGGGAAGGGGAACAGACAAGTTGCTGTCGTTTTGATCTTCAGTCTAGTTGTGGAGGACGTTGCTTCACTGGCCCAAGTTGGCACCATCATTGCGCTCTTCCCGGCGAGGCANCTGCCTCGCCAAGGAAGAGCGCAATGATGGTGCCAACTTGGGTCAGTGAAGCAACATCCTCCACAACTAGACTGAAGAACAAAATGACAGCAACTTGCCTGTTCCCCTTCCCTGATTCCCCAGTGCTGTTCCCCTCCCCCAATTCCCCAATAAAATCTTTTTTTAAAAGTATAAACAATAAAGATAAAAATTGACAAATATTATACTACCTCAAATCTAGAGGATAGCACAGACAAGCTAGCAGATGACAGATTGGGAGAAGCTACTTGCAGCAATTTAACTGAGAAGGATTAATATTTAGATTATTCAAATAACTCTTGCAGATCAGCAAAAATAAAAAAAGACAGGCGTGCCAATAGGATTTCTTTAAAAAGACAAAGAGGAAAGGAAATTTTAAAAAGGGTAAAATAGAAAGTCTGAATGCTCCACCTCATTATTTGGTGAAATGCATACTAAAAGAAGGCACTAGTTACACCCATAGCACTAGTAAAGATGAAAATTTGGGTAATATCAAGTGAATCAATAAGAAATACCATGTACAACCCATTATGAGAGATTTCCAATAGTATTTAGTGAAATTTAGTGTGTACATATCCTATATCTAGCAATTCTACTTTGAGGTATGTAAGCCAGAAAACTCTTACCCAGCTTTACAAAATGACGTGCATGAGAATGTTCACATTGGGAAAGCAAAGAATAAGATGTCACCTACATATCCCATCAGTAAAGCAATCGATAAATAAAATGTGGAACATGGCTGTGAAGGAGTATTATGCAATGACCAAAAGGAGTAACTAGGTGTATATACACATACAACCACATCGATAAATTCCCAAATGTCTTTTAAAAAGGAGAGACTGATATTATAGCACAATGACATATATATCCATATAACACATACTATCTAATATTTGTAGAAATATACAAATATATAAATAAATATATTTCAAGGAGAGAAGAAGGAAAAGATGCGGGAAAGAAGGTGTGTGTTTATATATAGAAGAATAAGGGTTGCAGAGAGAAGTGGGAGCAAACCAATGTCCAAGACAGAAATTCTCTTCTAAGAGATTAAGTTGATTGCAGCATTATAGAGTTGATTTAGTATTGATCAGTTGAAGTTGGTAAAAATACATATTTCTTTATCCTCTCGAGAATATCCATTGTCCATACCCCGTGAAAGCTAAGAGTTTACCTGTAATTTTGAGCTATAACAATATTTTGTGAGACTTTACATTTTTAATAGGATGGTATAGATTATGTAGAGAACACTTCCACTGGAAACAATTAGCTAATAAAATACTAATATATCGTCAGGCCACAGTCAATGTTTAAAGGTAACCCAGAGAGATAAATGAGCCCCAAATCCACTTTTTTTCCAGGAACATTTGGAATCCTGGGAAATGTGAACCTCTATTTTGATGGTTTATATAATGAGGGAGAAAATCAAAGCCTAACAAACTGCAAAGTTTATAGAAGACCCTCACATTGATAATTATGGATTCCTAAGAACTACACTTTTAGGCTGAAAGTAAACTAGAAATTGATGGGTGAGCCCTTGTATTGAATATCAGCTTTGAACTTGATTTTTAGCATTGAACTTAATTTAAGGTGGTCATTGGCAAGCAGTTCTCTCAGATCCTGATAGACCCTGCAGACCTTCAATGAAAGGTTTATTCATCCTAAGCCTAGGATTATTCATATAAATAGTTTTTATGTTCTTAACTGAAACACAAAGATAACTGCATACACAAGGAAACAGGACACCATGAGTAAGAGCCAGCAGAAAAAGCAGAACACAGAAATAAATTTTCTAACACTTCAAATACATTAGTTATCAGACACAGTCTATAACATCCTAAAGTTTAATTGAAATAAAAGTTAGACTTGAAGATGTACAGGGAATAAGAAATAATAAATGTGAAAGATTTTAAAAGAACCAAACAGAACTCCTAGAAATGAAAAATATGATAATCAAAAATTAAAACTTAATAAAAGTTTTAATAGAAAATTAGACACAACAAAATAAAAAATTCATGGAGTGAAAAATATGTCAGAATATAATTTATCCAGAATGCAGCTCAGAGAGATAATAAAATGAAAAATATGGAGGAGATGGTTAAAAACAGGACAGAGAAAAAAGGTTTAACATATATTTAACCAGAATTCCAGAAGGAGCAATGAGATGATTTGTTCTGAAACAATATTTGAAAAAACAGTGGCTGGGAATTTTCCAGAATTAATGAAAATGTCAATGCAGATTTAAGAGACCCAAGTAAACCTAGCAGGATAAATAAAAGTTAACCGTGCCTAGAAACATCATTGTCAAATTTCAAAAGACAAAGACAAAGAAAAAATTTTAAAGAAAAATCATAGAAAAAAGACACTTAATCTTTAAATACACAACAGTGCGACTGACAGCTTTGTTCCATGTTGACAATTTCTCAACAATAGCAATGGAAACTAAAAGAAAGTAAGACATCTTTAGTGTGCTGAAAGAAATTAGCAAACTGTCCTGCCTATAGTCTTTGCACATAAGAGTCATCACATGAGAGAATCAATCAACTGGGTATCAATTTGTTTTTTTGTTTGTTTGTTTTGTTTTTAAAGATTTTTATTGGGGAATTGGGGGGATGGGAACAGCACTGGAGAATTGGGAGAAGGGGAACAGACAAGTTGCAAGTTGCTGTCGTTTTGTTCTTCAGTCTAGTTGTGGAGGACATTGCTTCACCGGCCCAAGTTGGCACCATCATTGCGCTCTTCCCGGGCGAGGCAGATCAGTCGCTGACTTCTGGACGGCCGCTCACTGCAGCTGCTGGCCGCTCACACTGGCTGCTGGCTACACACGGTAGCCCATGGCAACCCACTGCCACAGGGTCTGCA
>NW_017731361.1:3665646-3674478 GCF_001890085.2 Hipposideros armiger
CATCTTAGCTGTAGAGGGCAGTGTCACTGGCCCTCATATGTGGGATCTGAACCGGGGCCCTCTGGCATCCCAAGCCAGCTCTTAACCAACGTGCCACTCTGCCGGCCCGACTTTCAATTTTTCTTACCCCAGTCCATCTATGTCTGATCTGTCACCACATCCAATATATCTTATCTTCATCATTCTAATATAACCCCATTACTGCATTTCTAGTTGAGGACAATATCATCTCTTACCTGTATTACTGTAACAACTTCTAATCAGTCTGTAGCCTGTAGTCTTCCTCCTCTCTCATTTATTCTTAATTCTGAAATAGGATGCTCTTTTGAAAAATAAAAACATGGTCATGTCCCTTTTGTATTTAAAACTCTTTAATAATCTTGAATTTCCATTGATGTAGAGTCCAAATGCCTTGGCACGACTTACAAAATGTTTGTGGATCTTTCCAATATTAACTCCTACCATTTATTTTCTCTTTGTTCCATGGCTCAGCCATATTGATCCTATTTCAATTATTCCAAAACACTTTAGTCATTTTGATTTCGCACAATCATGTCTTTAGTTTGCCTGGAAATTTTACCACACACCCAATTTGTGTTTGGTTACTTATATTCATCTTTCATATATCAATTTAGAGTAAACTTTTTCCAGAAAAGTCTTTCCTGTACTTCCAAATTCTGGTTAGATGACCCTTATCTATGCTCTTACAGTAGCATGAATTTTTTGCTATCATCACATTCCTTATGCTCTGTTTTTAATGTATGATCACTTTTCTGCCTCCAACTTTCAGGACAGAAACTATGTCTGTCTGTTTACCACTCTGTCCCTAACATGTATCACCATGACTAGCACAAAATATATGCTTAATAAATATTTGCTGAACAAATTAATGAGTGGATGAATAAAATATTTAGAATTATGCCTCTGGAAGGCCTGTGTCTGCAAAAGAGAATTCAGTTCCACAGCTAAACTGGGGCCTAGTTTGTTCAATTTTTTAAAAATTTGTCAGAAACTGGATGTATCTTACTTTATTCATTAGTGTTGAGCATTTACTTTTTACTGCTGCCAGATAAGTTTCCCAAGGAGTGACCCTAAATAAATGTACCATTTACGCAGCCTGAAATGTCTACCCTCCCCAGACAACTATTTGCATATACCAGGTTCAGTTTCAAGTGCATGACCTTATTGTTACTGTCTTTTCTAAGAGTATTTGCTGACAGCTAGAGACAACTAAGACCTCTCTTTCCTATTTCCAGTTTTCCTGGGGACCTCTTGCTCACTCAGTCAATTACATAAAGGAGTCCTCTTAACGATTTTCAGTTGTTTTATATATTGTCTTCACAGAGAGATCATAACATTTGAGGTTGGGGCTATATCTTAAATATACTTTTTACATCCACCACAACTCTAGTGGATTGTGGTTTATTGTGTTATTGACTGAATAATAATAGCATCACATATCACAAACAATGCAACTCAGAAAATAGAAATATAGGAGAAAATATAATTAAAATTAATCAACAAACACACAAGATAAAGTAATATTTTGCCTCAACCTTATTTGACTTTGTTTAAAACATGAGAATCTGCAGAGTCGCGTGGTGGCGCTGCAGGATAAGACCGGGAAATTTTTGAACCGTATGAAGTCCTGGCTTCCATTAACCTGTGAGACTGAGAGCGCTGGAGAAGCAGGGAGGAAAAGGGTGGCTTTCAAGAGAAAACCAGGCAGCCAACACCACCCTCGCGACAGGATTTCAAGTCTATAGATTCCCGAATTTCCTGGCTGATAGATGAGAGGAGCGATTCCCAAAGCTGTTTGAGATTGAGCTGAAACATTTCCGCAGAAAGACGTTTGGCTAAGGAGCCATGGCGCTGGGAGAGGGGATCCGTCAGCAGATAAGGCAAGTGCTGCTTTTCTTTGTTTGCCTGGGAGGGTCTTTGGTGTGTTCAGAGACCTGGCGCTATTCCGTGGCAGAAGAAACAGAGACCGGCTCCTTTATTGCCAACGTGGTGAAAGACATAGGTTCAGGTGTGGAAGACCTGGTTGCTCGGAATGCCAGAGTCATCTTTGATGATTATAAACCATACTTGTGGCTGGATCGGCAGACAGGCAACTTGCTCTTACATGAGCAACTGGACCGGGAGGCACTTTGTGACCTCACAGAGCCATGTATATTGTATTTCCAGGTGTTGCTTGAAAATCCATTGCAATTTTTTCGGGCTGAACTTTGGGTCAGAGACATTAATGATCACACGCCCACATTCGTAGATAAAGATGTACTACTGAAAATCCCAGAAGGCACTGCTCCAGGAACCTCATTCCAAATGGAGAGTGCTCAGGACTTGGATGTAGGAAAGAATGGTGTCCAAAACTACACCTTAAGTCCCAATCCCCATTTCCACCTTAAATTAGAAGTGAGTGATGAGGGCAGAAAATACCCAGAGCTGGTAATGGACCAATCTCTGGATCGAGAAAAGGAGCCTGAGCTTAGATTAACGCTAACAGCCTTAGATGGCGGGTCTCCGCCCAGGTCGGGAACTGCAATGGTTCGTGTTTTGGTTTTAGATATCAATGACAATGCCCCAGAGTTTGAGAGGCCCGTCTATGAGGTCCAGGTACCAGAAAACAGCCCTCTGGACTCCTTGGTCGTCAAGGTGTCTGCTACAGATTTAGACGCAGGGATAAATGGAGAACTGTCTTATTCATTTTCCCACGTCTCCAGAGACATACGGAAAACATTTGAACTCCATCCAATTACCGGCGAAGTCCATTTAAAAGCACTTCTGGATTTCGAGTTAATTCAGTCTTATATAATTAACATTCAGGCCATTGACGGTGGGAGCCTTTCGGGAAAATCAACGATTTTAGTTCAGGTCGTAGATGTGAATGACAATCCACCAGAAATAGTCATCACATCTCTTACCAGCCCCATCCCGGAGAATTCAACACCTGAGATGGTGGTCGCTATTTTTAGTGTACGAGACCAAGACTCTGAGGCCAACGGGAGGATGGTTTGCTCAATTCAGGACAATCTCCCCTTTCTCCTGCGGCCCACTTTCAAGAATTTCTACACTCTGGTAACAGAGCGCCCACTGGATAGAGAGACCAGAAACGAATACAACATCACCATCACCGTCACCGACTTGGGGACCCCCAGATTGAAAACCCAGCACAACATAACGGTGCTGGTCTCCGACGTCAACGACAACGCCCCGGCCTTCACCCAAACCTCCTACACCCTGTTCGTCCGCGAGAACAACAGCCCCGCCCTGCACATCGGCAGCGTCAGCGCCACAGACGCAGACGCGGGCGCCAACGCCCAGGTCACCTACTTGCTGCTGCCGCCACACGACCCGCACCTGCCCCTGGCCTCCCTGGTGTCCATCAATGCGGACAACGGGCAGCTGTTCGCCCTCCGGGCGCTGGATTACGAGGCCCTGCAGGCCTTGGAGTTCCGCGTGGGCGCCACGGACCGCGGCTCCCCGGCGCTCAGCAGCCAGGCGCTGGTGCGCGTGCTGGTGCTGGACGCCAACGACAACGCGCCCTTCGTGCTGTACCCGCTGCAGAACGGCTCCGCGCCCTGCACCGAGCTGGTGCCCAGGGCGGCCGAGCCGGGCTACCTGGTGAGCAAGGTGGTGGCGGTGGACGGCGACTCGGGCCAGAACGCCTGGCTGTCGTTCCAGCTGCTCAAGGCCACGGAGCCCGGGCTGTTCGGCGTGTGGGCGCACAACGGCGAGGTGCGCACGGCGCGGCTGCTGAGCGAGCGCGACGCGGCCAAGCACCGGCTGCTGCTGCTGGTCAAGGACAATGGCGAGCCGCCACTGTCGGCCAGCGTCACGCTGCACGTGCTGCTGGTGGACGGCTTCTCGCAGCCCTACCTGCCGCTGCCCGAAGCGGCGGCCGACCCGGCGCGGGCCGACCCGCTCACGGTCTACCTGGTCATCGCGCTGGCGTCGGTGTCGTCGCTCTTCCTGTTCTCGGTGCTGGCGTTCATCGCGGTGCGGCTGTGCAGGAGGGGCAGGGCCGCCTCGCTGGGTGGCTGCTCAGTGCCCGAGGGCCACTTTCCGGGCCACCTGGTGGACATCGGCGGCACCGGGACCCTGTCTCACAGCTACCAGTATGAGGTGTGTCTGACCGGAGGCTCAGGTACCAACGAGTTCAAGTTCCTTAAACCTGCCATCTCTAACCTCCCGCAGCTGAGCACTGAAAGGGCGGAAAGCCACACCTTTCTGAATGGCTTTGGTTTCAATTAGGGATTTGATTATTATGCAGAACTTTTAGAATGAGTTCCATTGCTTTGTAAAATTTATTCATTGTAATGTAATATCCTCATTTGGATGACTTAAGAGTTTTCAGAAGTTTCAATAATTTAAGTCTATTTCCTGCTCTAGATACTAGCTATGAAAAAACTAAGGGAACTAGGATTTGCTTAGTTTTTCTACCAAAATGCAACCTTAAATAATTTATTCAAATATACAGCATTTTCCCTTGAAGCTTAATTGTGCACTCAGGTCAATCATATTGTCTGGGTTTTGTGGGCCATAGATCCTCTTACCAAAACAGTTTTTTATGTGTTTGATAGTACTATTATAGAGGAAAATTCATGGTATGAATAAAAACACAATTGCTTTGTCATCTGGTTAGGTTGGGTTTTAATCTGTTACCTTTTAAAGATTTTTTAAAAGTATAATCAATCTTTCCATTCTACTCTTCTGCCAAATATTCCAGAGAAATTTTTCTGTGTTTAGGTATTTTTCTGCATTAATATTTTGTCAACTGTATATATTGCTGGCAGGTGTTGTAGTAAAATAAATTCTGATCTTGTTTGGATTAAGGCATTTATTTATCCAGCCCACATTTCTTATCTTCAAACTTCCTGGTACCACCCAAGAGAGGTAATCACTATGAAGATGTTTCCTCTATTTTTCTTTACCTCGCGACAATTTTTGATTGGCCCAGTAATAGACGCCTGATTAAAGCAGGAATAGCCACATTCTCTAAACCCTAAAATTGGCAATTAAGGTTTAGTGTATCTATTTTTTCCTTGCTTGCTTGTAAGTAGGAAATAAATGTAAAGCATGGAGTGAAGTAGCCTTGTTTATTCCTGTGTAAGCTGGCAGCACAGAACGGCATTGAGAGAGGGATGTAAGTAGGGAGGAAGGAAAGACTAAAGGTGAGAGGGCATAAGGGAGTAGAGTAGGTAGAAACCTAATAAACAATAAGTAGAGACCAAGACAACTACTTGGTCCTAGACCTATCTGTTCCTGATTCCTTCTAATATTAACTTAATCAATAAATAGAATAAAAAATGTACAAGCTTAGAGATAATCTAGAGAATTTTGTTATAAAACTTAATTTTGTAAGTAATTTAACAGAAAAATGCTACAAAGGGTTTTATGTAATGACTTGTTAACAGGTTTCCCTCCATTATTTTATGTGCCCCTGGGTCAGTTTTAAAAAGTAGCTTTGAACTTGTTATGGTTTGGGTGTTTACACCTTTTCTCAGAATCATCATAACCTCCTTAGCACCTATTTCTTTTAAAAATTATTTACTGGGTTAAATGTGAACAGAATTATTTTATAATGTAATATAAAATCTTCAGAATCTACAAATAATCCAATTTATATATTATATGGGTTGATTCATTATTTCATTAAGAGTAGTAACTATTTGATTGACACATACTCTATCACTAGAAAGCCTCATGAAGAAAATTTCAAGCTTCCTGCCAAGCCTACAGGCTTAAAGTTTTCTCCTTAGAAGAGAAAAATAAGGATAAATGTAATCTGAGAGATGACAGATGGGAATGAAAAGCTGATTTTGATCCATTTGCTCCCTGACATAAATAACCAGCTTCTATCCACTAATATTTTAAAAGGCATGAACATTAAGGGAACATTTTTTTGCACATTTAATTCCATAATAGTTTTTATCCACAACTGAGATCTTTCCATGAGGAAAATGATCAGAGTTTAACTGTAACCAGCATGTTCTCATAGTTTGAAGTTTTACTTGTATTTCTTTCACCATGTAGAGGAAAATATTCTAAAATAGAATGTCAATTTAAGTGATTTACATCTTAATAGAATTAAAACAATATTTAGAACAATGATTACAGTTGGCCCATGCTAAGTTTTCCCAGTTATCCAGGTAACTGGGATGCCAGAATACATGATACAGTCTATTATTTAAACATTATTAAAATATTGGATAATGTTTGGTACAGTTGGGGAGACCCAAGGCCCCTGACCCCAAGATATTTTTCCCATCCTTAGGAGTAAAAGAACTTCAGTTCCATGCTAGGGTGCCAGGGTCTCAAGCTATCCATAAGAGATATGTGAGTTGCTTACTAAAAAGAAGTTGTGATCTTTCATAGTTGGGAATAAGTTTAACTTGCTATTTCAGATTAATTTAACTTATTTTCTTCTGCACTTTAGTTTTTGCTGTAACTTCATCCCTTTATGCTTGTGATCTTGACTTTTCCACTTTTCAAGATCGCTGTGAAATCTCAGCTTCAACATGTTGTGTTTATCTTAATTTTAGTAATAGATGTAGAGGTTCTTTACAAATTATTTTTAGATAATGTAATAGTCAGTATAACATGTTTACAGAGGTATGAAGACATTCCCTTAGACAATATTTACAAGTAAGTTATCCATAACCCTTTAAGCTCTCTATTGGGTTTGCATAATAATCCAGTTGTAGCTGGTCTATCGCTTCAGTTTATAGTCCTGAAACATGTAAATGAATCTCTTCATCTACTATATTGGCAGTGAACTGAGAGTTTAATAGTGTATATTTTTTCTTTAGGAGTAGACTGATAGCTACATATCTTCTTCTCAATTTCCCATCAGAGTACAAACTATAAAAATAGTAGACATTATATTGTAAACTCCATGATGTCAAAGAAGATATTTGTATTCCCAGCACTTAGTACAGTGCCTGACATTTAATATGAAATCAATGAGTTTTGTTGAATAAACAAATAAATATAGTTAACTTTGTTCTTACATCATTTCCCAAATATCTGGCACCATTTCCACATTCATAACCTCACATGAAAATAATGGTTATCATTTTATTTATAAACCACCCTATATATGTCATCTGTGGTGGGTTTTTGTGTGTGTTTGCATACATCTCAAGTGGAATACGTTTTGTAGCATTTCCAGCAAACTAGGCTTAAGTACAACACATGGTGGCGCTCTGAGCTAAGGCTGAGAAACAGACCTGAGGATGGTTACTGTTCCAGCAGTCATACACAGATCTAAGATAGAGAGTTCTTAACAGAATTACATTGCGGCAAAGATTGACTCCCAGAGCCGACTGCCTGCAGACCCAACAGACACCCTAAAGACTTTTGCGACGGAGAAATGGAGGCTGAAGAGGAGCGCTTTCCTACACTAAGGCAAGTCCTGCTTCTCTTTGTTTTGCTGGCTCAGACTTGCGCGGAGCAGGAAGGTTATAGTATTGCAGAAGAAACAGAGAGTGGTTCTTTTGTGGCCAATCTAGCAAAGGACATAGGGCTAGAGGTTAGAGAGCTGTCTTGGCGAAAGGCTCGGATCGTTTTCAATAACAACAGAAAGCATTTCCAGCTGAACCTTCAGACTGGCGATTTACAAGTAAATGAGAAACTGGATAGGGAAGATCTGTGCGGCCCCACTGAGCCTTGTGTGCTGCAATTCCAGGTGTTACTGGAAGACCCTTTGGAGGTATATAGATTTAAGCTTTTGGTCAGTGACGTAAATGACAATTCACCAGTATTCCCAGAAGCAGAAATGACTTTGAAAATTATGGAAAATACTATTCCAGGGACTGTGTTTCCCCTGAAAAATGCACAAGATTTGGATGTAGGCATCAATAACATACAAAATTACACTATCTACCCCAACTCCCATTTCCACGTTCTTACCCGAAATGGCAGTGAAGGCAGAAAATACCCAGAGCTGGTTCTGGACAAAGCCCTAGATAGAGAGGAGCAGCCCGAGCTCAGGTTGACTCTCATGGCAGTCGATGGCGGAGCTCCTCCCCAAACTGGCACCACCCTGGTCCTCATTGATGTCTTGGATATCAATGACAACGCCCCTGAGTTTATGCAGCCACTCTATCATGTGCAGATGCTGGAAAACAGTCCTCTGGGATCCCTTGTTGTTACTGTTTCCGCGAGAGATTTAGACACGGGAATAAACGGTGAAGTATTCTACTCATTTTTTTATGGTGATGAAGAGATTACTAGGACATTTGCACTTGATGAACTCACGGGAGAAATTAAAATAATTAGGAAACTAGATTTTGAAAAAATTGTGTCATATGAAGTGGATATTAAGGCCTCTGATGGAGCAGGTCTTTCTGGGAAATGCACCGTCATAATACAGGTGGTGGACGTAAACGACAACAGCCCAGAACTGACGGTGGCTTCACTTATAAGCGCCATCCCAGAAAATTCCCCAGAGACAACGATAGCTCTTTTCAGTATTCAAGACCGAGACTCTGGGGAAAATGGGAGGATGCTTTGTTCCATCCAGCAAAATGTTCCTTTCACGCTAAAACCTTCTGTTGAGAATTTCTACAAGGTCGTAACAGAAGGGCCGTTGGACAGAGAGAGTAGAGACAAGTACAACATCACCATCACCGTCACCGACTTGGGGACCCCCAGGCTGAAAACCCAGCACAACATAACGGTACTGGTCTCCGACGTCAACGACAACGCTCCGGCCTTCACCCAAACCTCCTACACCCTGTTCGTCCGCGAGAACAACAGCCCCGCCCTGCACATCGGCAGCGTCAGCGCCACAGACACAGACGCGGGCGCCAACGCCCAGGTCACCTA
>NW_017731361.1:3675003-3679502 GCF_001890085.2 Hipposideros armiger
GCCAGCGTCACGCTGCACGTGCTGCTGGTGGACGGCTTCTCGCAGCCCTACCTGCCGCTGCCCGAAGCGGCGGCCGACCCGGCGCGGGCCGACGCGCTCACGGTCTACCTGGTCATCGCGCTGGCGTCGGTGTCGTCGCTCTTCCTGTTCTCGGTGCTGGCGTTCATCGCGGTGCGGCTGTGCAGGAGGGGCAGGGCCGCCTCGCTGGGTGGCTGCTCGGTGCCCGAGGGCCACTTTCCGGGCCACCTGGTGGATGTCAGAGGCAGCGGGTGCCTGTCGCAGAGCTACCAGTACGAGGTGTGTCTGAGTGGAGGCTCAGGGACCACAAGCGAGTTCAAGTTCCTGAAGTCTATTGCCTCCAACCCTCAAGAGTCTGTGAATGATGTGGAGGAAAACTCAAATTTTGTAAGTGGTTTTGAGTTCAATTAGGAATTTGTTAATTTTTGAGATCATTCAAGATGAAAGTTAATTCTACTAAATATACTAGTCTCCATTAACTGTTTTGATCCATATATAATTCTTGGGTATTTTGTTGATTTCATTTTCCTAGTTAAGAAGATTAGAAACTTTATGTATATACGTATATTTACTCTCTTTTTATAATTTCTATTTTGATTTAGACAAAAAACTTGCAACTTTACCTCATTACTAAAAAGTCATGAATATTTGTTCAATTTATCAACTTTTCATCATCAAGCACTAGTGATTTGAAGATGACCACAGCCCCATTTTGTGTTTGAATGTTGTCCAGAAACATTTATACATTTTTTATGTTGTGGTTACTTAGGAGACAGGCGTGATACAAATTGAATGAGTTATTAGTATATCTTCAGTTTGACATGATATGCCTACTCATCTTAAATTTTTACATGGAGAAATGTGCGCAAAAATCGCATGTTTTTGCTTCACAGCAGTATTAAATGGAAAAAACTACAATTTTCCCCATATTTAAAGGCTTTTCATCCTTATATCAATTTTCAGTATACAATATATATAAGTATTATTGAAAGGTTATTAGATTGTTTCCAGATATTTAATAGTAAATCCCACCCCATCTCTTTCTGGAAACTTCTCTTTTCAGTAGACATCTACTGTTGCATCATATTTATTTTAATGACCCATCTCCCTCTGTGATTTCAGTCAGACAAGGTAGTAGACATCACTGATCCAAGCTGTACCAGTCTGATTCTCTCTGTTAAAAAAATGGCTTTAGAAACCAGATATAAAATAGTCTCTCTGTTAGGAACTTAACAAGAAAGTAATATCATGTTGGCTAAATACTCTGCAAGAAGCACAGCAAGTCAATTCACTTAGAGATGAGAGGGAAGGAGATGCCTTAAGAGTAACCTCATTGTACATTTTCCAGCCCCTCTTAAGCCTGCTTTCTCCCTTGGGTTTTTGGAAACAAGTGGTCTTTCAATAAATTTCCCTCTAATTAAGATAGCTATGTGGGGTTTTGCACTTGTCAAAAACATGTTTAGGTATTCTTGTATGTATTGAAGCTTATTATTTTGAGATTTTATAAATTGTGGTTTTCATATTAATTTAACCATATTTGGTTCAAAAGGTTGTGGAATATTAATAATCTATAAGGGACAAGCACAAGCTTTTGTTGCACTGTATAATTTTGAGAATTGATGGATATTTCCAAGTTGTACAGTTTGTGGAGTGTTTAGAGAAATTCTTAGAAAACGCTTATATAAGAAATAGCTTTTAATACCATCAGTGTCATAATAGCATTTATGTGAAATAACACTGACAATGTAAAATATGTTTCAAAGAGATGTATACCTTATTTGTAGAATCATTATAGCCTGGCTGTTATGTTCTTTCATTGTTATAATGTATCCATTTGTTTAGGGGGGAGTCAGGGTATTTTGCCATTTAATGAAAAACATTTTAGATCATTCTGAATTATTTCAAATTACTATTCAAAAGAGCACAGAAAATACACACTTGGGAACATGTGTCTTGTTTATCCAGCTTATATACAGGGGGGAAAGGGAGCTTTTACATTAGGAGAATGTAGGTGTCAAAAATTTTAAATTATGATTTATTCACTGATCTAGTCAACAAATATTTGTTGAGCACCTACCATGTGCCAGAGATTAGATGTTGAGGGATATAGAGGTGAACAAAACAAAGTTCTGGAACTCAAATTGACACAGAAAAGAAATAATTAAATGTGCACATATATTCTATATCACATAGTGATCAATGCTAAGGAGACAAGGCAGGGTAAGGGCTATAAGAAGTGCCCTTATATGCATGTTCCCATAGTTTGAGTTTCATAAAATCATAGCTCTCTGACCTTATGTAGAGAGGGTATATAAACTGGAATTACCTGGTAGCTTTTTCCTTGATGTTATTCAACAAGTGAGAATCACAATGTTGGTACATAGACTGCCTAGAATTTGAAAGAAAATCTAGAGAAATTTATCCTTTTTGCTGAGAGAATTTTAAGGAATTACATAAGTATATATTGTTATTTTGCAAGATGACTGATCACTGTTAAGTCTTTTTTCACTTCTCAGTTCTTTTCACAGCACCCCACACAGACTACAGGTTCTAGAAGGTAGAAACCATGTCTGGGTTGTTTACTGATGTATTTCAGAGCCTAGTACATAGATATCGATAATACTTCTTTGAATGAAGGATGAATAATTATCATTGCATGGTTTTATGATTACATCATCTCTCCCAAACCATTTCCAAACTCCTAATAGATTATTGGGATTACTAAATATATTGATTATTGGTATTACTAGATTATTACCGGTATATATCAAGAGAATACAATTGTAGCAGTTCTTTTCGAAGTCAACGCATGGTGGCGCTGCAGGCTAAGGTGTAAAAAAAAAAACCCCAAAAAAGCCCCGGAAATGCTATGAACTCAATCTCAGATCTCTAGCGGAAGAGAAAAGCCTGCAAACAGTTCGGGACCTGCAAGTCTCCAGAGAATGCTGTCACCGACATGTCTAGACTGAGAGATCCATCACTGTCTCAGTCCCATCGCTCCCTAAGGTAGAGCTGGGCCCTGTTCCTGGAAAGGCATTGGTGGAATAAAGATGGAGGCCGGAGGGGAGCGCTTACCTGAACAAAGGCAAGTCCTGATTTTCTTTCTTTTGATGGGAGTGGCTCTGGCGGGATGGGAATCCCGTCGCTATTCCGTGATGGAGGAAACAGAGAGCGGCTCCTTTGTGGTCAACCTGGCTAAGGACCTGGGGCTGAGAGCGGAGGAACTAGCTGCGCGGGGAGCCCGGGTGGTCTCTGAGGATAATGAGCCCCGATTGCAACTTGATCTGCGGACCGGGGACTTGATATTAAATGAGAAACTGGACCGCGAGGAAATGTGCGGCCCCACTGATCCGTGTGTAATGCATTTCCAAGTGTTATTGATAAAACCATTGGGAGTATTTCGAGCTGAGCTACTGGTGAGAGACATAAACGATCATTCTCCCGAGTTTCCTGAAAGAGAAATGACGCTGAAAATCCCAGAGACCAGCGCTCCTGGGACCGTGTTTCCTCTGAAAAAAGCGCAGGACTTGGACGTGGGCAACAACAATATCCAAAACTACAATATCAGTCCCAACTCTCACTTCCACGTTTCCACCCGCAACCGGGGGGATGGCAGGAAGTATCCCGAGCTGGTGCTGGACAAAGAGCTGGATCGAGAGGAGCAGGCCGAGCTCAGGTTAACCCTCACAGCGTTGGATGGCGGCTCTCCACCCCGGTCTGGCACCGCCCAGGTCCGCATCTTGGTCATGGATGTCAATGACAACGCCCCTGAGTTTGAGCAGACGCTCTACCAGGTGCAGGTCCCAGAGAACAGCCCTGTAGGCGCCCTAGTTCTCAAGGTCTCTGCGAGAGATTTAGACACTGGGACAAATGGAGAGATATCATACTCCCTTTTTTATAGTTCTCAGGAGATAAGCACAACTTTTGAGCTAAACAGCCTTTCAGGAGAAGTTCGACTAACTAAAAAACTAGATTTTGAGACAATATCCTCATATGAGCTGGATATAGATGCGTCTGATGGCGGGGGACTTTCTGGAAAATGCTCTGTCTCCATTGAGGTGGTGGATGTTAACGATAACTCCCCAGAACTAACTATTTCATCACTGACCAGCCCCATTCCGGAAAATTCCCCCGAGATAGAAGTGGCCCTGTTTAGGATTCGAGACCGAGATTCAGGGGATAACGGAAGGATGACATGCTCCATCCAAGATGATCTCCCCTTCCTCCTGAAGCCATCTGCAGAGAATTTCTACACCCTGGTAACAAATGGGGCTCTGGACAGAGAGAGCCAGGCCGAGTATAACGTCACCATCACCGTCACCGACTTGGGGACCCCCAGACTCAAAACCCAGCACAACATAACGGTGCTGGTCTCCGACGTCAACGACAACGCCCCGGCCTTCACCCAAACCTCCTATACCCTGTTCGTCCGCGAGAACAACAGCCCCGCCCTGCACATCGGCAGCGTCAGCGCCACAGAC
>NW_017731361.1:3680292-3687323 GCF_001890085.2 Hipposideros armiger
GTGCCCGAGGGCCACTTTCCGGGCCACCTGGTGGACATCGGCGGCACCGGGACCCTGTCCCACAGCTACCAGTATGAGGTGTGTCTGACGGGAGACGCTGGGAGTAATGAGTTCAAGTTCCTGAAGCCAACATTCCCCAATATTCTAGGCCAGGAACTTGGGAGGAAGTCAGAGGGAAATCCAACCTTACAAAATAATTTAGGTATCTGAAACTTCGCCACTTCAACCTTCGTGTTGTCTCCTTTACCTTTTTCTTTTTAAAAAAAATCCAGTAGTAGCCTTTAATTCTACTTTTTTCCCCTATTTTTCTTAGTAATGTTACTCTTTGTTTTGTTGGCCTGATTGTCCTATAATTATTTTTCCAAGTATTGTATTATTAGTAAAAAATTTATATCAGGAAATTTCATATTTCTGATTAAATTTTTAGTACTCATTCCTAAAGCGTGCTATGAAACCTCTCAGAATAAACATAATTCTAATTTAAAAAGTGTTCATCTCACTATATGACACTACAAAGGATATCTGATTGCTTTATATCATATTTCATTTTTAAATTATCAGAGGTCTCTTTAGCTTTTATAATTTACACAGCTATGACTTTTTTATAATCCCTCTTCTGTTTGGGGTGCAATGAATTTGTACTTACCCATGTCCAGTTTTTTCCAAGCTCTGTTTGGATTTTTGTTCTATCAATAGGAAGCAACATGAATAACTTGGTTGTATTTATTTCAAAATCACACTTTTATTCATTAGACTTTCACTTTAAAATATGTATATCATCTCATGAAAATATATCTTTATCATCTATTCTTTCTCATGTAAAGTAATGTTGAAAAGACTTATGAATTCTTCGTTATATCTGACTGAAGTTATGATCCTGATTAGAGTCCTGGATAGGTTTACTGATGCCCAGATTGACTGTGTTTAAGGTGTTCCTATATACTCTAAAGGCCAGTAGACTCTAGGACTAAGTAATACATTGCCTGCAATTGTCCCTTGCTATTGCAGAGAAATTCTCAAGTGAACTCTAAATTCTGGACCTAAAGGAGCTTTTGATTGCACAGCATGCCAATGTCTACTTGCCTTTGGATGACGTAAGGGTTCTGGTTGATAAGACATTTGAAAGAAAATATTGTAGAATTCATATTAGTTTACTAAAGAAAACTTATTAAAGGATATGTTAATGAGGGTGTTGAATGATTTGAAGGAAATCAGCTCTGTTGTCAGGACTCCTTTATTTCTGGCAGCCTCTTAATTTTGCAGATACTATAGAATGGTGTGGGAGGCAGAATAATGGTCCCCTAAGATGTCCACACCCTATTCCCTGGAACCTGTGACTGTGTTATGTTATACTGCAAAAGAGAATTAAGGTTCAGATGGAATTAAGATTGCTAATCAGCTAATCTTAAAATACAGAGAATGTCCTAGATAATTTGGGTGGGCCTGATTCAATCAGTTGAAAGGCCTTAAAAGCAGAGCTGAGTCTTCCCTGAGATGAAGAAATTCTGACTGTGGGCAGCAGCTTTAGCTTGTGCCCCCAGAGTTCCAGCCTCCCCTTTTTAATTGCTTGCGCCTCAGATTTTGGACTTACCTAGCCAGTTCCCACAATCGAATAAATCACTTTCTTGCAATAAATCTCTTACTATAGACCTTCTGCTGGTTCTGTTTTTCTGGTTGAACCTTGACTGATACAGGGTTTGGTACCTAAAAATGGAATGCTGCTATAACAAATAACTAAAAATATGAAGGTTGCTTTGGAATTGTGCAGTAGGCAAAGGCTGAAAGGATTTCGTATAGCATGATGGAAAAAGCCTAGATTGCTTTGGGCAGACTGTTAGTTGCAATATGGATGTCAACAACTCTGCTAGCAGAGACCCAGGAGGAAGTAGGGAGCATGGTGGAGAAAACACAGATTGCCTTATAGAATTTCTAAGTCATTGTAAAGAGGCTGTTGGTAGAAATATGGATGTTAAAGTCACTTCTGGTCAGGGCTCTTGAAAGCAATGAAGAAAATGTTATTGGAAACTGGAGGAAAGGGAATCCTTCTTATATGGTGGCAGAAAATTTAGCTTGAATTGTGTTCTGCAGTGGAAGTGTGGAAAGGACTTGTAAACAATGAACTTGGACATTTAGCTGAGATTTCCAGACAAAGGGTTGAAGAAGCAGCCTGCTTTCTTCTTGCTGTTAGTAACATGTGAAAGGAATTGAGATAGATTAAGGGAACGCCTGTTAAGCAAACAGGAACCAGAATTTGATGATTTGGGAAACTCTCAGCCTATTCAAATTGTAAAAAATGCTAAAATTATGAGATTCACTGTCAGGAAAGCATGTTCTGGAGAGAAAACCAAGGGTGTTATGAGGCAAAGGGGAATTAAGGTTGCAGGTGGAATTAAGGTTTATAATTAGCTGACCTTTAAATAAGGATATTACCATAGATTATCCAGGTGGCTCCAGTATAATCACAAGAGCCCTTACTAAGAAGTAGAGGTGGAAAGCAGAAGCATCGGTATCAGAGTGATATTATGTGAAAAAGGCAAGACTGAACCAGCCATTACTGACTTTGAAGGTGGAAAAGAGCCACAAGTGAAGGAATTCAGGCAGCCTCTAGAAGCTAGAAAAGGCAAGAAAATGGACTCTCCCATAGAGCCTCCAGAAAGGAATGCAGCCCTGCCTTAGCCGTAGCCCAGTTTAACTTTCCATCCCCAGAACTGTAAGACTGTGTTTTTAAACCATTAAGTTTGTGGTAATTTGTTACAGCAGCAATAGAAATGAATAGGCATGACTACTAAAAAAGCCATTTCCCAACCCATTTTTCTTTGCCTTCCCCTACTCTAGGCCAAAATATTTGTATTCCCACAACCCCTTGCAGGTAGGTGTGTCATATAACTCCATTATTGCTAATGATTTAAACGTATAATTGGGGGTTTGGGCTTAAGGGAAATATTTTTGAAAGGGCTAGTCTAAGGGGGCATGTTCCTTAGGGACTTTGCCCATTTTCTTTTTTCTTAACCAGCATGGGTATTGGGAAAGAAGCCTTGAGTTGAAGCAGTCAACTTGCAACCGTAAGATGAATGCCATTAAATAAAGTTTTATATATAAGTATGATAAGATGGAAAGCCACTGAATTTCTCATAGCATTGTTAAGCTGCTACAACAACTCTACACTGCCTTCTCCCAGGTTGCATGCTATAAATAAATCCCTATGGGGTTAAGTAAATAATTGTAATTGGGTTTTCTGTTGATTGCAGACAAATGCATTAGAATCTGCCACAAGTAAGTTTGATTTACACAGTTGTCTGACTATGTGTCAGACTGTCTATTGAAGATGTATGAGATGCTTGTCAAAAAAGTAGGTTTTTAAATTTTTTTAAAAAAAGCAGTAGTTTTGCTTTCCATTAGGTGTTATTAAGGGACAGTACTCTGAGCTGACTTTATATCTTCATTCAGTCATCTTGCAATTTGGCTAATACACAGATAACTGAACTTTCAAAGGAATAGCTAGTGGCAACCCAAAAAGTTGAGTTTGGGAGAGTAGAATAAGAAGGTAAGCTGACAAATGCCTGTTATACTTTTAAACCTGATTAGTGGTATCCTGACAAAATGACTACGATGTTTATGCAGCATCTAGAACACTGGTTTTCATCTAAGGCAACAAAATAGCAGGACAAAAAAAAATCTTACTTAGTAAAATAAATTGGTTAAATATGAGTCCTGAAAATCTTCATAAGCATTTCAGTAATCTACATGTTTTGATAGAATATGCCTGGTAGAAGGATCAGAAATTCCTGACAACTTTTTCAATATAAGAAGATGAGTGTTTTGAAAAAGGCCCGGAGACCACAATGTGTCAGTATCCACTACTCCTTTCCTATCTTACTTACAAAGAATTTATTGGTAAAGTGTAGAATTTAAAGGCATCTCCAAAGGATTAATACTTATGTCTTTTATGAATTGATCTGGAATACCTTGAAAAGAGCACTACTTCCAGTTTATCAGCATAATCATAAAAAATTAATAGAAATCTATCATGAAACATGAATGGTAGTGCCTCAAACAATTTTAGAACTTTACAGCTGCACCCAGAGTGTTTGTGTATTTTGTGCATTTGTATATGTGGTCATTTGAGCTTGGGGGGGGCACATGCACGTGTGTGTGTCTAGGGGGTAGCTTTAGTAGATGGTGGAGATGCACTGCATGCACAGATATATACCAGAGTAACATTACTTTTCCATAGCTTTTCCACATTGTAAAGATATTTTTCCTTTAATGCATAAATATATGTAATAAAATTGGCATTAGTAACATATTTCAGAAGAGATCATATTTGCAAACTAAAGGAGTTTTGTCTTTGTAAATGTAACAGTACAGCATTATTGGATATAGAAGTTTGGTAGCCCTCTTGTCCTTGAAGGAGCAACCCAGGAGAGAGAACTGTGACATTGATATGATCCTTTTCCCTGCCAATGAGATCAGGAAACAATAAAGTTAACATCATGATGTGACAAGGCTGAGATTAGGGTGAGGCCAAGTTGTATAACTGCAGGGTGGGATCCTGACTTTATTTAAACGTTGATATTTTATTCATCATAGATTTTTTTTCATTAAATTTGATGTCTTAGAATATTGCATTAAATACTATCTATCTTTACTGCCAAGTTTTTGGGTGACCCATTAATTTTGCTTCTGAGACACCTGCCTGGCCCTAGTCCTGGTCCTGTTGGTTGTTTCCAACTTGCAAATTCAAATGAGCATCACAGTAGTGATAGATCACAGCTGGAAGCTGCTCAGTGAAATCTGAATCAAGTTCCTTTCCATTCCGAATATGGGATTGCAGCAGCAACAGTGGAAGGATACAAAGATATCCATCCACACAGATCTGACAAACTGGAGTCCTGCTGACTGGGAGTGGAGAGCACCTGTATGATTGTGATTGAGGTAAATTTGTATGTTTTTCTTCCAGGAGGCATGCAGCAGTGTGAAAAAATTGAGATATTAGGTAAATTCAATTTGCTACTATGTTGTTGAGAATTTTTGCATCTGTGTTTGCATATATATTTAATGTTATGCCCTTGTCAAGTTTTAGCTTCAGGGTTACACTGGTCTCATAAAATGAGTTGGCAATTGTTTCCTCCTTTTCTCTTTTATGTATAAGATATTTATTATTTCTTCTTTATGTATTTTATGGAATTTGTCACAGATGCCATTGATGGATAACAATTTTTTTGTGTGTGGGAAGATTTTTGGATTGCAACCTTAATTTCTTAGATATGCTGCAATTCCAGTTTTCATTTACTTGATGTCAGTTGGTGACTTGTGTTTTTTAAATAATTTTCCCATTTAATCTACAATGTTAAAGTTACTGGCATGAAGTTATTGATAATATTCCTTTATCATCTTTTTGATATATTTATATGATGCCCCTCTTTCATTCCAGATATTGGTATAATATGTTTTCTCTCCTTTGTCCTTATCAGTATTGCTGTATCAATCTTATTAATATTTTTTAAACCAATCCTTGTCTTTGTTATTTTCCTATTAATTTCTGTTTTGTTTCCTTGATTTCTACTCTTAAGTTTTTATTTCTTTTCTTATACCTAGTTTGGGTTTCTCTTCTTTTTTGTAGTTTCTCTGAATGTTTAGATGATTGACTTTAGGCCTTTCTTTTCTAATACAAATTAAAATATATGAAAATATAAATTAAAGCTATAAATTTCTTTTTATGCATTACTGAAGCTGCATTTAATGAATTTTGATATTATGGTTTTATTACCATTCAGCCAGAATTTATCTATAATTTTCCTGTTGCTTGATTCTTTAACCCATTGGTTAACTAGAAGTGCATTGCTTAATTTACAAATATACAGAGATATCATTTTTTATATCCAAAATAATTGTTTGATCTGAGAATATACTCTATCTGATCTCAATCCTTTGAAATTATTGAACTTTGTTTTATTGTTGTTATCTAACATATGGATTATCTTGGTGAGTTTCCTTGTATACTTGAAATAAAGGTATGTTCTACAGTTGTGTGTAGTGTTCTATAAATAAAAATTAAATCAAGTTGCTTGATAATGTTGTTTAAATCTTCTTTATTCTTACCATTTTCCCTATGTGTTCTATTAGCTAATGAAAGAAAAATGTTAAATTCTTCAACTATGATTGTGATATTGTTTATTTCTCCTTTTATTTCTAGTATTTTTTAAACCTCATGTATTTTGAAGCTGTTATTAATGTGCACATAGGTAAGATTATTTTATCTTCTTGATGAATTGACACTAATTATTATGAAACATTCTTTTTAGTCTCTAGTAATACTTTCAATCTGTTATTAGTAGTCACCCCATATTTCTTTTTTTTTAAAAGATTTTATTGGGGAATTGGGGAAAGGGAACAGACAAGTTGCTGTCCTTTCATTCTTCAGTCTAGTTGTGGAGGACGTTGCTTCACTGGCCCACTGCACTCTTCCCGGGTGAGGCAGTTGCTTGCCGGCCATTGGACGGCTGCTCACAGAGGCTCATGGCAGCTCACAAAAGCACACACCAGCAGCCAGCCAGCCCTACTGCAGCCTACGCCATCGCTGGTGATTCACGGCAGCCCAGCTCCAGGTCGAGCTGTTGTTCACCATCTTAGCTGTAGAGGGCGCAGTGTCACTGGCCCTCATGTGGGATCTGAACCAGGGCCCTGCTGCTTATAGATGGCGACCCAAGCCAACTCTTAACCAATGTGCCACTCAGCCGGCCCAGTCACCCCATATTTCTTCTTCTTCTTTTTAAAGATTTTATTGGGGAGTTGGGGGAGGGGACCAGCCAAGTTGTTGTTCTTCAGTCTTCGTTGTGGAGGGCGCCAGTCACCATCTGGCTTCCCGTTAGTGGCTCATGGCCTCTAAGCTCAAGGTGCTGTGTTCAATCTTAATTGAGGGTGTGTGTAGCCACCATCTCATGCTGGAGTCAAACCAGCAGCCTTGTTGTTAAGAGCACACGCCCTATCCACTGAGCCATCTGGGCGGCAGCTCAGCTCAGCTCAGCTCA
>NW_017731361.1:3687408-3696923 GCF_001890085.2 Hipposideros armiger
CACAGTGTCACTGGCCCATGTGGGAATCGAACCAGCGGCCCTGTTGCTCAGTGCTTGCACTCTTAAGCCAACTCTTAACCAACTGAGCCACTCAGCTGGCCCCACTCCATATTTCTTATGCTTATCATTTTCATCCTTTTACTTTCATCCTGTCTTTATATTTTAAGTCCATCTTTTGTTAATTACAGAGTTGGATCTCGCTTTTTATCCAGTACTATCATTTCTGCCTTTTAATTGGAGAGTTCATTTCCTATATATTTAATATAATTATTTATATAATTGTGTCTATTGCATCTTCTAGTCATACTCTCTGTTTTCATTCCTTTGTTTCTCATTATGTTTTCTTTTGGCTTGTGTATTTTTTTGTATTTCATTTTATATCGTAAATTGACTTTTACCTATAACATATTGGGGAATGTCTCCTCTAAGGATATATAGCTTTACTTATCACTATTCACCTTAAATTAATATTATACTACTTCATCTATAATGTGAAAATTTTCCTATTATGTAATCCTCATCTTTTTTTGCCATGGTACAGAAAACTAGTGTGAAACACAGGAGAGCTATTTAAGAATTCATATGGTGAAGCACCTCTATGAATATAATCAAATTGGAAAATATTTCAGAAAGACCTTGATATCTACTGTGTATAAAATATTCCATACTGGAGAGAAATGTAATGAGGGTAATCAATGTGGAAAAGTCTGCAGCCAGATTCCAAATTTAAATGTGCACAAGAGAACTCATACTGAAGAGAAATCCTATGAATTTATGGGACATGAGAAAGCCTTCATTAATTATTCACTTATTAAGACTCTTAGGGACCACACACTGGACACAAACCATATCAATGTAAGGAATGTAGAGAACCCTTCAAAGCTGTTCTTTGTATCTTAAGTCTCATGAAAATTCACATTGGAGAAGAATACTATGAATATACAAAATGTAGGAAAGCCTTTATTCCTTCTTCATCCATTTCTGTACATGTAAGAATTCGTGGTGGAGATCAGCCTTATATTCATATAATGTGAAAAATGTGAAGAAGCTTTCCATTTGCTTTCATTTCATAGAAAATAAGAAAGCTCTCACTGGCGAGAAATTCTATGTATATAAAAAGTGTGGGAGAATCAAGTGTTTCTCACTCTTTAGGACACATGTGAGAACTTATATTGAAAATATACCCCATGAATGTAAAAGAATGTTTGAAAGCCTTTATTTCTTTTATATCCTTTACCATACATCTAAGAACTCATATTGGAAAGAAGCCTTATGAATATAAGGAATGTAGGAAAACCTTCACTTATTCTTCAAAGCTTACTTTACGAGTGAGACAACATACCATAAAGGAGCTCTATACATAATGGAAGGAATATGGAAAAGTCTACGATTTTCCCTTCTCTTTTGATAACCACCTGAATACAAACACTAGAAAGATACCCTATAACTGTAAACAATGTAACAGATCCTTCTATTATTATTCACATTTTACTGTAAATTACTGTAATTTACATTACATGTGTGATAATGAACAATAGAGAGAAACACTGTGAATGTATGAAATGCCTCCAGCTTTTCCTCATCCCTTAGGAAACATAACAACTCACTGGAGAGAAATTCCATTAATAATCGAAGTGTTGAAAAGTCTTAACTTGTATCTAAGTTTTTCAAAGCCATGTGAAAATTCACATTAGAGAGAAACCATATAAGTGAGAAATGTGGGAAAGTGTAGTTCCTAACACTTTAGGACACATGTGAGAACACATACTGAAGAGAAACCATATAGAGCTAAAGAATGTGGGAAAGCCTTCAAGTCTTTCTCATTCCTTAGTCAGCAAGTGAGAACTCATACTGGGAGATAGAAATGTAAAGAATGTGGAAAATAGTTTCCCCGCATACTTCAAAGACATGTGAAAACTCACATTGGAGGGAAATCTATGTGGGAATGCCTTCAGATGCATCTCTTGTCTTACTATGCATAAGGAAATTCAGACTGGAATAGAAATCTTTAAAATGTTGTAAACGTGGAATTGTTTTATCAGTGTCTCATCTTTGAGGTGATCCCTAGCTCAGAATTTATAGCTTTCATCTTCTAATATAAACCTCTATAGTGATAACTCTTGTTGCCATTACCTTTTCACCTATATCACACAACTTTTGATATGTATTATTTACACACACACACACACACAAACACACACAGTCTGACAAGTTTGAGAACTCATCCTAGAAAAAGTGCTGCGTACCTCATTGCTTAATATCACTATGGTCACCCTCGAAGTACTTCCCTTGGGAAGCTGCACTGATGCCAGCGCCTTCAAATTGCCTTCAGAGCAATTTTGGAACTCTTTTTCTGGAACGGCCATCAGAGCTGTTGTCATATTACCCTTAATGTCCTGAATGTCATCAAAATGTCCTTTCAATATTTCCTTTATCTTCAGGTAAAGGAAGAAGTCATTGGGGGGCCAGATCAGGTGAGTAGGGAGGGTGTTCCAATACAGTTAGGCTAAAAACTCCCTCACAGACAGTGCCGTGTGAGCTGGTGCTTTGCTGTGATGCAAGAGCCATGAATTGTTGGCAAAAGGTTAAGGTCGTCTAAGTTTTTCATGCAGCCTTTTTAGCACTTCCAAATAGTAAACTTGGTTAACTGTTTGTCCAGTTGGTACAAATTCATAATAAATAATCCCTCTGATATTAAAAAAAATGTTAGCAACATCATTGCAACAAGTTTGTGGACTTGTCAGAACACAATATATTATATATTATATATGTGTATATATAATATATATAATATATTACTCATTTCCATTGTGAAGTCTCCTTGGACTGAAATAAAGGGTATTTTTAATATGCAAGTAAGTGTATTTGAAATTAGTTTTGTTATTGTTTTAAACTAATTTCCACTATATGCAATGCGTGTGGTCATTGTGATATTCACTTTGGTACTTGTTGGAATTTTCTTTCTGGCCTACTGTGGCAGACCCTGGGATTTGCCTGCCTAATATCTATTCTGCCCTTCTTCCTTACTAAAAGAACTTACAAATTTTCAGGTTATTAATCTTTACTGCTGAGAGATGTATCTTCAGCATTTTTGTAGCTAGTGTAGTACAACTAATTGTGTTAGTCAATAAGAAGTTGATATACATTTAAAATGTGCAGTTATCAAAAAAGGATGGTTTCATCAGACTTGTTAATTTCACCTTTTGTACTTTGCGCCTCCTTCAAGTTGAACACAACACTTCAAGTTGAAAAGAGAGAACTTGCAATCATGAGGATGAAAGCTAAAGGTAATGATGGTTGTGGTGGATTGTGTTATATGAGGCTTAGGACTATGTTTTCCAGAATTGTCTTTGTTTTATTGTTATAAGTTAGAATTGGACAAAAGAGAGACCTACATTTGATTTGATATGCAGAAATTAAAAAGAAGCCCTTAATCTCAAAAGTATATGGAAGTAGCAGATTGACAAACAGATCCAGAACTATTCATAGGCCCCAAGCTTGTCTTCCTGACTATTGGCTTTGTTAAAAATATATATAATAAATCATCCCAGAGTGAATCACCAAGCACTTAACTTCAGTTCCCTGTGAGGTGGCAGCTTCCACAAACATCTGCATGAGCTCACTCTTCATGGTCCCACCTTGGAGGCTAGACATGCACAGCTGTTTGAATTTCTTACAAACTCAAACCTTCTTATTCATACTGCTGTTTCAGGATATCATGATTAGAGACTTTCTCCAATCCTCTGATACCCTCTTCTCTACACTTGTGAAAGGTCTAGTTTCTATGTGATTACATAGTTCTTATATTTCTAGTGGCTGTTTTTCTGAGTCATACAATGTTGAAGCAAAAACAAACAAGTGAGTAATGTTGTTCGCCTATTGCATTGTTGAGTGGCTACTGCTGAATCCTGCCTCCATCACCTCCATTCTACAGGTATTAATCCCAAAGTACACTAGCAAACACCATACACTCTAACTCTATCTCAGAGTCAGCTTCCTAGAAATCCCAACTTGGTAACAGAGATCTTGGCTTCTTTGGAGCATGGTAGAGATCGAACCTCTGACTATAGGACACTAAGTGAACAGGTGATCTGAGATGTCTATAATTTACTAGATGTTACCTGGTTCATCAAATCATAAAATTGGTTTCATATGTAGCAGCACTCCATCTTCAAGTGGAAGTGGTAATACAAGATCACACATGAGCCGGTTTGAAGAGCATAAATGTGTCTCATGAGTGGATGGTTTACACTGACAGAGCACCTACTACTCCCGCATTATCACCTCTCTTTCAATGTACATCTGTGGTCTCGTTTGGAGTTCTCTGTGATCAGATGACTACAGAGGGAAAATTTGCGCCTAATTTAGAAATATTTCCACACAGAAATCTGGCACAAACTATAAGGAGACTGTTAGAGTATTACATCCAGCAAGACTGACTCACAAGGGAACCCCTCCTAATAAGGAAGAACTTCAAGTGGTACATCTGACTGTTCACTTTTCCTGGAAGGAAAGGTGGCCAGAGGTATGGATTCACATTTGTATTAGTTTTCTGGGGCTGCCATAACAAAGTACCACAACTGGGTGGCTTAAATAATAGAAATTTATCTTCTCAGAATTTGAAGAATAGAGTTCTGAAATCAAGGTGCTAGCAGGTTTGGTTCCTAGTGAAGGCTAAGAGAAAGAATCTGTTCTAAAGCTCTTACCTTGGCTTGTAGGTAACCACCTTCTCTCTGTGTCTCTTCACACAGTCTTTTCTCTATGTGTGTCTGTCTCTGTCCACATTTGCCCTTTTCATAAGGGCATAAGCCATAATTGGATTAGGGCCCATCCTAGTGATCTCATTTTACCTTGATAACCTCTGTTAAGGCCCTAGCTCCAAATAAGGTTACATTCTGAGGTCCTGGAGGTTAGAACGCCGACATGCCTTTTTCAGGGAGGACACAAATCAACCTATAACAGCATTTATTCATGTGCAGGGGCTAATAGTTTGGCCTGTATGTCATGGGAAAAAAGGAATAACATTAGAGGGTTGGTAACAAGAAAGTCTGGGTATCATCTCTTGCTCTGAGCTTCTTATGAGGTGTTAAGGTAATATTGGATCTCCCTGATTACATAACCCATTCATTCATTCCTTTACCCATAGCTACTATTTTTGCTTCTCTCCTTTTAATCCCAAACATTTCTGCCTTTGGAATGGACTTTAGGTTAGGCCACTATGCTGGTCTAGATTGCAGGCAACAATAGTAGTCTAGCAAGTGCTTCCCCTCAGTCCACTCCTGTCCACAGAGTAGGGTTACACAGGGACAGAACCAGTGGGCTATCTTTACCACCAGGCAGTATAGCTGCATTCACTGTTAATCCCAATTTTGCCAGGTGGGGTGAAGGCACATCCTTCCCCATCAGGCCCTTAGGAATTCCAACATAAGCTTAAAACCATCGTTACAGTTTCTGCTTAGGAATCAACCCTGCTTCCGGCCCTTATACTTGTAGCCCTAGTTCTATAACCACTGCATCAGGTAGGGAGAAAAAAGGTTGGGGTGCTGTGGAGAATAAAGTATGCCAGCACCTTCCCCTCCCCCCTTCCCCAGATCCACCAGAAAAACAGACAAATCTATCCAGTAGGAACAGTCCTTTAGCCCCATTCATGTTCATGTTGAGTGGGAGCACACGCTCTTGAAGGCATGTTAGCCAGCCCTTGATGTTTTCATCTTATGTTTTAGACAACCCATGTTTTAATTGCCCAGTCCAATTCTCTATCAAACTATTACTCTGAGGAGGACATCTCTCTGCCTATTGTTGGATATTATGGGTCATAAAGTAACTTCCTAGGTCTGAAGAAATGACAGTCAGCTGTCCAAATCAATGCAATCGATGCATTATCTGGTCTTCTGGTTCTTTAATCATTCTCTGAGCATTAGGATCTACCACTGGGTAAGCCAAGCCCAGTCCAGAGTCAGTGTCTATTCCTGTCAGGATCCATTTGTAGCCACCCCACCCCCTGCCCAAGGGCTACCAATATCAGCTTGACTTACGAGCTGTGTTCCAGGCCTTCAGACCAGGAAATCTGCCACATAGCCATCTACAGTCTCTTTCTCTTTTGTTGGCAGACAGACCAGTTCTTACTGGCATTTTGTGCCTCAGGGGGGTGCAAGAGGAATATATCTAGATTTATCCCACATGTGCTTTGCTGCAGACCCCCAATGTCCACTTCTTTCATGGACCCAGGTGGCCACCTTAAGCAAGTACATGGGGATATCTGCTTGTTGATTCCAATCACCTTCCAAACCTGCAAGGGAGTTCTTCTGATGGTGTAATGATGAGTGGGGGGGAAAAGCACATGATAAAAAGGACCCAATCAATTTATTTAGCAGTATACAATAGCAAACGACAAAGGCAATTAAAAGAACGTGCAATGACATAAGGTAAAAGGCAGTTAAGACTAAACTATACACGTTAATAGCAATGTTGTGCCAAAGAAGCTCACCAAACCATGGGAAGACAACACTGGAAAGGTTGGGAATCAAAAAACCTTACCAGGTCCGTGGCTGGAAAACTGGGGCATCCCCCAATGCTGCAAGCTGCATGCAAGTTCCTCCCCAAATTACAATGCCATTTGAGGTCAGTCTTATATATCTCTTCAGATGCACTTTAGAGCCAAGTTTCTTGTTCCTGACTCCCCCTCAGGGAATGGCCAGTTCTGGGAGGTTCAGCAGTTAATGTGATAAGAATATTGTTAATTGGGCTGAAGGGCCAGTTCATCCAGACAAACTGCTGTTCCCGCCTGGGGCCATCGGCCCAAGGCCCTTTAAGGCTTGGCAAGTGCCTGTTATTGTCATTCTTATATAACTTGTTCACTCCCCTACCCCATATCACCCCTGCAGGGGATGAGATGAGGGACAGACAAAAAGAACTTCACCTCATATCTCCTCCGCCTATGACAAAATGAGGGAGGAACAGATAAAAGGAAAAAATGGAGTCACATCAGCCAATGAAGGCAAATTTTCCTAACATCTTCCCCACAGATGGGCATCGACATGTCCTACTTTAATGCACCCCTCAAATTTCCATGGGGTTGTGCCCCATATGAACATCCCTGTAATAGGCCAGGTTTCCATTGCCCTCCTGTGTGACCATATGGCCAGTAAAAAGTCAAACAGATGGGCTTTTCCCCACTGTTCAATTCTTTCATAACTGTTGGGAAGACAGCATGCAGTTCAGCCCATGAAGCTGATTTGTTGTTACCTCCTTCCTTCCGAGTGGTGATCTTCCAAACAGGATCCTGTCCATTTATCTTGGGACTCTCACCTACAAACCAAGCAGCTCTTAGTCAGTCAAGGGCTCTTTATAGGGTACTGGCCATGTGACAATAGAATCCAACAACTCCTCATGCAATTTCCGTCAGTCCTAGGGGAAAAGAGGCTCCCTACTTGTGAATACCCCCTCCTTGTATTCCTCAGGCAGCTTGATCCTGTATAAACCATTTCCATTTTATTATGGAACTCACCTGAGCACTGCATCCCCATTAGAGAGTTTCTCCAACCCCACCCTAGACATTATGGCTATTTTAGGTTTTAAGCTCATCTTCTCATAACAAGGCAGCAGAGCACATTTACTGTCATGCTCTAGAGTTATGTTAAATGTTTTGCTTTCTTTCATAACATACTCCATAAAGACCTCAACACTGAATATTCTGCAGAACATAGTGTTAGACCACAAAATTGATGACATACCAATTGGACTGAGTGAGCAGTACATGGCAAGGACCCTGGCTGGCCTAGCAGGATATATGTGTGTCAAAGAGTCAGAGGTTAGTCCCATGAAGTTTCAGGGGTCTGCCACATCAGTGATGATTCTGGGGGGTCTGAGGTATGCCAGGAAATCCCCTCTGAGGTTACATACAAATTATCTCTTGCAACTCTTGCCACTAAGAAAGAGGCACTATCTTCAGAGATCTCTTTGGATTTAAGAGGCAGCATATACCATATTTTGAACTCAAAATGCTACCAGGTTTGAGTAGGGCCTGCAGTAAGAGAAAGACATGCAGCAGGTCCAGGCTACAATTCTAGCCAATCTGATGTGATCCAGTCAATCTGATGTTGCTAGAAATGCCCATGGATAAGGATGCTACGTGGAGTTTCTGGCAAACCATAGTGGGAGAATTACAGTGCAAATCTTACAGTGCAGACCCATGCCTTCTACAGCAGATAACTTCTCTGGGCATATAAACAGATCCTATCATGCCCCTGAGCCCCAGTAGAGACTGAGTAGCTGACTACGGATACCAAATGATTATGCCATCATCAGAAAGTTAGGTAGGTATAGGAGCAATTGTTATATAATAGAAATAGTAATTTCAGAATTGGCTCCAAGTAGGTCCAGAAGGAATTTCGTGAACAGGTGATCTGGACTCCTATTTCACCTACCTCTGTTGCACCAAACTCTTTCCCAATTCGCACCTATGATTTCACAGGAAGGTTCTCTATGACCAATTACAGAAGAGAAAAGAACTTGGCCCAAGTTCACAGATGGTTGGTGCAAGCCAACAATGTTTAACTGCTGAATTACAGCCTACTCAAGGGTGGCCCTAAAGGACAGTGGTGAAGGGAAATCTTCCAGGTAAGCAGAACTATAAGCAGTACACTTGCTATCCATTTTTAATGGAAAGGGAAGTGGCCTTAATGAATGGATATGCATAGATAGAGCTAGCTGAGCGATGTTAAATGACTTGGCTGGCTGATTCAGCATCTGGAAGGAATACAATTATTGTATTAGAGTAAGAAAACTGACTTACTAAACATATATAGAACATAAAATTCAGCAAGTATGGAATGCATATTTTCTTCATAATCTACAAACAACCAATATCAGGAATTGAAGGGAGACTAGTAATTCAAATATTGTAGACACAGACAATAAAAGATAAAATATTATACACAGGTCTATGACAAGAAGCCAAAAATTTTAGTTGGAATAAACAAATTGCTAGGAATATTATCAAATTGATTCAAGATAGAAATAAACTGAAGTATGATAACTATTAAGTAAGTGAATTTCAGAACCATCTCTGGCCATGAGTACTACCAAAAATTCAAGGAAGAAATAATTCCAATTTTATACTAACACTTCCATAGACTAGAAAAAAGGAGAACACTCCTTAAAAATGTATCTGTTTAGCATAACCCTGATATCAAGAAAGGAAAATTAAAAGCCAATGTCACTCACTGACATAAAAGAGAAGAATCACTTATAAAGATAATTAAAGATAATTATCTTTATAGACACAGAAAAAATATTTGTTTAAATTCTGTTTATGATGGGGGAAAATCCCCTTAAACTAGGAATAGAAGAAAACTTCCTTAATCTTTTTTTTTTTAAGATTTTTTTTATTAGGGAATTGGGGGAGGGGAACAGTGCTGGGGAATCAGGGGAAGGGGAACAGACAAGTTGCTGTTGTTTTGTTCTTCGGTCTAGTTGTGGAGGACGTTGCTTCACTGGCTCAAGCTGGCACCATC
>NW_017731361.1:3697238-3699653 GCF_001890085.2 Hipposideros armiger
AACCAGGGCCCTCTGGCATCCCAAGCCAGCTCTTAACCATCGCGCCACTTGTCCGGCCCCTTAATCTTTAAATATGAAAATATTTACAGCAAAATATAAATTGTGAAATGTAAAAAGTTTCCTTTGAGATAAAAAACAAATACCCACTATTATATCTATTTGATACTGACATGATAAGGCAAAGTAATATAAGTTATGTAGATTGCAGAGGAAGAAATGAAATTGCTATTATTTGCAGATGATATTAAGGACTGCACAGAAAATCCAAAAGTGCCTACAGATAAAATATTATAATTTTTTAAAAGTAAGGTTGCAGAATTTGTAAAATCAATATAAAATAATTATATTTTATGAACCAGCAATAAACAGAAATTAACATTTAAAATAAGGATACAATCATTAAAAAAAATCAAGTAGACAGTAATAAGTCAAAATAAATGTAAGACCTCTATGGGGACTTTATAAAGATACATTAAGATAACTTACATAAATGGAGAAATATATGATGCTCATGAATTAGAAGATTCAATATTTTAAAGTTATCAACTCTCTTCTCCCCCAGGGCAACATTACTTTGAACATTACAACAGTACTTTAGCATTACTTTAAAATTCATATGAAAGAATAAAATGTGAAAAATAGCTAAGAAACTTCTTAAGGAAAAAAGAACAGAAAGAAAAAACTTGCCCTACTAATTATGAAGTCTTGTTATAAAGCTGTATTAATCAAGATAGTTTGGTATTGGTGCACAGACAGGAAATTTGGCAAATGTAATAGATTAGAGAGGTCAAAAGTAGACTTACATATAATAAAACATTTGAATATTATTAGAGAGATGGCAAGTCAGACTTAGTCTGTTCAGGCTACTCTACCAAAATACCATAGACTGGAGGCTTAAATAACAGACATTTATTTCTCACAATTGTGGAGGCCCAAAAATCCAAGATCAAGGTCCAGCTGATTTGAGTTCTTGATAGGGCCTACTTCCTGGCTTGCAGACTGCTGGGTTCTCACTGTAGCCTCACAAGGCTGAGAGAAGCAGCTCTGTATTTCTTCCCCTTCTCATTAAGGCACTAACCTCATCATGGAGCTCCATCCTCATAATGTCATCCAGACCAGCTTACCTCCCAAAGGCTGCACCTCCTAACACCATCATATTGGGGGCTTTAGTATATGAAGGTGGAGGAGAAGGGGGCACAGGCATTCAGTCCATAACAGATCAATGAAGAAAAGAGGAAATGTTCAATTAAAAATGGTTATTCATACAGAAAAAATTAAATTGGATCTTAGTTTTAAAATCAACTTCAAATGGACCTAAGACTTAACTATCAAAACACAAAACCAAAAACAAACCCAAAACAAAAACCTTTAAAGCTCTTAGTGGAAAATATAGGTAAATATAGTTGAGATGTTGTGGGTAGAAATAATTCCTTTAAAAAGACACTGACCATAGAATAAAGGATTAATACATTTGACTGTATTAAAATCAAGGACTGACTCATTAATAGATATCTTAAAGATGTGGAAAGGGTAAATCCTGGGGGTGTAATGTACTGCATGGTGACTGTAGTTAACAATACTGTATTGTATTATATATTTGCAAGTTGCTAAGAGAGTAGATCTGTCTGTGTGTGTGTTTGTGTGTGTGTGTTTGGGAGGGGAAAAGGAGGGAGTGAGGGAGGGAGAAAGAGAGAGAGAGATAGAGAGAGAGAAAAAAAGACTTTTAAGATTTACCCTGGCGGGCAAAGCAAAGTGGAGAAGTGAGCATAAAAACAGAAGCAGAAAGTGCAAAAATAAAGGCCAGTGTGTGCTAAAATCTTGTAATCTATTACAGAAAACAGTAATGATGCCATAGCAGTTTCCAGACTTGGAACCAAAGACTCACCCTACTTTGTGGCCTCTTTGTGACCAAATGGGTGCCTGAATCTGAGAAGATTCCCATGTCTGCCGCCGAGGAGACAGGGAAGGCTTTTTGTGGGAAACATCTCCAAGAACCTGGATCGGAACCGAGCCCCAGCTAGAGAAGAGTCTGTCTGCCATTTATCCAAAGGCAGAAAGGAGCCTTTCCTCCAAAAGCAGGAAAGAGCCATTTCTATGTAAATCAGCAAACAAAGAAGGTATGTGGAAAGATGCCCTAGTTAATGTCTGTTGAGAGTCCAGGTTGCTGAGGAGGACCTAGTGAAATGTCTTTAGGCTGGAGTAGAAATACTCGCTATATAGACAATTATCTGGAGGAACTAATACCCTTTCTGGGGACATTTTTTTCACCCACAGAATGTGCAGGATTGTTACGAAAGATCAATTTTCTACAAAACTACTTACCCACCTGTGTAATTTTCCATCTTAAGGTGCAGTCTAAAGCCAGTAATACCAAATGTTCTGAACTGGTTTTGAAAAAGCCATTAAGCCTGGTGC
>NW_017731361.1:3700683-3706117 GCF_001890085.2 Hipposideros armiger
TAATTGGCTTTATTAAGTGATTCATGAATATGGTAGCATCCCTTCTATTGTAGCAACTAGAAGAATGTTCAGAGGGGTTGTACAAAATGGAGGCAGGAGGGTATGGCAGTGGACTTATTAACAAAAGAAAATAATTACTTTTAGACAAGGACATATTTTGGGGAGAAGGGAATAGCAAGGGTTTTTATCAGGAAGATTGCCTCTTCTTTCTATGGGGGAGGTGGGGATGAAAAGGGCCTATGTGACAGATGACCTCATTGGTGTTGGCCAGAAAATTCCAAATTGGTTGATTAAGATTATGTTTCTGGGAGAGGTTGAAACAGCAACCAGGTTAGGTGTTAAATCTGGGTTTGGTGTCATGTCACTTTAACACAAGTGATGCCATTTTGGGCCTGTGGTTTTCTCTTATGCAGTTGACTAACCTTATGGTGATACACATTTCACAATATATTGTATATGTATATCAAATCACCACATTGTACACTTTAAATTTACACAATGTTATTGGCAGTTATATCTCAATAAAGCTGAGAAAAAGAAATACCATGGTATTAATTTAAAGATACAAAGAAACCACAATATAAAACCACAATTAAAGGAAAGAGATAGTTCCTAAAATTCAGAGAGTTCAACACTGATTTAAGACACACACACACACACACACACACACACACACACTTTATATTTTATTTTTTATTCTAAATTTTATTCTAGAATATGACTCTTCTAACTGTAAAACAAACATCTAGATCATCATATCCTTGAGAACAGAAACCAGATATCATTAATGTCTGAATACCTACAGGTCAATGGTAGTACATTGTAAATGGTGTGAATTAAATAAGTATTTTTATTTAGGTAAATAATTTAATGATAGAACACTCAAATGTCTTTAAACAAACTTTTTCAAGCTACTATATTTTTTTCTGGAATACAGATCTGAAATGATACAAACTATACCCAAATATTGAACCATGAATTCAGCAAATAGAGTGTGACAAAATTTTCCTGAGTGAGGTTTCTATTCCCCAATCCCACTCACCCTTACTTGTCTCAAACTATTTCTACTGAAGATATTTAGTTAAACCTTTAATGGACAACATGGGAAAAGGTCTGCTGACAACAGGACTGAGACAAACTCCAGGTGCTGGGCAGGGGCTCTGGACTGTGAAGAGATCCTCTTCCTGCTGGAAGCCAGTCCTGTCCTCTATTCTGCTTTAATCCAGGCCTGCGTGGATGAAGCCCCACTAAGTAGCTACTGACCATTTAAGTATGAAATGTATAACTGAAATGTATAAGTAGCTTACAAGTAAAGTAGAAAAATGGTTTCTTTTAAAGAAAGAGCAAATGGAAGACCAGCCATTGCTCTCAAGCACACCAGTACAGCATTGAGATCCTCTCCCCGAATGCCTGCGTCAGCCCCCATTTGGCAACACCTTGTTTCCCTGACCCTCTTGCTTCTGGCGCTATGGCTCGAGTTACCACAGAGGGTTCACAGATAGTAAAAAGCTAAAGGAAACTGATTTTACACAAGATTTATGCTCTGTAAACAGTGATAAATATGGTATGATTATTAAGAATGGTAGCTTGATTGCTTTCAGCTTTACAGGTTGCTTAAGAAACACTTCTTATTAAGAAACTCTGCTGGTCTTGGGGCAGCAAGAAATGATGAGGCTTATTTTAGTGGTGACAAGAATGACTCTCTTACACCACAGGGCCATATGGTACTCGTCACTAAGTTTGTGGGGATCAGATGAACTATGGTTTGTTTTGTTTGTGTGTGTGTGTGTATATATATATATATATATATATATATATATTATATAGTATAGTTTAATAAAATTGTTTTTTTCATGTTTCATTGCTTTATAAAGTCATACCCCATATACAGTCATCATTAAAACTCAAAAGGTTCCAATACTATAAAAGCATGGCAAAGAGTTATAGACCCCAAGGTAAACTTCAGGATGGGTCAGACTTAACATTACTCACTGTGGCGTGCAAGCACTAAGTTCTGTCTAGTTCTGCCTGAGAGGAGAAGACATCATCCACAAATGCTGTCACTTGATCACCAAACAGGGAACAAAAGCCTTTCTTGGCTATGGCACTCTGTTCCCTGGAAGGGTTTCTAACTGGTGGAGGGAGACAGTGAATGATCCAAAGGGGCCAACAACCCATAAATGGGCCCACAGAACATACTGGAACCCTACCTAGGCCAGGACCAGGAGACTGGAAACTAAGAACTGTTGTCAGCTACATGGGTCTTCATCAAAGCATAGCGGCACAGCCCCTTCCCCTCAATCCCTTCCTCAACGTAAAGCCCAGCAGAGGGGAAATTCTTTGGGAGAGAAAGGGAAGTTGGTACAGATGAAGGCTGTGTTACCTCACCAGTTCTAATGCTGTAGGCCACACCTAACTAAGAGTGTGTAATATGATCCCACTTTGAAAATGAGTGGTCCTATTTCAAGAGTAGAGCATCTTGGAAAAATCCAGGATGCCAACTCTGAAACTTTAACTAAAGAATGTGGAAGACGCACCAGTATACAGATATATTCTTCTTAAAACCTAGATCGGTAGTTTGATTTTCAAGTACCACACAAACACTTTTTTAAAAACTTTAATTGCCTAGTACAGTGCACAGTTTTAAAAAGAACCTACATCTTGAATGGGTTCATCAATCATTTGTAACCATCTTCATGAAACATAGTTAACTTGTTTTTTCTGGTGATATGAAATTAAACATGGAACCAAATTGTGTTTCACTCACAACACATAACCAACTAAACATATGTACAAGTACAGATTTATGCAAGAGCCAAGACATAACTATATTTAGTCTTTCAGATTAGGTAGATAGGGCCACCCCTTCATTCTGTATATCCCACCAAACACAAGAACAGCAACTTTTCTATATCAATACAATGATGGGCAGAAATTATATAATGAAAAACTGGAGGTTCTTACATAAAGTTTAAGATTTCGGGTAGAAGACAAAAACAATATTCCCATGAAGTAAAAAAAAAAAACAAAAAACTCCACGTTGGTCCAGTACTCCATGAAACCCTGAGATAGACTATAGTCCCCAAAGGTGTGTGTTTGGATCTGAGTTCACCAAGACCTTTCAGTATGCTTCAAACTGGCTCATCAACATCCTCCTGCTGTATTCATAAGCCAAAAACAGTGACCCATTGGCAGGGAACGCTCGAATCATTGAAGCTGCCAGTCCAGAATATAAGACTGCTATTCCTTCACTTTCCACAACACTTAAAAGAGTTCCAATAAATCTTGCCTGTTTTCCAGACATGGAAAGAACCTGAATTCTGGATTTGATACAATCCACTGGGTATATGACAAGCCAAAGGCAAACCCCAGCAATTCCACCACTTAACACCAAAGGGACAGGGCCTAGTTCATCTTTTGATCTCCCCGAGGCAAAAAACGATCGGCTCAGTTCATAGCCACCAAAGAAGAAGAAATAACCTGGTACTTCTTGAAGTAGAGTGCTCGAGAGTCCGCGGTAGAAGCCCAAGGGCCCATCCTTCCTAAGTATACCCTTCACGACTGACCAAACTGTATTGTGGTTTTTGACTATCTTCCCTGACACCTCCATTTCGTACATGGTCTGTAGCCGACACTTAACAAGCTCAGTGGGACACAGGGCCAGCGCAGCAAATGTAGAGGCCAAGGAACCGGCGGCTGCAGTCTGCAGATCGCTCAGCCTTGCCTGCTTGTCCAGCCCCACCACTTGCCTCACAAACTGTTGGCAGAAGCCGTAGCACATGAAGAGGACAGAGTTCTCAGCGACGTAGGCCATCAGGGCCGGGCCAGTCCCCTTGTAGAAGCCGCGCAGGCCCACTTGGGAGTACGTCTTCAGGCAGCAGTCGGTGACGCCTTTGTACAAGCCTGGAAACGTCTGCATCTTCACTTTCACCGTGTCGAAGGGCTGCCCGGTCAGGACACACACGGTGCCCCCGAGAGCCCCCGCGGTGAGGTCGATGGCGGCTTGGATGACAGGGTTGGACTTCATGTTCGCCCACTGGTCCGCTGGTCTCCGTGGAAGGCGACTCTCTGGCGCCGGGGACGGGTGCTCCTTGTCCCGCCGCCTATTCTCGGCTCTCACTTAGCAGCGGTAGAAGCCGCTTACCCCAACGCTAGGCCGCGGGGCCGCCCTCCCCGCGCCCCGCAGTAACCCCCCACCCCACCGGCGGCCTCGCGCTCGGCTCTCCCGAGCGCACTGCAGGCGAGGCCTGCCGATTCCAGCGCCCGGGCGCCGGGGACGCGGACTAAATACGTAAACACTGGCAATGAATCCAGCAACTGAAAGCTATTAGATGAATTCTTGCAAGCACGGAGAGACTCTGGACGCCGCTCTTCATTCGGCAGGGAAAGAAACGTTTTCCTATTCGCCCAGACCCCGTCCCGTCCCCCCACCCAGGTCTTCTAGGGAGAAACAAAATGGGGGCTGCTCCCAAGTTTATGGAGTCTGGAGTCAAATGAACAAGCTACACAGAGATTTAAATAGGGAAGACAAACGAACTATTGGGGGGCGTTTCACATGACAATCGGTGGCTGCTTTTGATCAGAAAACCCTTAAACGTCTCTGGGATGGGAATGGTAGCTCTGCAGAGGGGCTGGCCCCACATGGCTTCTCCTGGGCCTGCTCCTCACCGGCCTGGAGGCGCTGGGGGCGCCTGCGACGGGCAGATCTACTACTCCTTGCCTGCGGAGCTGGAGAAAGACTTTCATGGCAACATCACCGAGGATGTGGGGCTGGAGCCCTGGGAACTGGCGAAACTAAGTCCTTATCATTTCTAGAGGTAGGGCACGGTATTTTATAATCGGCTTGGGAAGCAGATATTTACAGATTGCTAAGAAACTTGATAGTAAAGGGCTGTGTGACTCCAGCGGTCCATACTTGCTAAGTTTCGAGGTTCTTGAGGAGTCCGAGTTTTATGCAGCAGCAACATAAGTCCGGGACATAAATACAACACACCTAGCTTCCAAGGCAAGATACGGTTTGGGACATCAGTGAGGGTACCACTATTAGGACACTTTTCTCCTCCCAGATACTCCTAATCCCAGTTAGAACGAATTCTCTTAAGGTTTACATTCTAAGGCCTAGGTGGAATTTACTTTGGGGGTTAAAAACCAAGTGGGTGAAGGGGCAGAAAGTATGCTGAAATGATTTTCTTTCATCCAGAAAGCTTACCTTGTGATTATCTTTGGCTGTCAATATTGAAAAGTGAGGCACTGAAAAGCAAATTGTGCATGAGATAGTTTGTCAACAGGTAGACTTCATTATACTAGTGACCTGGCCTTTTTTTTTTTTTTTGTGATTTTGTCTTTTAATTGTCTTAAGCCTTATGATCAAATAATTTACAATTTTGTGCTGATGGTCTATTCTCTACTTTAATCTTTCTAGTGAGTTGGCAAA
>NW_017731361.1:3706777-3709850 GCF_001890085.2 Hipposideros armiger
AAAAAAGTCATGAAACATTTCTGTATTGTAATAAATAAGGCAGTGGCCAACTATTACTCCTTAGTAGCCTTTTTGAGATACGCTATCAAGTCTGCCCTTTCTGCAGTCTTCTTAATGCCAGCGAAGATCATTTTTGTTCCAGGGATGTACTTCTTGGGATTCTCCAAATACTCCATCAAGGTGTCCTCTCCCCAGGTGATGCCTTTGTTCTTGTTGGCATCCGTGTAAGAAAATCCAGGGGCCTGACCAGTCTTTCGCCCAAACAGACCATGGAGATTTGGCCCAGTCTTGTGCTTGCCTCCCTTTTCCACAGTATGGCACTGGGCACATTTCTGCACAAAAATCTTCTTGCCCTTCTCTACATCACCCATCTTTAAATCGCTCTTTCGTTAGACACGACACAGAGTCCCACCCGCGCCAGCCGGACGTCCCACTCTCTAAGTCCAAGGACACGCCGGCCCGCGCCTATGTACCGGTGTTGGTGCAACCGAACTCTGACCTGGCCTTTTCTAGGAACATGCTCAGATGTCAATATTTGGATTTTGTTCCTCTGGAACCACATGGTTTTTTCAGAGAATAGTCTTCCCATTTTGATTGTGGGTGTGGGTGTGTGTGGGGTGTATGCCCTGGATGTTGATTTAATGAGACCAAGGTGGGGGAAGAGGGTGACATTCCTGCAGTAAAGGATATTGTTTTGCATATAATTTCCTTGTTTGATGCTATACACCCCAGCCTTCATCTGTGCTTGTTTTCTCTGAGTATGACCCTTCTTTGGTTCAATTTACCTAGAAAATAAACTTTCCATCTGTGGGGTACAGAAATTTCATCTGGATTCCTAGGGTAGGATAGGGATCCTAGACATACAACAGTTCTGAACACAGACTTGAACGAATCCCATGTTACCAGCCCCACACCTTTTCCCCCTTCCTTGGAAACTTCTTCCTACAAAAATTGAGCCTCTCACACGTTCTCTATAAAGTGGGCTTGTCTCTCTTTGGTATACCCCCTTGCAGACATTTAGCATGTAACTTTCTCTGATCTCTGAATTATCATTTCTTCATCTACTTTGGCCTTCTGAAAATGGGTTGACATCTCTTATTCACTGTTGTCTCATCTCACTCTCTTTGTCCTTGGGGGTCACTATTATTTTGGCAGGCTTTTTGATAGAGAAAAGATATGTGAAAGCAATTTTCCATCTTAAACTAGAAAAAGATTTTTGAATTCTTAACATCATATTTGAAGGATTTAAAAAATATTTTGAAATCACCCTCAGGAAAGTCAAGAAAAAAAGCATATTTTAATACTTATTGTGGAGACCCTATCAATCTATCTAGAAGTGCATTCAATATTTTAATGACCACTGATTGTCAATGAAATTACATCTGGTTGTTATTTTTTTTAAAAACACATACTGAGTTTTTACAAACTCAAGAGATGCAGGATACTGCAATAAATCACCAACTGCTTTTGCATTAAGTTCATATTGATGTTCTAAAGAAACCAAATTAGTAATCAAGGCCAGGGACCTGTAGGGCATTAATAGGGAAATGGTCTGTACCTTCACTGAATTGTTACACATAGTTGCACAAATAGTAATGACACAAATCAAGTTCCATGAAATATACTTAACTAGACTTGGAGAACAGACCCCAGCATATACTAAACATTGCCCAAGACGAAAGGAAGTCTTGATACTATTTTTTTCCTGATTCTAACTAACCAAAATGATGTTTTGTTTTAAATTTAAGCACATCCTCCCAAGCATACCTACCAGAAAATAATGGCATAGGAACTTCCAGCTTTTCAGTGACGATCCTTGACAAGATGAAACACCCAAATCACATGCTCCCTCACAATTAGATTGAGTGGCCAGGTAGGATTACTGGAGAAAGCAAGGTCTGAGCTGAGGCCTGAATAACAAAAAACTAGCCATGAAATATCTGGAGACTGTTCAGGAAAAGGGAACTGTGAGTGATAAAGCTCTGTGGTGGAAAAGTGCTTGGCATTTGAAGTACAGAAAAAAGGCCATTATGGCTGCTCTGTGATGAGCAGTCTTCCTGGTCTGTTTCATCACATAGAATTCTTAACTGGATAATAAAAGAGAAAAACTAGAGTTCAAGACACAGTCCTTCAAAGACACAAATTGTTACAATTTAAAGATCCCATTTACCTAATTTACAGATATGATGCAAAACGGAGGCCATGTTAACATGAATGTTTATTGCAGTATTCTGTGTAATAGCTAATTTAAAATGGAACAACCTGAGTGACCAGCAATAGGGGAGTGGATAAAATTAAGATAAAATCTGTATCATGAAAAAAGCAGACCTATCCTATATAAGCTGGTAAGGGAGGATATCTGTAATATATTTTTGAATGATAAAGTTTTAGAATAGTGTCTATAAAGAATCATTTTTTTTTACAAAACTACATATATGTATACAATCAATTATATATGAAATAAAGGCCTGGAATGATACATATCAAAATGTTGAGTTTACCTTAGAAACTTAGTGTGAACTGTTTATTTTCTGTAAAATTTCTGCAGTTTAAATTTTTTTCAGTGTCTTATTTCTGTAATATTTTAAAACACTAATTTAAAAAAATTTCAAAACTTTTGTCCAGGAACCCAGAAACATTGAAAACTGTAGCCCAATTACACATCACTCATTACCCAAGGAAGCTGTGAGAAAAGTGGGTCTTTTTTGGTAACTGAATTTATTTGAAGGGAAATGGATCCCAGTCTTCTTCCATTGTCTTTCTTTTTTGAAGTTTATATAACAGATAATTCTTCATTATGGAATTTTTAATATTAATGAAATGACAAGCCACGAATAAATCACATGTAGATGGAGTTCAAAAGAGACTTGCTAGAGTTAGTGATATTTAGGCTGAGACTGAGGGTTAAGTAGGACTTGGCCAAATAAAGGGGACCGTCTTCTAGGTGGAATGAACATCTTGTTAGAAGGCTCTTAGGCCCAGGAGAGGAAGAAGAGTAATTAAACTCCTTGAAGAAATGTAAATAAACTCAGTGTGGATTGAAAATAGAGGATATGGTGAGATGAGGCTGAAA
>NW_017731361.1:3711319-3715894 GCF_001890085.2 Hipposideros armiger
CTTTATAAGCAATTTTGATGAACTGACATGGACAAATCACCTCAGTTCTCAGAATATTAAATAATTACAGCAGTTAAGTTGAAAATATTTAAAAATACAATCTTAATCCAAACCAATGGAATGATTCCTTGAAAAGTACCTGATAGCCGCCTTGCTCTGTTTTGTGTCTAATATTTTAAGCAAATGAATACAGCACTTAAAAAAAACACACAAAACATTAAATAAGACCTTCATGTACAAAAGTTAGGGTAGTTTAGGGAGGTTCTGTACCTAGTGTTTCTTAACCTCCAAATAGAGCAGGTGAACTAGAAGCTTAACATAATGCAAAGATATTTCGCAATTTGTTTGCTCTTGCTATATTCATCTTTTTCTTAAAACCCAACATAACTGCTTCTTTGCCTACAAAACAAGTCAAATTGTTCAGTCATTAAACCACACCAAGAAACCACCTCCCAAGAGGATCTGACACCCACTACCCCTAAAAGAGCAAGACACATAATGAGGTGAAAATTAGTTTCTATTTATTGTGTTAAAACAACTTTATGAAATGATTTACAACTCTACATGTATAAAATTGAATAACTAGGAAAATAGCTACTGCATGGGAAAACATTACACAAACTAGCTTAACCGCCTTTAGACTACTCTTCTTACTGATCTCAGATGACATCACCAACTAATAATAGCAGTTTCTGGCAAAAGGAGAAACAGCAGCAAAGTCCTGCAGTGAAGTTTTGATTGCTAAGGTTGAACTGTTCATTCCATTAATTCTACAACTTTCCTACAATCATTTATTTTTCTATATATTCCTACTTCCTACAGGATAAACCCTAATAAAGTGGTTCTGAGAGACAAATAAGATAGAAATTCACATTTATAGTTCTAAAAAATTTCAATAAAAGGCAGCAGAAAAAAATAGAAATTACCACAAAGTTCTATCATCTAGTCCAGGTTATGAAGCCAAAATTTTTCTTCTAATGCTGACCACTCTAAGGAATGAATTGAAGTATCCAAGCTCTTCTCACTTCTCTAAGAGTGATTCTAGCTCTTCTTGCAGAGAGCTAAGTTGCTCCTTTTCTCGGTCTTCCTTTTGTTTAAGTTCATCCAGTACAGCCTGAAATCTGTTCTTGAGAGCCAGGTTTTCCACTTTCATGATGAGATCTTCCTGTCGTTTTGCCCTGTCCTGGGTCTCTTGGAGTTTGCCTTTTAAGTTATCAATCTGTTTCTGAATTCCCATAACCAGTTGATTGGTTCCCTCATTTTCTTGGTGCTGTTCATCTGAAGCACTTAGCTTGTCCCGTAGCTGTCTTTCCAGATCTTCTTCAGTGTCAATTATGTTTATATCTTCTTCATCTTGATGCTGTGTCTCATCTTCATCTTCACTGCTGCTGCTGAGGTCATTGAATATCTCCCGAAGCTCATCATGTTCTAATGAGTCATGGCCCTGCCTATGGCCTGACATTCCTGGAGAAGAGATATCAAGGCCTTGATTTTCTGTTTCTTTTGTTTCATCTTCAGCAATTATTTCCCAACGAGTACTGACAGCTTCTGCATCTGTACTCAGCAAACGCTTCACTTCTTTTTCCACATCGGGAGATTCAATATACTTCTTCTTTGCTGTTTTCCGGAACCTTCTCTTTCTGACATTTTTTAAAGGCAGAGTGATTCCATGGTTCCATACAAACTTTTTCTCTTTGTCCTTATCCTTTTTCTTGCTTGCTTTGGGATCAGCAGCAGCAGCAGCAGCAGCAGCAACTGGTTCTTCCACTGGAGGATAGAGATCACCATCAACTGTGGATACAAGCATCTGACAGATATCAGCTGTCTTGTAAAAGGTTTTTTTATCAATGGTTTTCAAACTTTCCATAACACATGGCAGATCTACCAATTTTGAGGCCAGTGGGACCCGGTCCACTCTGACGATTCCATGACGCCCATCAGGGTGTAACTCAATTGTCAGTCTGTCCTTCAGGTTGACATGGCCAGACTGTACTGCCCGCCTCACAGTAGATGCATATTCCGGAGGTAGACGTAAGATAAACTGGCTCTCTAATTCGTGAGGAGCATCATCTTTGCTCTTACTCATCTTTATTTCTTTGCAACTCACTTCTCTAATAAGCACTTGTCCGCACTAAAAAATTCCAACTCTATCAAGTTAAAAAAACCAGTTTGTTATGAATGGAAAATTTCAATTACAAAGAGTTCTAAGTAGAACAGCAGCTAAGCGTCTATTGTCTTGATTTTGAATTAAGCACCAAGTTTTTAAAAATATGCTGTGACTGAATACCAATCTTTACTGACACTGGCTTATTCAGTTAGGTCCTTTTGGATAAATTAGTTGCAGTGCCAAGTTCCAACCTCAAGATGGCGCTGCCGGACAACGCAGAGAGCTAGCAAGCAGAACAGCAAATGGCGGCTCCTGCGGAATGATTTTCGGCACAGAAAGTTAAGGCTCAGAAGACACTCCCAATTCACAAACTTTCCCGGAACAGAGACAGTCAAAAAGCAGAGCGCAGGAAGTTCTCTTCGGGTACTTACAGTACAATGACGATTATAAACCCAGGCTCTCCGGACAGGAGCAAGCGAAAGAGAAAGTCACTAGGAGCAAAGCGGCCGGAGGCGCAGCGCGTCTCCTTCCTGACTCCTTTGTTCCTCCCGGCTCTTGGCAAAGCGATCCGCTACTGATTATCAATGAAATGGCCCAGGATGAGCAGCGCAAAATCTCACCGAGATCCGCAGCTCTGAGTACCAGACTCCGCAACTCGGCAGCGCGGCAGCCGACAGCGCGGCAGCCAGCAGCTCCGCAGCTCCTCCAACCTCCGTCTGATGCTGCAAACCTAGCGGAGAAGGAAATATATACGTCACCGAACGGGGCGGAAATCGGCTGTGAGTGACAGCAAGACTCGAGCGCAAGTGCAGCCTACCCCAGCACACGCAGGCGCAACGTGCAATTATGCTTGCCAGCGTCTGTCTGCTCGCGAGAACTTGGCTTCAGGCTATGGGAATAATTTTTCTTAAAGAGCTATTGGTTTGAAAATATTTAGAGACACCGGTTCCAAGAAAGACCTAGGTCTTCCCGCACCCACCTCCCCGCCCCGCCGCTAAGCCAGGACTTTTACAGGATCGCCGTGGGGCCGGATAACTCCTAGGCTTCCCGGTGATTGTCGGATATAGAGCGTCTGTGTGGAAGCAGTCTTTCCTTCAGGAACAATCTTGGATGCGCCCCCAGGGTATATCCAATTTCGAGTCAATACAAGAATTTATAACTAACCATGCAGTGGATTTTAACGTACCCAAATCAGTGGAGTGAGGAGGACGTGCTGCCCACTATGTAATTCTAAGTCTGTAGTTCGTTGGTTATGAAAATGCCTGGAGTGGACTCATGCCTCAGGGTCTGTTTCTGTTGTGAAGGACCCCAAGAGAACAAGGGTGATTCTTAATATGTTTGACGTAGATATAAATGTAAACAGAGAAGTGAGTGTTCTTCTAGAGGCATATGTTCGTTTAGGACAGAGTTGTCTAATAGACAAATGGTCTGATTGCGGTAGAATATAATTGAAGTATTACTCTCTGACACTCACTAGCCAGTAATTTTTAAATTAGGAATTTTTCTCATTCCACTCTGCTATTTTGATAACTGTTTTGTGCTTGTCTGTTCTATATGTAGTCAGATATTTATCAACACGTATCTGTAGTATTTAAGCCTAACTATATAACAGTTTCCACTGATTCCTACTCAATTCCATTTATTTTTTAATGGAACCAGCTTGGTAGAGCATCAAGGTCATTAAAATTTTAATTCCTATTCCCTATTAACAACTGCATCTAAACTGCACACTCTATTAAAGTGTGATTAACATTTCCAAAATTCACTTCATTTNATTTATAAACACACACACAGAGTTCAGAAGCTATTGCCATTTGCTAAGCAAGACATAATAATGACTTGCACTAGGACAGTGGCAGTGTGGATGAAATAGAGTGACTAAAGAGCTTTTCAGAAAGCAGTAGTAAGTAGCAGTCATCGAAGGTTGTTGGTTAAATTTCAAGCTTCAGCAACTGGGATGGGGTGGCAGTGCCATTTATTTCTCACTGAGTCATGAAACACAGGAAGAAGAGCAGAAGCAAAGGAAGAAATTATGTGTTCCATTTTGAATATTCAGAGTTGAGTTGCCTGTGGGATACTTACAAGTGAGTGTTTCCAATATACAACTAACGATACTAAATCTGAAGCTCAGAAGACATCAGGCTTAGAAATATGGATTTGAGAAATCAGCACAATGAAATGAAACTATTACTGCCTATTAAGGAAACTATTACTGCCTATTAAGGTCTGAACCTTACAGGGATTAAATAATTTTTTAATTAAACAGTGATTGAAACGGTGAAAATATGTACAGCTGCCTTAAACATGGTTAAACAGTTTACTTGAAATATCTCTGCAGCATAAACAAACTGATTCAACTTACTACTGTAGCTTGATTTATCTGCTTGTATGATTGTAAACTTGAGAGGTCTGAAAAATTTATTTTGCTTGACATTTCACCACTGATGTTTCTTGTCAAATACCTAATT
>NW_017731361.1:3721184-3729153 GCF_001890085.2 Hipposideros armiger
AGAAGGGTTTAACATGCTAGCCTCTGCATAATGATTTATTTGACTATATAAAATGTGAGGCTACGCTCATATTTGAAAATAATCCAAATATTGCTTTGTATTTTAATTGCCTATAGTTTTATGATGCTGAAATATCCTGTCACAGAAAGTAACCTGAGATAAATTCTATGCAATTTTGATTTGCCAAAAATGTGATGTATTTTAGTTAGTAAACCTTTAAATGGAAGATGGTCAGAGATAATTAAAAGGATTAAAGTTTTCCCTAAATTATGTACCTCCTTATCCTGAAACATATTTTCTGCTTTGGAGTTTAACATGTTTTCTAAATGCTGGGGGTTTTCTGAGGGGAAATTACATTGATCCTAAAGCTAAGGTCTCTATCACATTACCATTACCTTAATGTCTGTTGATAAATCCAGTTGTTTTCTTTTGTCAAATGTATTAGACATACAGGAACACACTGAATTGATGAAAGAATTGCACTCCTGTGGTTGTTCCTTGGAATATCTGTGATACTAGTGAACCAAAGATTACCCCACATGGTAACAAGACCTCCAGACGCTTCCTACCTAAGATAAAAGAGTATCATAACCAGGCTAATGCTGTATGTTTGAAAATTCCCTTTAATAAACTTGTCAAGTTCCTTATACTGTGGAGGTTAAAAAATTATGGGTGATGGGAAAAGCCCTCCATATATTTTGGAGATATAAAATTATAAGGGTGAGGGAATAGCAAATGCTCCTCAAAATACTCTTATATACTGCTATATTAGTGTATAAACAGTAAAAAGCAGGTTAGCTAAAATATAGTTAATATAGTTAAAATATAGTATCAAGTATGATACTTTCCATAAAAAAACCACCGTCATAATTTACATTTGTTTAAATTTACATTTCTTATAAAAATCTATTATCTAAAAAACCAGGTAGTCTAGAGTAGCTCTGTCCAATAGAAATATGATGTGAACCTCAGATGAAAGCCACATATGGTATATTAGTAGCCACATTAAAATGGCAAAAAGATACAAGTGAAATTAATTTCAATACCATTTTATTTAACCTAGTCATCAAAAATAGCATTTCAACATATCAATGTAGAAATTAATGATATATTTTACATTCTTATCTTGTACTAAATCTTCAAAATCTGGTGTGTATTTTACGCTTACAACACATCTCAGTTTGGACTAGCCATATTTCAAGTGCTCAGTGGCCACATATGGCTGGTGGTATTGGACAGTGCAGTTCCAGAAGTATGGCTACCTTTAGGTATGATAGAATCATGGCCTGGCACAAATTATTTTTTTTCTTCCTAATTTTAGAGAATGAGCATTTATTTATACTTTTTCTATTATTTTTTCAGTTTTGTCCTCTTCTTGTAAACTTCCAAAGTCCATGGTCACAAGAAAACTGCCAGCAGTAAATGGGGGACTTTCATCTTGTCCATGGTAAGTTCAGAGAGGGGTTCCCCCAAGCCAAAGTCTGTCTTTTGATCTGATTGGATTAACTTAGGTCATATCCCTGGCTCAATAACAGTCACCATTTTTATTTTCAAAATGGTGCGCAAGAGGTAATATTTGGTAATGCCTGGAGACATTTTTGATTGTTAAACTGTGGGGGTGCAGTCTTTTGGCATGTAGTGGGTAGAGGCTAGGGACGTTGCTAAATATCCTACAATTACACAGAGCACCTATCCCCTACCCCACAACAAAGCGTTATCTGGCTTATAGTAGTATTAAGTTGGGAAACCTGGCCTTAAGCTTATTTTAAGCCTATATTCCTAACCAAACACTCACAAGTGGAAGGAGATTACCATAATTGGTTTAGATCTCTCAGAACATGTTATAGCTATGAATAGATTCAGCTTTGCCTTAGGAACCCAGAGGGTGGGCCCTAAACTAAAAAGGAAGTGAGAAGAAAGGAAAGGGCATGGGTAACTGTCATAGTCCATTTGGGCTGCTGTAACGGAATACCATAAACTGAGTGGCTTGTAAACAACAGAATTTATTTCTCAATTCTGGAGCCTGAGATGTCCAAGATAAAGGCACTAGCAAATTTGTTGTCTGGTAAAGGCAGGCTTCCATGTTCATAGAAAACAGCCTTTTTGCTGTAACCTTACATGGTGGAAGGGGTGAGGGAGCTCTCAGCAGCCTATTTTACAAAGGCATTAATACTATTCATGGGGACTCTACCCTCATGACCTAATCACCTCCCAACAAATTTACTTCCAAATACCATCACATTGGGGATTAGGTTTTAACATATGAATTTTGGGGAGACACAAATATTCAGTCTATAAAGACAACCAATAGTATCCATGAAAGAACTAATTATTTGGGGGATTATAATAGTATATATGTAATTCCAAAAATATCCAAATGGCCAATAAGCACATGAAAAGATGCTCCTCAACATCACGAATCACTGGGGAAATGCAAATCAAAACAACAATAAAATACCACCTCACACCCACTAGGATGGCTACTATAAAATAAATAAATAAATAAATAAATGTTGGCAAGGACATGGAGTTATTGAAACACTTATGCACTGTTGGTGGGAATGTAAAATTGTATAGCCACTTTGGAAAACAGTGTAACAGTTCCTCAAAAACTTAATAGAATTACCATATGATCCAACAATTCCACTTCTGGGTGTATACCCAAAGGAATTGAAAACAGGGTCTCAAAGAAATATGTTGTTGGTGGTCTCTGTCAGGGATCAGGGATGAGACAGGCACACAGGATGCAGGTGCAAGATGAGGGAACAGAGAGCTACAGCTCGCTCAGGCAAGTAGCAACCACTCTGCTGTCCACAGCGTTTTTATTGTGCTGTGTAAAAAGAATACATGACTGAATCTACAAGGCCAGAACGATAACAATTTTTACAAAAGACAGCTGTGTTCTTCTTTAAGCTCCAAGAATAGCTAATCTTGGTCTTTTTAACCCATAAGGAAAGGAAGTTCATGTTCCAAGAACACTCAGTACTGTTTGCAGTGTTGAGCTAGACATGTCCCGTTTGCAGGACACATCCAGGACACATCCTCATCTTGGCAAGCCACCAACTTCCATGCCCTCAGTTATCCTCTACACTTCCCCCTTTTTGTTTTGCTGCATCTTATGGAGCATCAAGGAGAACACGGCTGTCTGTTGAGTATTCAATCTCTTGGAGGTTTGCATTCTTCGGCAGACTAAATACAATGCAAAGAAAAGAATAAGAGTTAACAACAACATTCCAGCAGTGGACCCAAAGGCTGCTTGTAAATGTGGTATAGGATTAAGATTAGTAAATCCATCTGTAATGCCTTTCAGAATTCCTTGTCCACTCAATCGGTGTAACTCCTTCTGAAAGGTGGACTGAGTATGAGATTGGAGATTGAGAATCTCTTCAGTAAGATTCTGATGGTGAAATAAATGATTTTTCACCTTTTCCCATGGTAACACAGTTTCATTGTATGGGACAGGAGTAACACAAAAAGAGCTTTGATTCCAGTCACATTTCATGTGAACCTGTCGTTGGAGGCTGACAATCTGATCCCCCAACAACACGACTGCTTGCTGCAAGTCAGCAATTTCAGAGTGAATTTCTGAATCAATTTGTCTTTGGGAGGACCAAAGGGCCTCTGAATCTTTATGCCAATCAGCCACAAAATCAGTTGTTTGAATAGATTGTTGCAGAGCTACCCCAGCAACAGCTGCTGTCGCCGTTATAGCGATGATTCCCAGGATAACTGCAATCAGCATCCCAATAAATCGTTTAGTTCTTTTAAGGAAACTTTTTGCAATATATTGGAGCATAGCAGAAGCAGGAGAATCCTGCCATGGCCTGTTCATTTGTACAGGCATCCAAACCCCACACGAGCTTTCAGCAAATAAATGCTTTCTGCTGATGCATTAAAGGCAATACTGCGATTCAAGCAGGTATAGAGCATGCAATTTATACAATTGATAATACCAGAGGAAGGATCCCAGGTGGCGGGTCCTTTAAGGAGAAGATACGGTAACATAATACAGCTTTGCACATAAGCAGTAGTATTCTTAGAAAAGGAGAGGGTACAGTTGGTAGAGGAATTCTCCATTCGACCGACCCAGGCTTTCATTGGATGTAAGACCACAGCTAATTTCCATAAATCCTTTTGTATGGGGGAACCTGATAAATGTGGAGCAGGTGGGGAGAAACCCCCTCCATGCCAGACGATAGCACCGCCTCCCCATGTTGAAATGGTGTCATTGTTACAGTGTCATTGCAAATCAGCCCCGTGTCGTTTAACTCGAGCAGAGCCCAAAGGGCTCCAATCAATGACACTCTCATAGGAAGTATTAGCAAGCACTCAAGCAGTTTCACCTCTACAGGATGTCCAATGGACCCACTCTGAGAGATGTTCGAACACGGGTACCTGGCTAGGCAGAAGAAAGGGAACGGAAGCATTTGGGGCATAACTGTGGTTATGAAAGCTATAAGTACTCAATAGGTACAAATGTCTTCTGCGATCCGTATCAGTGGCATTCCTCATCATACTGAGTCAAGCCTGGGCCGCCATTTTTAGGCAGTGGTTCCCGTGACTAAAGCATATGGGAGCCCGCTGACCCCCTCTGTGTAATTCTTCATGCAGGGACCTTCTTCCCCCAGTTTTAGGGGCCCATGGGTGTCAAACGGCCCCAGCAACCAGTTAGAGTCGTTCACATAAACAGACACAGATGCATCCATCTCACCATGTGACTCCCTGGTTCAAAGGAGGGTTGGGGATATAAGCCCAATAGGTATAGTTTAGAGAGTCAGAGTCTTGTGCTGTCACCTGAGTGGTCAGCAATGCTAGCATAGCGAGAAATAAAGTAGAAGGAGTTAATGGCTGTCCATGCTGCGCTACCAGGCGTTCCCCTTCTTGGGTCAGCTTCTTCACTTGTCCCCATGTCGGGATGGATGCTCGCTGTGATGCAGGCAGGGGACGTCAGATGGTGGTCCGTCTGAGAGTCATGAGCGAAATCATCAGTCAGGCCAAGGACGTCAAATCTGCACTTAGATGCCATCTCGCAACTTCAAACGCTTCCCTGGAATCCAAAAAGTATCTGCACCTGTGGAAATATAAGCATACCCTCGACCCCATCGAATAACTACAGCAGGGTCCCAGGTGTTAGATGCATCATTATAGAAAAACACAGGCTGATTTAGCTCTGCAGTAGTCTGTTTATACCAATGTCACTGGGCAGCAGTGGTATGTTCATCCTGATTCAAAAAATTCAAAGTAAACAGAGCAGTGTGTATTCTGTTTCTAGGAGTATGCAGTACATCTCCCCCCCCCTTTTTTTTTAAAGATTTTTATTGGGGAATTGGGGGATGGGAACAGCACTGGGGAATTGAGGGAAGGGGAACAGACAAGTTGCTATCCTTTTGTTCTTCAGTCTAGTTGTGGAGGGCGTTGCTTCACTGGCCCAAATTGGCACCATCATTGCGCTCTTTCCAGGTGAGGCAGATCAGTCGCCGGCTTCTGGATGGCCGCTCATTGCGGCTGCTGGCCGCTCACGCTGGCTGCTGGCCACACACGGTAGCCCATGGCAACCCACTGCCACAGGGGCTGCAGCCTACGCCGTCGCCAGTGACTCATGGCAGCCCAGCTCCAGGTTGAGCTGTTGTTCAGCATCTTAGCTGTGGAGGGCAGTGTCACTGGCCCTCATATGTGGGATCCGAACCGGGGCCCTCTGGCATCCCAAGCCAGTTCTTAACCATCGCGCCACTCGGCCGGCCCCAGACTCACTTTTAAAAATCATACTTCAGCTACTCCAGCTAGACTCTAAGCAGAACTTCCGGTAAGACAGTAAACGCCTAGCTTTACAAGAAATGGGTTGCAACAGAAATATTAAGAATGTTTTACAGAAGTAGTCTTATCACAACTGGATTGGACCATTTCACAAAAACTAACAGCTCTTTTTGCTTCTGTACACCTGCTTTGCTTCTGCTGGGGAATAAAAGGTTAAAGAACAACATTCCTCAGGCCTTGCAGTTCCCCCTTTCTCTCCCTGCCTTCATGTTAACATTTCAGGAGGCCTTGAAGCAAACTAACTTTATCAACCCGGTCACGATGTACAGTTAAGACACCTGGACATAACAACACTGTTGCAACAGCGGGATGCAGTTTTAACTAAAATAACTACACATTCTTTTTGGCTTCTGTAATTTACTTTACATTTAACCCCCACCTTATAAAAACCCTACCCACTAAGACCTCAGGACTGTTTTCTCCTTAGTCGGAGGGGCAGTCACTGAGCTCAGCTTAATAAAATCTTTGGAGCTTTAAACTTTAATTTGACATTCAGCCTCTTTATTAATTATCTGGACCCAATAGTATATGCAGAGCCATTATCAGTTTTGATAGACTTAGGTACTCCCATAATAGCAAAAGCTTCCAGTAAATGAGTAATAACTGCTTTTTCAGAGGCTAGTGGAGTGGCCCAGGAAAAACGAGAATTTGTGTCAACTGAATGGTGAACATATTTTAATTTCCTAAAGGCATGAAATTGAGTGACATCCATTTGCCATATTTCATTAATTTGGGTACCTTTAGGATTAACCCCAGGGGGCAAATGTGGTGAATTAACAGCAGAACAGGTCAGGCAAGAGCATAAGATAGTTTTTGCCTCTTTCCAAGTGATGTTATATTTATTTTTCAGGCCTCAAGCATTGGTATGGAAATGTTGATGTTCTTGTTTAGCCAACTGTACAGAGCCAATGAGTTTATCAATGGCATCATTACCTGCGGCCATAGGGCCTGGCAAATTTGAATGGGCTCGTATGTGGGTAATGAATAAAGGATTAATGTGCCCTCCAACGACTGTTTGTAATTGTCTAAATAGACAATGGAGATCAGAAGAATCATAAGGAATAAATGCGGTTTCTATATGGCAAACTGTGAACTCAGCGTATTGGGAATCAGTTACAATGTTAAGCGGAAGTGAATGGTCTGTTAACAAGAGAAGAATAGCAAAAAGTTCAGCTTTTTGGAAAGATGTGTATGGGGACTGAACAGTTTTAGAATTGGTAGTTCCTGAATAACTTGTGACGCCCAGTTTATTGGCATCTGTATAAAATGTAGGTCCTAATACTGGTTGGGATTGAACGATTGTCGTGAGTATCCAAGAGGTTTTCTTTAAAAACTGGAGCCTCTTATCCGCTGGATAATGATGGTGTATGCAGCCTGCAAAATGAGCACAAGCTATTTGCCAGTCATCATCTAATTGAAATAAGGAAATCATCTCTTTTGAGGAAAAAGGAACTATTAACTCTTCTGGATCTCTTCCACATAGCTGTCGGAGGCGTAGTCTCCCTTTGATAATGACTGCAGACATTTTTTGTAAATAGGTTTGCAGTTTTTTCTGGGATTTATGGGGAAGGAAAATCCATTCTACTAAATCAGTGTCTTGTAATAGAAGTCCAGTTGGAGAATGCTCAGTATGAAATACTAATAATTTGAAATCGGACATGTAAGAAATCTGGTCTAACTGAGAATCATGGACATGTTGTTCTATCCATGCCAGTTCCTTGGCTGCAGCCTCAGTAAGAATACGAGGGCTTTGTAAATCTGAATCGCTTCTAAAGTACCAAATAAATGGGTTAATTAATAGGTAGGAATCCCTAAACTGGGTCATAGCCAATTGATATCCCCAAGGAGTTTTTGAAAATCATTAAGAGTTTTTTTGGGGTTTTCTGTTTTGTTTTGTTTTAAGATTTTTATTGGGAAATTGGGGGATGGGAACAGCGCTGGGGAATTGGGCGAAGGGGAACAGACAAGTTGCTGTCATTCTGTTCTTCAGTCTAGTTGTGGAGGACTTTGCTTCACTGGCCCAAGTTGGCACCATCATTGTGCTCTTCCCGGGCGAGGCACATCAGTCGCCGGCTTCTGGACAGCCGCTCACTGCAGCTGCTGGCCGCTCATGCTGGCTGCTGGCTACACACAGTAGCCCATGGCAACCCACTGC
>NW_017731361.1:3734996-3740680 GCF_001890085.2 Hipposideros armiger
AAAGGTGTTTGCCAGGGGCTGGAGAGAGGGGAGAATGAGAAGTTAATATTTAATGAGTATAGCTTTCAGTTTTGCAAGATGGAAAGAGTTCTGGAATTAGATGGTAGTGATGATTGTACAACATTATGAATATTTAATAACATTGAACTGTATAGTTAAAAATGGGTACGTAAATTTTACATCAGGTGTATTTTACCACAATAAAAAATAAAAATGTATCTGTGTACTTTAAAAGTATGGATAGGCATCAACTATAAATTCTTTAAATCAGTAATTATATAATACAATTACTGGTTATTTAAAATTTTTAACAGAATATTTTTTACCTTTTTATAGTGAAAATTTTTTATATTGTAAAACTTACAGTGAGAATTTCTTTTTGTAACGTAAAATTCTTTTCACAATGGGTAATTCCTTGAGTAAAAAGTTTTCTAAGAAAAGGAGGCTTCAGTAATATATCCTCTTCAAAAGGAACTGTCAAGAGAGAAAACTGTAAGAATTCTTAAGTCAATATGAAATTTAATAAAATAAAATGTTTTCTTTAAATTTTGTGGAAAGACTATTTTATTAATATTTTGTCAAAAATAAATAATGACGTGCAGACTTTGTACTAAACCAGCTGGTATTCCAAAATAAGTCCCAGAAGCAAAGCAAATGCAGTCTCCTGCGAGGACTTTCAGAAATTAACATGCGGCAGATACGTTCAGGGCCTCTGGGTGCCGCTGTCGGCCAATCCGTGGGTGGAGTGACGCAAAGCAATCCACTGGCGACTCTAACGCAACGATACCCGCAGGCTTTTGAGAAACCTCCGGAGCGGATTCTGCACGCCATCTCTCCTGCAGTCTGTTCCAGATATCTGGGTCGGGAACGTCAGGATGGTTAACGACCCACAGTAAGGCGCTGCCATTTCTTTCCAGCACACCTTTGTAATCCGAGAGCAACCGTAGCAAGGTGTAGTCGGATCTGAGAAGCAGCATGAAGAGATAAGAAGAAATCCCCCGCAGAGAAGGCGCGCAGGCGCAGGAAGCGCTGTTTCCCTTTCTGCTGTCTTTGTTCAGCCTTGTGAATTACGGCAGCCAATGCGCTAGGAGATTCCAGAAGAGACGACCAAAGGTTTAAAAGTGGGGAACCTCACCCAAGATCTTCAGCTCAGTGACCAGGACCACTTCAGCTCAGTGACCAGGGTGAGTGCTGAGAAACCTCTCTTTACCGCCAGCAAAGAGAGCAGGGACTGACTCAAGAATGACAAATTAGATCTAGCGGGTATGCCAAAGGAAGTCCCCAGGCCCCTTGAATCTCAAACCTTCACTGGAAACCCTATAAATGTTTTTAATATAAATGTATTCCTCCTCGATATAAATAACATGGCTTTTAGGGCAGACATTTTGTTTTGAAAGTTCTAGAAAACATCTGAATGGGAGCAAAGTTTACTCCTAAACCACAGTAGATTTGGACGCTGCAGGTAATTCTCTATGAATTTATCCAATCAGTTTCAATAACCATCCTTCTGCCCCCAGAAGCAAAAAAAAAAAAAGCATTCGGGCTGCAAGTATTCTGGCTATTGGAGAAACCTGGACCAGAAAAGCACAACTGCCACCACTTAAGTGGTGGGGAGGGGGCAGAATAGCTCAGGGCAACATTTGAGTTTTGGATGTCAGTGCCACTCCTGAGCCACAAGGAGTAAAGCCATCTGCCTACAGGAGAACCTGCCCACCACCTCTTCTCTACATTCTTCAGGTGATCCCCACAGACCTAGGTGACACCCTTAAGGTAGCGTTCTCGTACACTTTCCACACACTCTAACAGGGCATACAGAATATATCTAGTGTTCAACAATGACAGCACCATTTTTTATTTTAAAGAGTGACAGTTACATCAGGCATAGAAGAGAAGACTGGAGGCAGTATAAGGGCCCATTTCAGAAACCTGGCCTAAATGGAGGTTGAGAACTATAATGCAGTGCTGGTGACTTTCAGCTGGATGTCTAGTCCTATTAGAGGCAAGAACTGTGGCAGCCCCAACCAAAACAACAGGACTCAGAGACTTGCTTAAATGGAGAAGCGAAAGATACTGTAGAGAGCAATAAACATAGCCAAAAACCTCTAATTCTTCCCCTTTAAGAATTATTCTGTAGTTCTTTGTAAGCTATTGGCAGATGGAATTCTAAACTGGAAGCAGACTCTGGAGTACATTGCTACAGACAAGGACAAGCTGTCCCTCTCCTCCAGCACAAGCATCACTCTTCATATAACCCACATCAACAAAAACGTTCTGGTTTTCCAGCAGGCCTCCTATGTGGTCCAGGATACCTGGAACACTCACCTAGAGCCTCCCTCATCGCACACTTTAGTCCTTCTGATGTGGACTTGGGGCCCTACCCACCTTCTGTTTCTTCCTGACCTGTGACCCAGTGCCACAGGCACTGTCATCTGACATGTGGGTGAGCGCAGAGCACAATGGTGTTTCACTGCAGCCTACCTTGGGGCTGACTCTATGGGCTCGCGACCAGGATTCCACAGTGTTTAGTGTTGTCCTGAGCCTGTTTGTGCTGGTGGACCGCCACTGTGAAAACACACAGGGAACGCTATTCCAGGAGCTGCAGCTAGAAGTCACAGCGGTACCACACTGTGGCCTGGCTACCTAGTCACCAAGTTGGACACTGACTTGGGCACAATGCCTGTCTGTCCTATAGTGTGCTGCAGATCACCAATTCTGACTCTTCAACCTGGGGGCGCACAACATCAGGATGCATACTGTGGTGCTGCTGGCGACAGAGACCTTACTCCAGGGCTTGCTGGTCGCCTGTGCCCAATGGCAACAGTTATCATGCTACACCTGGTCTTTGCCTACAGTTTGCAGGAGTTGCTGTTGGACCTCAGCGAACACCTGGCTGAGCTACAGTTTTGCCTGATCATAACCTTGGCCTTGATCTTGGTGCTCTTCTCTCATGGTGACTCTGGCCATCACCCTGCACCTGCAATGCTCCTCAGCCCTGCTTTCAGCCTGGTCTGTGGCCCAAGCCTGGATTTGGAGTTGCTCCCATTTCAATAAGAGAGCTTTGCCCTATTTCCACAATCTGTATATGACTCCAGATATTGCAAAATCTTAATTTCTTCAAGTTAACTCAAGAAACATCTTTCAACTGGATAGTCTCCCTAGTGCCAGCAATGAAGCCTTAAATATTACATTGGATTCAAATGTACTCATATACGTGTGAGTTTTAACACTTTTATTTTGTAAATATCCTGTTATAAATCAGTTCTGCTTGGTTTTCTGATTGGTGTGGGGAGGGGAGCTCTACAAGTTTTACTTGCTCGTTTTTATGTAGGTTTTGGTTTGTCTCATTAACCTGGACAATTCCTTTGGAGAAAGGTTTGTGCCTATTGACATATGTTCTGAAAAGTTGTGTTTCCTGCTAAAGAGCCCTTTCCTTGCAACATTGAAGGAGGTTTACTGCATCTTTAAATTTCTGCCCTTGAGCTCCATACATTTGCTCTTGAGAGGCTGAGAAACTGTAGATTATGTTATACAGGAACAGAAATTCTTCTTTCAAGAACTGTTCTTGTGGCTTTTTATTGTTTCTTTTCTTTTCTCATTTTCCAGACCCTTGTCACTCATGTGTCCATGGATTTGCTGCCAATATCTGGCACAATTTGTTTCTTAAAAATGTCTACCTCTGGAATGCAGAGAACCTTTTCCCCATAACTTTTGGATAAAGATAAATAAGTCACTCTAAGCCTGAGGCATTTTAATTAGTAACCTTTTTACTAATTTTGCAATAAGTAAAAGAAGGAAGGCAATCTAGTCTAAAAATCTCCTGCTATTTAAGAAAACCAACTTCTCTTGGAGAAAGTACTGACTGTGCTTGTAGAAAGATACATATTATCCTAATAGCCTGTCATCTGACATGTGGGTGAGCACAGAGCACAATGGTGTTCACTGCAGCCTATCTTTGGGCTGACTGTATGGGCTCATAGAGATACAGCCTTTTTCTTTTCAGTTTTGAAGAATAATATCACTACTTCTTGTGTCTCTTAAATTTGAAGTCTAAATTAGACACTCATGTGACATTTCCCAGTAAAATTCTGAGAGCTTGATGTTATTTTATTCAAAATATATTTCCTTTGGGTGTACTCAAGTGTTTTTAAAAATCCATATTAAAGATCTTTTAAAATCCACATAATACATAGACACTTCAGAAAAATAGGAAAAGTGATGGGGTAAAACATATCTTTCAAAAATTCCNATCATCATCAGCATCTGAAATGACCTCATAGGTACCGGGTTTGTCTAGTTTAGCTTCCTGAGAGGGTGGCTATGCTCAGGGGACTCCTTAGGGAATGGGGGCAAGGGTCGGCTGGGCATATCCGATGCCGACTCATATCCCCTCTGTGGGACCTTGACAAGATGTCGTTCCTCATAATCAGACTCAGATTGTAAGGGCTCTAGTGCCAAGGAGATTAAATTACAAAGAGACCATACTTGCACATTAATAGGATCTCCCTGCTGGTGAGCTCGGAGGCGAAGAGCCCTATTACTTGCTTCCAAACCTTTAGATTTAACTGTTTCTTCCCCGTGGGGAGAAGCCAACAACAGTGCTTCCGAACCACCCAGAACAATTCCTGAAAGGCTCTCTTAGACACCTCTACCCCCGAACTCTGGAGGAGATTATGAAGAAGCCGTATATACAGGCTTTCAGCTGATGGGGAATTCCCCATGACTCTGTTCTGAAAATCCCGGACGTTTCGCTTTCCCTCTAGCATACTATCCCCCTCTGGTCCTGTACGGACCCTGTACTCACCTTCAAGTCCCTGTTTGGGCGCCAAATGTTGTCAGTGATCTCTGTCAGGGATCAGGGATGAGACAGGCACACAGGATGCAGGTGCAAGATGAAGGAACAGAGAGCTACAGCTCGCTCAGGCAAGTAGCAATCACTCTGCTGTCCACATCATTTTTATTGTGCTGTGTACAAAGAAATACATGACTGAATCTACAAGGCCAGAACGATAACAATTTTTACAAAAGACAGCTGTGTTCTTCTTTAAGCTCCTAGAAAAGCTAATCTTGGTCTTTTTAACCCATAAGGAAAGGAAGTTCATGTTCCAAGAACACTCAGTACTGTTTGTAGTCTTGAGCTAGACATGTCCCGTTTGCAGGACACATCCTCATCTTGGCAAGCCATCAACTTCCATGCCCTCAGTTATCCTCTACAGAAATATATTGTAGACCCATGTTCATAGCAGCATTATTCACAATAGCTAAAAGTTATAAGCAACCCAAATGTCTATCAACAGATGAATGGATAAGCAAAATGTGGTACATACGATGGAATATCACTCAGCCTTAAAAAGGAAGGAAATGCTGACATATGCTCCAACATGGATGAACCTTGAGGATATTATGCTATGTAAAATAAGCCAGTCACAAAAATACAAATACTGTATGATTCCACTTATATGAGGTATTTAGAGTAGTCAAAATCATAGAGACAAAAAGTAGAAAGGTGTTTGCCAGGGGCTGGAGAGAGGGGAGAATGAGAAGTTAATATTTAATGAGTATAGCTTTCAGTTTTGCAAGATGGAAAGAGTTCTGGAATTAGATGGTAGTGATGATTGTACAACATTATGAATATTTAATAACATTGAACTGTATAGTTAAAAATGGGTACATAAATTTTACATCAG
>NW_017731361.1:3742655-3744496 GCF_001890085.2 Hipposideros armiger
GGGCTATCTGGTGACCAAGGTGGTGGCAGTGGACAAAGACTCAGGCCAGAACGCCTGGCTGTCCTACCGCCTGCTCAAGGCCAGCGAGCCAGGGCTCTTCACGGTGGGGCTGCACACGGGCGAGGTGCGCACTGCGCGGGCCCTGCTGGACAGAGACGTGCTCAAGCAGAGCCTGGTGGTGGCGGTCCAGGACCACGGCCAGCCCACTCTCTCCGCCACTGTCACGCTCACTGTGGCTGTGGCTGACAGCATCCCAGACGTCCTGGCCGACCTGGGCAGTTTCGAACCCTCCATCACCCCTGACGACTCCAGCCTCACGCTATACCTGGTGGTGGCAGTGGCCGCTGTCTCCTGTGTCTTCCTCGCCTTTGTCATTGTGCTACTGGCACTCAGACTGCGCCGCTGGCACAGGTCTCGTCTGCTCCAGACATCCGGAGGCAGATTGGCAGGCGTGTCCGCCTCTCACTTTGTGGGCGTGGACGGGGTGCAAGCTTTTCTGCAGACCTATTCCCACGAGGTCTCCCTCACCGCAGACTCAGGGAAGAGTCACCTGATCTTCCCACAGCCCAACTATGCGGACACGCTCATCAGCCAGGAGAGCTGTGAGAAAAGCGAACCTCTTCTGGTAACTCAGGATTTACTTGAAGACAAAAAGGAAGCATTTTCTCAGGTAAACTTTTTGTAGTAAATTTACCTAGATAAAAATAATCCCCTAGTTTACTTACTTGCTTTTACTACTAACAGTTCTTCTATTTTACATATATCTTTGTAGATTTCTATTTACAAGTCCTGGGAAATCATTATAAAGTGTTTATATCCACTGTGTGTGTGTGTGTGTGTGTGTGTGTTTCACTGAAAAGGAGACTAATTAATCATAATGTAGGTGGTTGGGATGAAGAGTATGTGTGAGATGCCATCTGGGTTGTGGAAAGCACTGCCTCAGAAACAAGGAGATCTGGCTTCCACTCTTTTCTTGCTTGTCTCTAGCCAAATAATTTTTTTTTCTGGGTTTACATTGTCTTATCTAGAAAGGATAGAGTTTGTCTATTAAAGGCCCACCAATATTTATATGACTAATACTGTTTTCAAATTTCCTTACATTATGAACACCTCCTAATTTATCCCTAAACTTAATGTAGATTTCATCTGGCAGGTGTCAGGATGCTATTTTATTTTGGATAATTTAAAGATAGTATTTTTAGTTGTGTGAGTATAAAATTATGGAAATCTATATGAACTGCAAATTTAAATTATTGTTGGATACCTTAGCTCTTTGTTCATTTTGAAATATTTTATGCATGCTGAAGAATTCTTCAAATGTTTGTTACTTATGAGATGAAGTAATAAAATGAATGATAGAAAATTTACTATGCAACTTGAGAATTAGTTTTGAAGTCTCCTGACTTGTATATTATTCCTGTAATGGAAGTGACTAACAAAAATCAAGTATATATCCTATTTTAGTATGTGTGCTAACCCTTCACAAGAAATGCATCAGAGGGGAGTAAGCCCATGCTTTGATTTACTTACTCTGCTCCAACAATGTACAGAGATATATAAAATATAAAAAGAGGAAAACAAAAACATAATAAGGCACAAATAAAATATAAACATCTAAATGGACCAAAAGTGAAACAGAAAGTGTTAAGCCAGGCTAAAGCAGTGGGAGTTCCAGTCTTGGGCTTAGATGCAGCCATTGAAGGTCAGGAGATTGTTCCAGCAATGTAATAGGGCCCAAAGTGCTTCAGGCTAAACAAGGGACCTGAGCCAGGCTTACTACATGAATCCAAAATTAGCAATTAGGCCCCTCAGCTAGTTAAAAAGGGGAAATCAGGGCCGGC
>NW_017731361.1:3744566-3746769 GCF_001890085.2 Hipposideros armiger
GAGGGTTATTTTTGTCCCCTTTGAGATATTCCCTAAATAGCAAACAGGTAAAGCAGGAATACTGGGATTCTACTGTATATTGCAATTTAGCAACACTTAGATATGATTAATTAAATAAACATAGTAGTTTATCTTCTTTCATACATATATCGTACAATGCTTAACTGTTTCCTTGACAATAAACTAAGACTTAAGGAAAGATACAGATCATGTTAATGAGAAGACAAAGCTTAAGCATTATCTAAGAGTGCAGTAACTGGTTAGGACTCTAGGCGCCGCTGTTCACCATCTAGGAGATTCAGGCTGCACGCGCGCACACCCCACAACCAAAAAAAAAAAACCAAAAAAAAAATGTAGAACCTCCATCACCGCCAGATTGAAAACGGTCTCCCTGAGGCTTCCTACATCCTACTTCTGGACCACTTTCCGCTGTGAATTCTCCTGAAATTTCAGTTAATTTAGGCTCAGAAGAGCAGAGAAACAATACTCTTGGTACTGGACTGGGAGAAAACTGTGAGGCAAGTAAGCAATGGCGATTTGGGTGAAGCTGCCCCGCAGTAGCGGGCCGGTCCTGCTGTTTCTTTCTCTGGGGCTGTTGTTGGAAGCATGGGCCGGCAAGATCCTCTACTCGGTGCCAGAAGAGACAGAAAAAGGCTTCTTCGTGGGCAACATTGCCAGTGACCTAGGGCTACAATCCCAGGAGCTGGCGGAGCGCGGAGTCCGCATCGTCTCCAGAAGTAGGACGCAGCTTTTTGCTCTGAATCCGAGAAGCGGCAGCTTGGTCACCGCGGGCAGGATAGACCGGGAGCAGCTCTGTGCTCAGAGCGAGCGGTGCCTGGTGAGTTTTAACATTTTGGTACAGGATAAAATGAAGCTTTTCCCTGTTGAAGTAGAAATAATTGATATTAATGATAACACTCCCCAATTCCAGTTAGAGGAGGTGGAATTTAAAATGAATGAAATTACCACTCCGGGTACCAGGATCCCTCTGCCTTTTGGGCAAGACCTTGATGTGGGTATGAATTCGCTCCAGAGCTACCAGCTCAGCTCCAACTCTCATTTCTCCCTGGATGTGCAACAAGGAACTGACGGGTTTCCACACCCAGAGATGGTTCTGCAGAGTCCCCTGGACAGGGAAGAAGAAGCTGTCCACCACCTTCTCCTCACTGCCTCTGATGGAGGCAACCCAGTGCATTCAGGAACCCTTCGCATTCGTGTTCAGGTGGTGGATGCAAATGACAACCCTCCAGAATTCACTCAGGCACAGTACCACGTGAGTGTCCCAGAGAATGTGCCTCTAGGCACTCGGTTGCTCATAGTAAAAGCCACTGACCCAGATGAAGGAGCCAATGGGGAAGTAACATACTCCTTTCATAATATAGACCAAAAAGTAGCCCAAATATTTCAATTGGATTCTTACACGGGAGAAATATCAAATAAAGAACCCCTTGATTTTGAAGAATACCAAATTTATCCAATGGAAATTCAAGCTCAGGATGGTGCAGGCCTCATGGCAAGAACTAAGGTGCTGATTAAAGTTCTTGACATAAATGATAATGCTCCAGAGGTGACAGTCACCTCTGTCACCACTGCAGTCCCAGAAAACTTTCCTCCTGAGACCATAGTTGCTCTTATCAGTGTGCATGACCAGGACTCTGGAGACAATGGTCGCATTACATGTTCCATTCCTGGAAATCTACCCTTTAAGTTAGAAAAATTAGTTGATAATTATTACCGTTTAGTGACAGAAAGAACACTGGACAGAGAACTTACCTCTGGATACAACATCACAGTAACAGCAACAGATCAGGGCACTCCGACTCTATCTACTGAAACGCATATTTCATTGCAAGTGACAGATGTCAACGACAACCCCCCTGCCTTCCCCAAGGACTCCTACTTTACTTACATTCCGGAAAACAATCCCAGAGGAGCCTCCATCTTCTCTGTGACGGCCCATGACCCCGACAGCGATGAGAATTCACGAGTCACTTACTCCCTGGCCGAGTACACCTTCCTGGGGGCACCTCTGTCCTCCTACCTCTCCATCAACTCAGATACTGGCGTCCTGTATGCGCTGAGATCTTTTGACTATGAGCAATTACAAGAACTGGAACTGAGAGTGACTGCTCATGACAGCGGAGACCCTCCCCTTAGCAGCAACGTGTCACTGAGCATATTTCTGCTGGACCAGAACGACAAC
>NW_017731361.1:3748905-3761869 GCF_001890085.2 Hipposideros armiger
GGGGGGGGGAATCACATAAAAATGTTGCCTACCAATTCCTGTGGTCATAACTGTTGCAAGATGAAGACCAAGGGAGAATGGTAGACACAGATTCTGGTTTCAGAAAATGAACAGAGTCTCTCAGACATGAGCTGTGATATTCAAAACATCAAACCCAGGAGGGAAGAGGAGAAGGAGAGGAAGTAGGATAGGGGAGGGAAGGCTCTTCCACTTAAAATAAATGTACAAACCAAAATGTTGAAACACGTTGTCTTTTAGAATTTTTTTTCTAATGAGAAATTTTCTGTATATGTTCAATAACAGAACGTATTATAATTTAAATTTTTATCTGCTCTTAAAATTTTGCTTCTGAGTATGTATAAATAAGCTAAGTTTACCTATTAAAACAAAGATATTACCAAGTTGGAGGATTTTAAAAATCCATCTATATTCTGCTGACAAGATACATGCTAGAGCAAGGATATACAGCATATATACCTCTATTTTCAATATTCCAGTGTAATTCACATACATTGACAAAGTATACAGTCATGTCAATATTAGTATAACAACAAAGTAGTTATGCAATGCAATGACATTAGTGGTGATTTTTAAAAAATGAACTGATGATAATTAGAAAAAGGACAGTCCAAAATTATGAGCTCCCATCACCAAACAATATAGCTCTAGAAATAATACCAGGAGATTTCAACTCAATTACATAAGAAACAATAGATCCCATGGCAGAAAATTACTAAGCATGCAGAAGAATCAATAAGACTAATTGAATAGATCTCCATTGAATCCTATACACACAAAACAAATATAAAATAACCATTCTTCACATGAGCATATGGAAAAATCTACAACAATTTACTACATAGTCATCACAAAAAAGCACAGCAAATTTCAAAGTACCAATAATATACATGCCTTATAACATGTACTTAAATCACAATGTTAGGGGATAAGAGAAATAAGGAGAGGTTGGTAAAAAGGTAGAAACTTTCATTATAAAATGAATAAAGTCTGAGAATCTAATGTATAACATGGTGGACACTATAGTTAATAACACTGTATTGGATAAAGGAAATTTACTAAGAGAGTAGAACTTAAATATTCTTATAAAAATGGTAAATATGTGAATGATGGATGTGTTAATTAATTCGGGAGGAATCCTTTCACAATACATATGTATATGAAATCATCACACTGTATACATTAAATATCTTCAATTTTATTTGTCAATTATACTTCAGTAAAGCTGGAAAAAATAAAAAACAAACATTTAAAAATAGCAAAAGGAAACAAAAAAGTTTGGACACTTAAATCTACACCCCCAAGTTACTCTTGGATTTTAAAAATTGCGATGGAAATGAAAACTATTTCAAAACAAACAAAAATTAAGATATTTATTAAAAATTATGGAATGCAGATAAAACAGTATTTGATGGTAAATTTATAAACAAATGCAATAATAGAAAAAAACAAATGTATGATTTAAAATAAATGAATTTAGCTTGTCATTCAAGAAACAAGGCAAAAAAACACAGTAGCATAAACTGAAAGAAAATATTGAGAAAAATAACAAAGATAGAAGTATAAATTATTAAAATGCAAACAAGGAAGAATTCTGATGATGAAGCAATAGAAGCAGACAATAAAGCTCATACTGAAACCAATGGTAAGAAAATGAAAATTCTGTCAATTCCAACGTTGGGACTAATACAGGCTAGGCCATGACTAAAATTCTTTTTAATGGTCCTAAAGGAAAACTCAGAATTCTAATCAAAGACAAAGACCTGGAAAAGGAGAAAGAGAAGAAAAATCAGACAGACTGGGAAAAATAAAACAACTTGGTCTGAAGCAAGAATTATAAGTGGGAAATAATATACAGAGTTAAACTAGATATTGTCAAAGACAATATTGTCAAAGACAAAGAAACAGAGATAAATCTTGAGAGAATTACAATGAGGATGTGAGCAGTTATTTAATGAGACTCAAAAGCATCAAAACTATGTTAATGAAAAAGTTTTTAAAAACTAAAGGCTCTACCAAAAAACATGGTGAGTTGATAGCGATTGTTGCCAATAAATATTTCATCAATGTTCTCAGAGGATTGGATAAAAGTAAAAATAAAAAAAGTTCAACAGGGAAGAAGCCTTCAACAGGCAAACAGCTGTAAGTGAGAGCAGAATGTTGATTCAATATCTTGATTAAGATAACATCAAATCCTGTCTACTATATATTTTTAAAATGTTTACAGCTTATGACTAAGGATTTACTTCAGGGATGCGGAGATATTTCAATAATATCCTTCAATCTAATAACATGAAACTCCATATTAAGAGATTAAAGATAAAAGGCCATATGTTCATTTCAATAAAGGCATAATAAAGTTCTTGAGAGCATTCTACATATGATTAAAATATTTTAGCAAACTAAAAAATTGAAGGAAATTTTCTTCAAAATAAAGAGTATCTATCAAAAACTTAGAGAACTACCCAAAGCAATCTACAGATTCAATGCAATCCCTATCAAAATCCCAGTGACTTTTTTTTGCAGAAATAAAAAATAAATCATCCTAAAATTTGTATGAAATCTCAAGGGACTTTGAATAGCCAAAACAATCCGGAAAAATAAGCACAAAGTTGGAGGTCTCACACTTCCTGATTTCAAAACTTAATTCAAAGGTACAGTGATCTAAACAGTGTGGTAACTAGCATAAAGACAGACATATAGACCAGTAGAATAGAATAGAAAGCCCAGAAATAAACAGCCACATATATGGTCAAATGATTTTCAAGAAGGATGCCAATACTGTTCAGTGGGGAAAGGACAGTCTTTTCACAAATTGTTTTGAAAAAACAGGATAGCCACAAGAAAAAGAAAATGAAAGTGAACCCGTACCTTACACCATATATAAAAATTAACTCAGAATGGATCAAAGACCTAAACAAAAGAGCTAAAACTGTAAAACTCCTAGAAGAAAACATTGGGGGAAAGCTTTATGACATTGGACTTGGCAATAATTTCTTGAATGTGACACTAAAGGCACAGATAACAAAAGAAAAATAAATTGGACTTTATCAAAATTGAATACTTTTGTGCATCAAAGGACAGTTAAAAGGCAGCTCACAGAATGGGAGAAAATATTTGCATATCATATCTCTGATAAGGATTGATATCCACAGAATATGTAAAGAACTCCTAGGGCCGGCCGAGTGGCGCGATGGTTAAGAACTGGCTTGGGACGCCAGAGGGCCACGGTTCAGAACCCACATATGAGGGCCAGTGACACTGCCCTCCACAGCTAAGATGCTGAACAACAGCTCAAACTAGACTGAAGAATAAAAGGACAGCAACTTGTCTGTTCTCCTTACCCCAATTCCCCAGCACTGTTCCCATCCCCCAATTCCCCAATAAAAAAAAATCTTAAAAAAAAAAAGAACTCCTACAAGTTAACAAAAACAAAACAAACAGCTGAATTTTAAAATGGGCAAAGGACTTTAATAAATACTGGCGGTGCCAAAGTGTATATAAGTGGACACTGGTCCACGTTGCTCAAGCAGTAGTTCGCCGTAATCAGAAATGTCTGGACGCTGATGGTAACTACTTTGAGCACCTCTTGTAATTGCAGAAGTCAAATGCGACTTATATTTATTTTTTGTTATTGGTATATATTGAGTATTACAATTTTAATCGTTTTTTCCTTTCTTAAAATGTGTATACAGGGGCGGCTCAGTTGGTTAGAGCACAGTGCTCATAACACCAAGGTTCCCGGTTTGATTCCTACATGGGCCACAGAGATGCACCCTCCACAACTAGATTGAAACAACAACTACTTGACTTGGAGCTGATGGGTCCTGGAAAAACACACTATTCCCCAATTAAAAATTTTATGTAAAAAAACTTTTCAAAAAAATGTGTATACATGTTTTGGGCACCCTTTGTATTTCTCCAAAGAAGATATACAAATGCCTAATAAATATATGAGAAGATGCTCAACCCCACTAATCATTAGGGAAATGCAAGTTAAAACCATAAAGAGCTACCACTTTATACCCATTAGGGATGGCTATTATTTAAAAAGAAAGACAGAAAATAATAAGTGTTGATATGGAGATATTGGAATGTTTGTGCATTGTAAGTGGAAATGTAAAATGATGTCACTGCTGTGGACAACAGTGTGGTGATTCTTTTTAAAAAATTAAACATAGAATTATCATATGATCCAGTAATTCCACTTCTGGATATATATATATATATATATATATATATATATATATATAATGAAATAAATGAAAGCAGGGACGTGAACAGATATTTATACATCTACATTCATAACAGCATTATTCACAACAGCCAAAAACTAGAAGCAACCTAAGTGTCCACTGACAGGTGAATGGATAAACAAAATGTGGTATATGAGTGTACACACAATGGAATACTCTTTAACCTTAAAAAGGATGGGACTTTGACACGTTCTACAACGTGAACGAATCTTGAAGACATTATGCTAAGTGAAATAAGCAAGCCACAAAAGGACAAATACGTACTGTATGATTCCTCTTATGTGAAATTCTTAGAGTAGTCAAATTTATAGAAACAGAAAGTAGAATGGTGGTTGTCAGGGGTGGAGGGGAGGGAGGAATGGGGAGTTCGTGTTTAATGAGTACAGAGTTTCAGTTGGGGAAGGTGAACGGTGGTGATGGTTGCACAACAATCTGATATACTTAATGCCACAGAACTATAGACCTAAAAACGGTTAAAATAGTCAATTTTATGTTACATATATTTTACCACAACTAAACAAAAAGAAGTCCAGTTACTCTGCTGTTAAGATCATGAAAAAAAGCATGCATGGCAAAGCCATGTGGAACATGAGACAGCAGAGAAAGAGAGTCGCCCAGTTGTCTCAGCACGCCAGCTGAGCCTGGTCCCCAGGTGATGCTGCGTCAGTAACCACCAGCAAGACCGGCAGAACTGAAAGAGATGATCCCAGCCCAGATTGAAAATTATTGAGCAAGTGAAACCATGTCATTTTAAGACACTAAATTTGGGGTGGTTTTTTGATAACTGAAGTGATATACATACAATTTGACCCAGCAATTCCATTTTCAGGTTAATATCCCACACATAGAGACATGTGTACATGAGGAGACATGTCTGGTAAGGTTCATTGCCTCATGGTTTGCAACTGTAAAGAAGGAAGAAAGGGAGGTAGAGAGGGAAGCAAAAGGAAGGAAATAACCTAATATCTTCCTACAGATATAGGAAAATAAATTTGAACCTTTTTCACATAATGGAGTATTATATAACAGTTAAAGAAAACATTATCAACAAAAATAAGTCTCAAATTGGAACACTGAGGAAAGAGTGCATTGCAGAATAATTATAGCATGCTATTATTTGTATGAATTTGAAACAGACAAAATGTTTATGGATACATGTATATGCAGTAAAAAAAAACATGCGTGGGAATAATAAATGCTCTATTCTGGATGGTGATTACCTCTATGGAGGCAGGAATAGGACTGTTTTAAAGGAAGGGTACCAGAGGGATTTGTCCCTGTCTGTAGGTTTGTTTTTAGAAATTGATCTCCAACAACCATAGTAATAATTGTTTCAGGCCAGAATTGTCAACAGTGAAAGCTTATTTAGAAACATGATATTTACGTAGTATTAAAGCATCTGCCTACAAAATACTAATTTAATACAAAGAGAAAACAGTAACTTTTCTAGAGACATTAATAGAGAAACCTAGAAGTCACCACCTTAGCCAAGCGATCAATGTTAACATCAGCAGTAATGGGACAAAGATATATTGTGCCCCCTAATGAGATGCACTTAGAAGGCTACAACAACCTTTCTGTAGCATTCCTACCCCAAACCACATAATCTGAATCTAATCATGAGCATCAGACAAACCCTAATGAGGGACATTCTACAAAATAACTGGCCACTACTCTTCAAAAGTGTCAAGTCATGACATATAAAAAAAGGCTGCTGAACTGTATCAGATTAAGTGTAACTAAAGAGAAATCATGAAATGTAATGTGTGATCCTGGATTGGATCCTAGACCAGATTTTTTTCCCTTTTGCTATAAAAGGACATTATTGTGACAATGGGCAAAATTTGACTAACATTTACATATAAAATAATAGAATTATATCAATTCCAATTTACTGACTTTATCATATTTTGGTGATAAGGGAATGTTATTGATTTTAAGAAATACAAAGTGAAGTATTTAGAAGTAAAGGAACATCATGTCTGCAACTTACTTGGAAATAGTTCATAGAGATTGAGAGACAGAGCATGAAATCAAAATGTTAACATTTGGGGCAATATGGATGACAGGTATATGGAAACCCTTTGTATTAGTTTTGCAACCTTCCTATAAGTCTAAATTATTCAAAATAAAATGTTTAAAAAACAATCTCAATTAAATGTGGCAAAATGTTAAGATTTGATCAATGTTAAATAGTACTCGTTGGTACACAGATTTTCATTACATTAATCTCTATACTTGTCTGTATATTTGAAATATTTCAAAAATTTTGAAGTAACACATGTATTATTCTTAAGTACATTACAAAGAAATAGGAGTGAAAAGACTCCCAATGCACTGTGTTTTATATGCTCAAAAAACACTAAGCATCAGGAAAAGGACTTGACAAGCTCTAACAATTTTGACTGACTTATTCTCCATGTGGAAAAACCCTCCCTTGTCTCCTTAGTGTTCCATGGTGCCACTCACCTCCAAGCATTTGTACTGAGGTTCTAGAACACTACTCTAACCTTTTTCTGGATCTAATCCTACCCTTTAGAATTCAGTTTTAATCATGTCCTGGAAAAGTCTTTCCTGACCCCCAAATCTAGGCTGGATACCCTTCCTCTGTCTTCCCCCATTTCCCAGTGTTTCCCACCATCATAGCAGTTATCATACTTCATTATAATACTCTGTTTACTTTCCTATGTCCTCCCCTATCCTGTAAGCTTCCTGAGAGCAGGGACGGTGATAATCAGGTTCACCATTTCTACCTCAAGCATCAATCAAGCAAAGTGTCAGCCACATGATAGTCACTCAATTAAGTGTGTGAGAATTCAATAATTTAAATACAGGTCTTGAAGTTAAATGCTAAGCCATTGAGCACAGAAATTCAGAATATATAACTGTAGAAGATAATGTAGCTAGTGCTTTTAAATTGATCTTATTGTCTCTGAATATAAAATATGAGGTTGAAGATGTTTGAAGCAAGGGCCGTGGCAACCTTGATTAATGCCTTGAACTTCTATAATACTTGCCTAACAACCACTATCAAGGTCACATTCCTTTACACCATTCTTATTAATTCTGAGAGAAAGACTCCCGACTTGAAAGAGCTACTTCTAAGGTATCTTAGAACTGTAAGATTCTTCAAAGCAGCTTGAAAGTCACAAGGCTGATATAAACAACAAACAACGGGTTTGCCCGTTAGGGTGCAGACATTACTTAGGCCTCTGAGCGTCGCTGTTGACCACCTAAGTAAAAGCCTGCAAGACATCCAATCCAACACTACGACTCCCACAACACAGAGGGCTGGGCATTTGGCAGGCAAGCTTCCGGGGCGGCAAAGAAATTTAGTTCAGCGGCCCACTAGCTCTCTCCACGGTGACCTGGATCCCGTGAATGCTGGTCACCCCAGACCCTGAGGAATAAAGATTGGAATCCCGCACTGGATGCTGGAAGTTGCCTCGGAGAAAAGGCTGCAGCAGAAGAAATGGCGGTTCTGCAAAAGTTGCCACAACGCAGAAGGCTGGTCCTGCTGTGTCTTCTTTTGGCTGCCCTGTGGGAATTTGGAGTTGGGCAGATGCGCTACTCTGTGCCAGAAGAAATCGACAAAAGCTCCTTCGTGGGCAACATCTCCAAGGATCTGGGTCTGCAGCCCCGGGAGCTGGCGGAGCGCGGAGCCCGCATCGTCTCCAGAGGTAGGACGCAGCTCTTTGCGCTGAATCCGCGAGGCGGCAGCTTGGTGACCGCGGGCAGGATAGACCGGGAGGAGCTCTGCACCCAGAACACGCGGTGTCTAGTGAAGTTTAACATACTTCTGGAAGATAAACTGACTATTTATTCAGTAGAGGTGGAAATAACAGATGTTAATGATAATGCACCTCTCTTTGGAGTAGAGGAACTGGAGCTAAAAATCAGTGAAACAACTCNCCACCAGTATTTACTCAGCCTGAGTATCGAGTAAGTGTTCAGGAGAACTTGCCAGTGGGAACCCGGCTGCTCACCGTGAATGCCACTGACCCTGACGAGGGTTTCAATGCTCAAGTGTCCTATATACTAGATAAAATGCCTGGGAAAATTGCTCAGATTTTTTATCTCAATTCAGTGACTGGAGATCTATCCATATTAAAAAGTCTAGATTATGAGGATGCTATGTTCTATGAAATTAAAATTGAAGCGCAAGATGGACCAGGTCTCCTTTCAAGAGCCAAGATTCTAGTCACAGTTCTGGATGTGAATGACAACGCCCCAGAAGTTACAATCACTTCTTTCACTGGCTCAGTCCCAGAAAAGGCTGCTGCTGGAAGAGAAATCGCCCTTATAAATGTGCATGACCGGGATTCTGGGCAAAATGGGCAAGTTACAGTTTTTGTCCTTGGAAATATGCCATTTAATTTGGAAAAATCAATAGACCAATATTACCGCTTAGTGACAGTCAGGTCTCTGGACCGTGAACAGGTTTCTGAATATAACATCACTCTGAGAGCAACAGATGGGGGAAGTCCACAGCTGTCCACAGACACTCACATCACCGTGCATGTGGCAGACATCAATGACAACCCACCTGCCTTCACTCATGCCTCCTATTCTGCCTACATTCCTGAAAACAACCCCAGGGGAGCCTCCATCTTCTCTGTCACTGCCCAGGACCCCGACAGGATAGAGAACGCCGGTATCACTTATGCACTGACTGAGGATATTGTCCATGGGGCGCCTCTCTCCACCTACCTCTCCATCAATTCCGACACTGGAGTCCTCTATGCTCTGAGATCCTTCGACTATGAGCAGATTAGAGACCTGCAGCTACTGGTGACTGCCAGGGATAGTGGGGACCCTCCACTCAGCAGCAATGTGTCTCTGAGCCTGTTCGTGCTGGACCAAAACGACAACACACCTGAGATCCTGTACCCTGCCCTCCCCACCGACGGTTCCACTGGAGTGGAATTGGCGCCCCGCTCCGCAGAGCCGGGCTACCTGGTGACTAAGGTGGTGGCAGTGGACAGAGACTCAGGCCAGAACGCCTGGCTGTCCTACCGCCTGCTCAAGGCCAGCGAGCCAGGGCTCTTCTCCGTGGGGCTGCANGTGGTGGCGGTCCAGGACCACGGCCAGCCCCCTCTCTCGGCCACCGTCACACTTACCGTGGCGGTGGCCGACAGCATCCCGGACGTCCTGGCGGATCTGGGCAGTCTCGAACCCTCCACCAACCCTAAGGATTCGGACCTGACGTTGTACCTGGTGGTGGCAGTGGCAGCTGTCTCCTGTGTCTTCCTAGCCTTTGTCATCATGCTGTTGGCGCTCAGACTGAGGCGCTGGCACACGTCACGTCTGCTCCACACTTCTGGGGGCAGATTGACGAGTGTGATCCCCTCTCAATTAGTCGGCGTGGACGGAGTGCAGGCTTTCCTGCAGACCTATTCCCACGAGGTCTCCCTCACCGCGGACTCGGGGAAGAGTCACCTGATCTTCCCACAGCCCAACTACGCGGACACACTCATCAGCCAGGAGAGCTGTGAGAAAAAGGATTTTCTATCAGCACCTCAGTCTTTACTTGAAGATAAAGGAGAAGAAACATTTCCTCAGGTAAATTCCCTTCACAATATACTTACAAGCTATTACTAAAATAAATAAAATTACCTATTTACTTAGCTTTCTCTACTGTTTATCATATCTCTTCTATTTTGCCTATTTCGTTGGGAATATGTTCAATTTTTAGGAAATGAGTCCTGGTGAATTATTTCTTGGTACTTCTAAGTGTTCACACACTGTGAGGAAGAAGAGGCACTAGAATCATTGTGCCATGAGTACAAATCAGGAGTTAGTAGGTGACGATGATATTTAGGTTATGAAAAGAGCACTGCATTAGTAACTGGTATCTGGTTTCTCATACTTTCAGTTCCATCCCTGAGCAAATCATCTCATCTACTTGGGTCAACAATTCTTACTCTCTTAAAAATATGAAGGTTGATTGTACGTTCACTTAAGTGTTTTTAAAATTTAAGGCTTTTCTATTTTATATTTGAATTTGTTTATGAATAATGAAACACTTTAGTTGGTTAGTTCCTTCTCACTCAGTCTTAACATTTTCCCTTCAGTTTGGCGGTGAGGTTCTTCATTTTACTTGATTTACATGACCTTCTCTATTTAAAAGATGAAAATTTAGAAATACATATGCTTCACCATGTTTCAGGAAGTTGTTATAGTATCTCTGCTTAGTTAAAAATCTCATTCACCTCTAAAGTAGCTATGTAGTCCTTGAAGAAGTGATTGAGTTATAATTCGCACTATAATAAATGAGTAATGTAATAGTAAACACGTTTCTATTTGATGTTTTTATTTTTCTCATGTCTCAAAATTGTATTGCCTTTTTCTCTTTAAAAATGACATATATCCTCAAGGGATTCAGAGACTATATCAAATAATTGCCCCCACAATGATTTTCCTTATGCATCTCTCTCTTCAAATTTTCCTACTCATAGCAGCTGTTTAAAACATTTCCAATCCCTCACCCAACCTCAGTCACCCTCACACCCACAGCTCTCCTTCCCCGCTCCTCTTCCCATGTTGGCTTTTAGTATGTTAGCTATGTATTTAATAACAGAGAAGAAAGAATACACTAATACTCTATGTAACCGGGAGTTTTTTATTTTTATTTTTTATTTTTTTTTATTTGGAAGTAATCATGTACTGAATCTTGTATTTAATGGTATCATCATCTTTCAAGGTGCTGTGATTATGTTTAAGAGCGTCTGAGGGAAAATTGATCTAAGATAATATATTCCATTGTGTTTATTACTATTACATAATTCTCTTTGAGATAAAATTGAAACTCACTGTGGAGTTATCATAACATCTTTACTTGTGATTAATTAATAAATTATGAAAAGAGGAAAATTAAAGACTGAATTATTTTTAGTCCCATGAAGTTCTGTGATTCTCACTCACATCTAGGCCTTGCCATGCTGTTCTCTCACATCCAGGCCTTTTCCCTGATCCACTCCTCCCATGTTTCTTGGGAAAGACTTTGCTAACCTCCGAGGCCAGGTTTCAGGCCCTCCTATAGCCCTTGGCTTCCATGGTGGTAGTTAATGCAATGCACTGTAATTCCTTATTTGCTTTTATACATAAACTCTGTGAAAGAAGTGGCTGCATCTATATCATTCATCAGATATCCCCAGAAATTGCCTGACACCCAATTATATGTTTGTTTAATTAATGGGTTAAATAAAAATATTGAAACTGGGTGACCTGTTAGATCAATTGGTTAGAGTACAGTGCTCATAACACCAAGTTTGCCAGTTTGATCCCCACATGGGCCACTGAGCTGCGCCCTCCACAACTAGATTGAAGACAACTACTTGACTTGGAGTGGATGGGTCCTGGAAAAACACACTGTTCCCAAATAAAATAAAATTGAAACTAAGATGTCAGGATATCAGGGACAAACTTCAGGAAGCATACGTATAAACATGGCTGATATTTCTGTGTGGTTCTTAAATTTTGTCTGAACATTTCAAAACAGTAACTCCAGCATGTTGGAAGCAATATTGGTCATGTTAAAATTAGTGTATGGCTTCCTGAGAAAATAACTTGAAGTCACATCTTTTAACATAAAGCAATTCAATAACGTTTGAAATACGGTAAATACCAATCCCGTTACCTCTGATAAAAATGACTTCAGGTGTTGGGAAACTTAAAAAATAGTTTGTCTGAGATTGTGCAGTAAACGGTTAGGCCTCTGAGCGTCGCTGTTGACCACTCAAGGACGAAATCGCTGCTAGAGAGCTAGTCCACCATTTCTTGTTCCTAAAAAGCAAAGCGCCAGCAAATCAGACTCAGAAGATCCGGAGCTGCTACGAAGCTCGAACGGTCAGTCAACCAGCTCTGTCACCTATGAATTAGGCCCATGAAAGGCTCAGTTCGTTGAGAAAATAAAAGAGGAGTCAGACAGGGGAAACTGGAACCGAATTCAGAAAAAAAAAATTCACCAAAAAGGAAATGACCAATTACCTGAGATTCAGAAACGGAGGAGGACTGGCCATGCTGTGCGCGCTCCTGGGGACGCTGTGCAAGACAGGATCCGGGCAGATCCGCTACTCGGTGCCTGAGGAGCTGGACGAAGGCTCCTTCGTGGGCAACATCGCCAAGGACCTGGGGCTGGAGCCCCGAGAGCTGGCGGAGCGCGGAGTCCGCATCGTCTCCAGAGGTAGGACTCAGCTTTTCGCTCTGAACCCGCGGAGTGGCAGCTTGGTCACCGTGGGCAGGATAGACCGGGAGGAGCTGTGCGCTCAGAGCGCGCGGTGTTTGGTAAAATTTAACATCCTGGTTGAAGACAAATTGAAAATTTTTGAAATAGAAATAGAAATTCAAGACATTAATGATAATGCTCCTGATTTTCTAACGGAGGAATTGGAAATAAAAATTGGTGAACTTACGGTACCAGGAACTCCATTTCCACTTAAGACTGCATTTGACCCAGATGTGGGCATGAACTCTCTGCAAAATTACCAGCTCAGCCCTAATGACTATTTCTCTCTGGCTGTGAAGATCATCTCTGATGGGGCCAAGTACCCAGAGCTGGTGCTGGAGCAGGCTCTGGACCGTGAGGAAAAGAAAACTCACCAGCTTGTCCTCATTGCTTCTGATGGTGGTGACCCTGTTCGCTCTGGCAACCTGTGTATCCAAGTGATAGTTCTGGATGCAAATGACAA
>NW_017731361.1:3763794-3765493 GCF_001890085.2 Hipposideros armiger
CCAGTGTGGTTATTATAAAGCTTTAGTACATTTATTTGATAATAAAGCAGTTTGGTAGTCATTAGTCTTGTTTAAATATTTGTTCCTCTCTCCTTTTGGACCTCTGGTAGGGCTGCACTTCCCGGCCTGGTGTGTCTGAGTGGGCCTACCTAACTAGTTCTAGCCAAGACATTGGAAATGGAAGTGGGTGTGTCTCTCAATGGAGGAAACTCTAGTTGCCATTGTGAGAGTTTCCAGATCTCTAAGATACTCTTTGGAATTTTCTCTGCTTCTTTTACCTGGTCCTTGAAACACTATGAGAAGACTCCTGTGGTTGACCCAACATATCTGTATACCTGTGAAAAATAGACCTTTTCATTTTAAATCCCTGTGGTTTGAAGTTTGTTTTTCATTCTGGCCTACCTAGCCTATCCTGAATGATACAAGCAAGTTAAAATGCATATATATATATATATATATGTGTGTGTGTGTGTGTGTGTATATATATATATATATATATATATATATATATATATATATATATATATATATATATATATATAATTTTAGGCTCCTATAAAATGATGCTTAACTCCTTTCAAGCCAGACCTGATTCTTTTTGTCTCAATGACATAAATAAAAATTGTAGGGTAAAAAATATAGAGGTTGGTGAAATGGCTTTACCTGGCCTGTCGTCCCAATTATGTATACCTAAAGTGTGTGTGTGTGTGTGTGTGTTTATATTTATTTCAGCCTTTTGCCTGAAGGTGGGAAGTTTAACTGCCTAAACTCTTATGAGCCTTGGAGTGGCATTTCTTGTCCTTTGAGAAGCATAAAAAAATGTAAGGAGATATGTCTCAGCCTCTGCATATTTCCAGACCATCCACTCTAATAATGAAATAGAAGTCCTACAACTTTTGTGGGCCAGAAATTGTTGACCCCACTTTGAATTTTATGAAAATATTTTCATCCATAAAGTTGCATCAGAGAGTCATCCAAAGTGGACCAAAATATATTTTATTAGATCTCAAACAAAGGAACAGATGTCTCCCTGAATATATTATGAAGAAGTACATTCAAAAGTGTGAGACAACAGGGCCTGAACAAAATACTGAAAGAAAAGAAGGGTGTACTCTCACATGAACAAGCAAATACATCATGGGGGGGGGAGTACATAATCTTTTGAATATCTTTTTTTAAGGAATAATCTTTATAATATTAATATCACTTTCCTCATAATGAGAAAAGATTATTAAATGGCCAATGCCAGGGGAACTTCAGATGTTCAAAGAGAATTTTCTAAGAGCTTACATAAAACATAGCCTACATATATGTTGTGAAAATGCAAAGAGAATACAAAGGCAGTACATTTTCCATCTGCATGTATAAATAATGGAAGGTCTCAGACACCCCAATTTCATTAAAAAAGATTTTTTAAAGGATGGGCAAGAATTCATTACAAGAGAAATAGAGGAGGGATTATAATAAAAGGAACTGAAACTATAAAAGCATGAAGTAGGGAAAGGATGTCTTAGAAAAACAGTTAATAGTCTGTTTTGACTAGAGTGTAAGATGAGTGTGGGTTAGCACTGCAAAATAGTAGAATAAACTGTTGAGTTGGTATCTAATTTGGTAGTGAATTTTTAGTTTGTTTTAGTTACCCAAGACCTGTTAAGGATTACAAGTAAGTTCCAAAATGGAGTGTCTAAGGACTCTCAAT
>NW_017731361.1:3769018-3771260 GCF_001890085.2 Hipposideros armiger
TTGCTTCGATGTGTATTTTTAATATAGCTTTCCAATAATTAAGTCTCTTAGCACTTGTTGGCCTTATTCTATGTAGCAAAGACTTCGGATTTTACATTTGAATAACTTTGGGTCAATTTATGCCCACTTCATAATCTCTTTCAAGAAACACTTTCTTAACCATTCTTTAATAATTTATTTTTATACCCATTCCACTTTGTAATAAGGGACTTAAGAACATTTTTGTATCTAAAGCCTCTTCCATGTTTCTTTTTCAAATATAGGTTTCTGAGAAGTGAGTAAAAGTGTTTCAAAATATCTTATTTTCCCTCCGAAGCTTCAACAATTTGTGGGTCCTTTGAGGGTTGTGAAAAATACCTTTAATCTACTCTAAAAGTCTGAAGATTTTAGAAAACAGAATAATCATTGGACTTTTGTATCTGATTAAAATTTATGAGTAACTTTTAGAAGTTAGTTATTATGTGAGGAATAATCTAAGGAACTGATTACTTGCTGCTTTATCTCAAGTTTTCTCAGATTAATAAATCACTAAGTTTTCTTGAATAAGGAAACTATGAAACATGCAATGGTGACATATACACAACTACTGGTTATTTTGAAGATCAAAGCTTAAGTAAACTTAGAAATAATGGTAAATAATACTTTTGAAATGTGTCCTCACATGAAAAAAGATCACTGAAATATTACCTGCTCTTTATAGTGCTTCATTCTAACTTTTCTGTCTTCTTATCTTTATTACTAATTTTTTAAGATCAGAGTTATTTACCCATTGTTTTAGGCTTTGCAGTTGCATTAGTGACTCACTCATTAAACACTGAAAAACCATTTGAGTGCATAGTCTATAAAAGGTGCTGTTCTAAAGTTTGAGAACACACTGTGAACATGATAGTCACAGACAATAATCGCTTGTGGCTTAGGATCTTCTGTATAGAAAGTTAATGAAAAAATTNGCCGTCATTGATTTTTTAAACATCCCAGAGACACCTCGAAAAGAAGCTTCCCAGAGAGTTCAAGAAATGCAAAGGAGCTCCGGAAAAGCTGAAGCGATGAAAAGTCAGGTACTGTTTCTCTTCTTGCTGTCTTTGTTATGCGGGGCCATCTCCCAGCACATCCAGTACGTGATTCCAGAGGAGCTGGCCAGGGGCTCGAGGGTGGGGAACCTCGCCAAGGATCTGAAACTCAGTGTCCAGGAGTTGCCAGCTCGAAAACTGCGAGTTAGTGCAGAGAATTTTTTCAATGTGAGTGCGGAGAGTGGGGATTTGTTAGTGAGCGGTAGAATAGATAGAGAGAAGGTATGCGGGAGGAAACCTGAGTGTGCACTGGAATTTGAAATGGTCGCTGAAAACCCAATGACTGTGTTCCACGTGACTGTTGCAATCCAGGATATTAACGACAACGCACCACGTTTCATTACAAAAGATATTGACCTAGAAATCTGTGAGTCAGCCTCACCAGGGGTAAAATTCCCTCTGGATTCTGCGCAAGATGCAGATGTAGAAAGTAACTCACTGAAGATTTACACCATCAACCCCAATGAACACTTCTCTCTGTCAACGAAGGAAAGTCCCGATGGAAGTAAATACCCAGAATTACTGCTGGAAAAACCTCTGGATAGAGAACAGCAGAGCTCCCACCGCTTAATCCTGACTGCCATGGATGGCGGGGACCCTCCTCTAAGTGGCACCACCCAGATCCGGATCCAGGTCACCGATGCCAACGATAATGCTCCGGTGTTCAGCCAGAACACATACAGAGTTAGACTCCAAGAAAACGTGCCCCGGGGAACCTCCGTGCTACAGGTGAAGGCCACCGACCAGGATGAGGGCATTCATGCAGAGATCACCTATGCCTTCCTCAATGCCCCAGTAAGCACCAGCCTCCTCTTCAATCTCAATCCAAATACTGGTGACATCACAACCAATGGTACATTGGACTTTGAAGAGACAAATAGATATATGTTGGCTGTAGAAGCCAAGGATGGAGGGGTACACACGGCTCACTGCAGTGTTCAGATTGACATTGTCGATGAGAATGACAATGCCCCAGAGGTTACCTTCATGTCTTTTTCTAACCAGATTCCTGAGGACACAGACCTTGGAACTGTAATAGCCCTCATTAAAGTGCGAGACCAGGATTCTGGGCAAAATGGTCTGGTTACTTGCTATATTCAGGAAGAAGTCCCTTTCAAATTAGAATCTACCTCCAAGAATTATTACAAGCTAATGGTTGACAGTGCTCTAGA
>NW_017731361.1:3774065-3776617 GCF_001890085.2 Hipposideros armiger
TTCCTGTATTTTCATTGCAAATAAAACAACAGGAGTTCGATTTTTATTCTTTGGGGAGAAATAGGACACGGAAAAGAAATGGTGTACACAAGTGATGCTTTATTTACCAAGAATAGATTGCAGTAACAGGTTAGGACTCTGAGTGTCGCTGTTCACCAATCGGGGGAAAAAGGATAGCCAGGAATTTAATCCAAGCCACAAGATTTCTGCATCACAAAGCTCTGGCCCTGGGGCTTTACGGAAGCTCCAGACTGTACCCCCCCAGAGCTCCAACAACCAACCCTGAAAGCACTTTATCTTGGACCGCAAGATCCTGGGGCTCCTCAGGCCTCCTCCGAGGGAAAACCCAAACGCAAGCTACTCCGCGGCGGGGCTGTGATGGCGGCTCCGCCTTATCGCTCAGACTGCAGCGGGCTGGTCCGGATCTGCCTTCTCCTGGGGGCCCTGTGGAAAATCCGGGCCGAACAGATAAGCTACTCGGTGCCTGAGGAGCTGGAAAAAGGCTCCTTCGTGGGCAACATCGCCAAGGACCTGGGACTGGAGCCCCGGGAGCTGGCGGAGCGGGGAGTCCGCATCGTCTCCAGAGGTAGGACGCAGCTGTTTGCTCTGAACCTGGGAAGGGGCAGCTTGGTGACCGCGGGCAGGTTAGACCGGGAGGAGCTCTGCGACAGATCTCCAAAGTGTGTAGTAAGCCTGGAGATTCTCCTAGAGGACAAAGTGAAGATTTTTGGAGTAGAAGTGGAAATAATCGATGTTAATGATAACGCGCCCAACTTTGGAACAGAGCAAAGGGAAATAAAAGTCGCTGAAAGTGAAAATCCTGGGACAAGATTCCCTCTTCCAGAAGCTTTTGATCCGGATGTAGGGGTAAACTCCCTGCAGGGTTACCAGCTCAGCTCAAATGTTCACTTCTCCCTGGACGTGCAAAGTGGAGCCGACGGGATAAAGTACCCTGAGCTGGTTCTGGAGCGCGCTTTGGACCGCGAGGAAGAGGCGGTTCACCACTTGGTTCTTACTGCCTTCGATGGAGGCGACGTGGTTCACTCTGGCACCACCAGGATTCATGTAACACTCGTCGACACCAACGACAATGCCCCCGTATTCACTCAGCCCGAGTACCACGTGAGTGTTCGGGAGAACCTGCCGGTGGGCTCCCGGCTCCTCACCATAAAAGCCACTGATCCAGATGAAGGAGCCAATGGAGAAGTGACATATTCTTTCCGGAAAGTGAGAGATAAAATATCCCAACTATTCCAGTTGAATTCTGTGACTGGGGACATAACAATATTGGGGGATCTAGATTATGAGGATTCTGGATTCTATGAGATAGATGTAGAAGCTCACGATGGTCCTGGTCTCCGAGCGAGAAGTAAGGTACTGGTGACAGTTCTGGATGTAAATGACAATGCTCCAGAAGTCATGGTTACATCTCTCACCAGCTCTATCCAAGAAACTTCTTCCCCGGGCACAGTAATTGCACTTTTCAATGTGCATGACGGTGATTCAGGAGAGAATGGTCTTGTCACATGTTCCATTCCGAATAATCTGCCATTCACACTTGAAAAGACCTACGGAAATTATTATCGGTTGTTGACACACAAAACTCTGGATCGGGAAGAAGTCTCAGAGTATAACATCACAGTAACTGCCACTGACCATGGAACTCCACCACTGTCCACAGACACTCACATCTCACTGCAGGTAGCAGACATCAATGACAACCCGCCTGCCTTTCCTCATGCATCTTACTCTGCCTACATTCCTGAAAACAACCCCAGAGGAGCCTCCATTTTATCCCTGAGTGCCCAGGACCCAGACAGCATTGAGAATGCCAGAGTCACCTACTCCCTGGCTGAGGACACACTCCAGGGGGAGCCTCTCTCCTCCTATGTCTCCATCAACTCTGACACCGGGGTCCTGTATGCACTGCGCTCCTTCGATTATGAGCAGGTTAGAGACTTGCAACTACTGGTGACAGCCAGCGACAGTGGGGACCCTCCACTCAGCAGCAACGTGTCTCTGAGCCTGTTTGTTCTGGATCAGAATGACAATGCACCAGAGATCCTGTACCCTGCTCTCCCCACTGATGATTCCACCGGCGTGGAACTGGCACCCCGCTCTGCAGAGCCGGGCTACCTGGTGACCAAGGTAGTGGCAGTGGACAGAGACTCAGGTCAGAACGCCTGGCTGTCCTACCGTCTGCTCAAGGCCAGCGAGCCAGGGCTCTTCTCCGTGGGGCTACACACGGGCGAGGTGCGCACTGCGCGGGCCCTGCAGGACAGAGACGCGCTCAAGCAGAGCCTGGTGGTGGCGGTCCAAGACCACGGCCAGCCCCCTCTCTCCGCCACCGTCACACTCACCGTGGCTGTGGCTGACAGCATCCCGGAGGTACTGGCCGACCTGGGAAGCTTCAAACCCTCAGCTAACCCTGACGACTCGGGCCTCACTCTCTACCTGGTGGTGGCAGTGGCTGCTGTCTCCTGTGTCTTCCTAGCCTTTGTCATCGTGCTCCTGGCGTTTAGACTGCGGCGCTGGCACAGGTCACGCCTGCT
>NW_017731361.1:3778417-3780161 GCF_001890085.2 Hipposideros armiger
TTGTTCAAAGCAGAGACGGAGAGCCCATAGAATATGCCCTAGATACCTTTTGAATTTGGAACTATATGACTGTGTACCTATTTAAAAACAAAGAAATACTCTTTATAAATCCAAAAGAGGGAAAATAGTTCTTTGCAAAACATTTCTAAGACATTGGAGCAATTTCACGGGAAAACCTCTGGGCGTCGCTGTAGGTCCAAAGAAGAGCGAGAAGACATCTGAGACGCTTCTTAGAGGGTAACTTCCTGCTCATAGCAACCGCACTGAGGAGGCCAGTACAGATCCGGTTACAGAAAAGGAAAGCAGGGACAGTGTTCCTATCCCGGATTGTGCCATCCACGGAGAGCTTATTCCTCCTTCCGACCAAGGAGCAGAGCAGCCGCGGAGGGAAACAGAGGATGCGGCCCAGCGCGGAGAGGAGCAGCCAGCTGCGGTGGCGGCAGGTATTGTTGTCCTTTCTGCTGTCTTTGTTCCGCGGTGCTCTCCCAGACCAAATCCGCTATTCCGTTCCCGAGGAGCTGGCCAAGAACTCGGTGGTAGGAAATCTCGCCAAGGACCTGGGGCTCAGTGTCCGGGACTTGCCGGCCCGGAAGCTGCGGGTTAGCGCGGAGAAGGAATATTTCACTGTAAACCCTGAGAGCGGGGACTTACTTGTGAGTGACAGGATAGACCGAGAGCAGATTTGCGGGATGAAACCTCTGTGTATTCTGGACTTCGATACTGTCGCTGAAAACCCACTGAATATTTTCCGTGTAGCAGTAACAGTGCAGGATATAAATGACAACATTCCATTATTCAAACAGAGAAAGATTGATTTAAAAATTGGAGAATCCACTAAGCCAGGTAGAACATTTCCACTAGACCCGGCCCTGGATTTGGATGCTGGTTCTAATTCACTGCAAAGATACCACCTCAGTGACAATGAGTACTTTGATCTCGCAGAAAAACAGGCTCCAGATGGACGTAAATATCCTGAGTTGATTCTGAAACATTCTCTGGACAGAGAGGAGCAAAATTTCCATCAACTGGTCCTAACAGCTGTGGACGGTGGGGACCCACCCCAAAGTGGTACCACCCAGATCCAAATCCAAGTCATCGATGCCAATGATAACCCCCCAGTGTTCAGCCAGGATGTCTACAGGGTCAGCCTGCAGGAGGGCGTGCCCCGGGGATTCTCCGTGCTTCGAGTGACCGCTACCGACCAGGACGAGGGCGTGAACGCGGAGGTCACCTACTCCTTTCATAATGTGGATGAACAAGTGGAACAATTTTTTACCTTAGACAAAAGAACAGGAGAAATCACGACAAAGAATGATTTTGATTTTGAAATTGCTAGTAGTTACACTCTCGGTATAGAAGCGAAAGATCCTGGAGAGCTAGCAGCCCACTGCAGTATCCAGGTCGAAATTCTCGACGAGAACGATTGTGCGCCTGAGGTGATTGTGACCTCAGTGTTTACTCCCCTTCCGGAGGATTCCCCACCAGGAACAGTGATCGCCTTGATAAAAACAAGAGATAGAGACTCAGGGGAAAATGGAGACGTTTACTGCCGCGTATTGGGAAAGACAGAATTTTTATTGAAATCTTACTCGAAGGACTACTACAAGCTAGTGACAGACAGGGCTCTGGACCGGGAGGAGATCCCGGAATACAACGTCACTATATTGGCCACCGATAGAGGCAAGCCGCCCCTCTCCTCCAGCACTACCATCACCCTGCACATCACCGACGTCAACGACAACGC
>NW_017731361.1:3780811-3790540 GCF_001890085.2 Hipposideros armiger
CCCTCTGACCCCCAGGCTGAGCTGCAGTTTTACCTGGTTGTGGCCTTGGCCTTGATCTCAGTGCTTTTCCTCCTCGCGGTGATTCTGGCGGTGGCCCTGCGCCTTCGAAGCTCCTCCAGCCCCGCCTCCTGGAGTTGCTTTCAGCCTGGTCTCAGTTCCAAGCCTGGACCTGGGGTGCTCCCCAATTACAGTGAGGGAACATTGCCCTATTCCTACAATCTGTGCGTTGCGTCACAATCAGCTAAGACGGAGTTTAATTTTCTCAACGTGACCCCGGAAGTGACTCCCCCTCAGGATCTCCTCTGCGAGGATGCCTGTTGGGTACCAAGTACAAACCATGGAGACGGTGACGGCCCACTTGCCTCAGATACTATTTTAAAGGTGAGCTTTAATTTAATTAACTTATTTGCACTTTGAGTTCCACTGTTTCTTAACGAATCACCTAACTGGGATAGGAGTCTTCATTTCATATTTCATTGTCCTGTGGTTTGAATTTAGGCAACTTTCTGCCCTAATTATCTTAATCCTACCTAACCAAACTTTTGACGGTTTTCTATACAATGTGTGGTGAGATTTATTTGTTCATAATTACGAGCCTTTACAATATGAGATACTTCCCTTTATTACTATTGGCATCTTAAGCTATTTCTTTCATATTACTCAATTTTATTACTCAAATTTTCGTTTTACTTCCTCTGAGAATTATAGTACTTCAGAGTAATGAGAGTTCCTCATCTCACTAGTTTTGGGAAACTGGGAACCAAAGAAAGGAATTTTACCTGATGTCATGGCTTGTCAACAGGGAAGCATGGGTAGAACTGACTTGAATATCAGCAATTTAAATGTCTTTACAAACTAAATGTCTTAGGATTTCGGATCTATTAATATTTTATTTTATTTTATTTTACTGGGGAATTGGGGAGGAGAACAGTGTTGAAGAATTGGGGAAGGGGAACATTGTGTTTTTCCAGGACCCATCAGCTCCAAGTCAAGTTATTGTCCTTCAATCTTAGTTGTGGAGGGCACAAGCTAAGCTCCAAGTCCAGTTGCCACTTTCAATCTAGTGGGGGTGGGGTGGTGGTGCAGCCCACCATCCCATGCGGGAGTCAAACTGGCAACCTTGTTGCACACCGAACCATCTGGCCACCCATCAGCAGCTTGTGGCTGCTCAGCTCAAGGTGCCATGTTCAATCTTAGTTGCAGGGGAAGGGGAAGGTGGCGCAGCCCACCATCCTGAATGGGAGTTGAACGGGCAACCTTGTTGTTGAGAGCACAAGCACTCACCAGCTCAGCAGCAGCTCCGCTGGGGCGCAGCTCACTGGCTCATGTGGGAATTGAACCGGCGACCCTGTTGCTCAGAGCTGGTGCTCTAACCAACTGAGTCACTCAGCGGGCTCCTCGGATCTATTTTTAAAGGGTGGGCAAAGTTTGAGCTCTGTTAAGAACGTGTTTAATAAATGGGAGAAATCTCTCATGCGTAGTGATAAATTGCTCTTTGTGAAAATTGTACATTGAGAAATTGTTTTCAACCTATACTCACATTGTGTACTTAAAACTGTATGTTTTGAATTTTCTAATTATAGATATAGAATATCTTCAGTGTCTTACGAAGGTGTCATTAAGTAAAAATTGCTTCTCTTACTTAATGGACTCTTTGAAATGTCCATTTTTTCAGTCATGAAGTTTTTCTTTTTCCGCTACCACATAAAAGTGATAACATTAAATATGTCTCAACATAGAAAGTCTATTTGCTGCCTGCTTGCTGTTAAGTTATAGACATATTTTTCTGCATGGGTGATTAATTAAAGCCCTTTCCTCTACAATAACTATATGGATTTTCCCCCAAGAGTCTGTCACTATATAACATCTAACTCCAATTTAGACATGGTAACACGAAAATATAAAGAACGCAAAGTTAACCCAACTCCAAGTCTCAGTCTGATATAGTGTAGCTGCCATATTCTTAGGGTGAAAAACTGGAACTTTCTTAAAGACCTCACTAGTAACAAAATGGCCCATAAATTTTTTCTGCATATGCAGCTAATACAATGTGCATGAGTCAGTATGCCTTTTTGCAAAGGTGCATTGACAGCTAGGCTTGTTTCCTTGGCATTCTATGTACAAATGGGCACATTTTATAAATATATCCTAATTCAAAGATGAAATCTTAAAACCTACAAAAGTAAGAATTACAATGTCCTAATCTAATGGACTCAATGTAGGTAAGAGGTAAATAAAAGGACACAGGCTTAATGGAACATTAAATAAAACTCTTCTAAAGAAGTAAAAAGAATCTAATAATTATATTGATCTCAGGGGTTTATGGAAGTCTTAATTCTTTCATAATTAAATATTAAATATAAACAGTGTCATGAGATAATATATGAAGGATACAGAAAAATTATTAGAAATAAAATATAATGAAACATTCATGAAATAAATTGGTGTAGTAACTGGTTAGGACTCTGAGCGTCGCTGTTCACCAAAGTGGGAAAGAAACTGCTGCTGATGCGATCTGACTCTGCTCCTTCCGCACTAAATACGCACAGACCAGCCAAGCTCCTGGAAAAAGCTTTGCACTCACCGCCCCTCTCCCATTTCCAACAAGAAATGGCTTTAAAGAAATAAGGCACCAGCAGGCTGGAACCAGGACTAAGAGAAAACTGGTGGGAGAGAAGGCAATGGCGGATCCTCTGAGAGGTTGGGGCTGCAGAGAACTGCTCCTGCTCTTCCTGTTCCTGGGGACGCGGTGGGGAGCCAGGGCCGGGCAGATCCGCTACTCGGTTCCCGAGGAGCTGGACAAAGGCTCCTTCGTGGGCAACATCGCCAGGGATCTGGGGCTGCAGCCCGGGGAGCTGGCGGAGCGCGGAGTCCGCATCGTCTCCAGAGGTAGGACGCAGCTTTTCGCTCTGAACCCGGGAAGTGGCAGCTTGGTCACCGCGGGCAGGATAGACCGGGAGGAGCTGTGCGCCCAGAGCGCGCGGTGTCTGGTGAGTTTTAACATCTTGGTTGAGAATACAATGAAAATTTATGGAGTAGAAGTAGAAATAATCGATATTAATGATAACTTTCCGCGTTTCCGGGATGAGGAAGTAAAAGTAAAAGTTAATGAAAATGCGGCTACGGGAACGCGCTTAGTGCTTCCATTCGCTCGAGATGCGGATGTCGGTGTGAACTCCCTCCAGAGTTACCAGCTCAGCTCCAACATGCACTTCTCTCTGGATGAGAAAAGTGAAAGTGATGGACAAAAATACCCAGAGCTGGTACTGGAACAGCCCTTGGACCGGGAGAAGGTGTCTGTTCACGACCTCCTCCTCACAGCTTTAGATGGTGGAGAACCCATACTCTCTAGTACTACGCACGTCCGCGTGGTGGTCCTCGATGCCAACGATAACGCACCCCAGTTCACTCGATCGGAGTACAGAGTGAGTGTTCCAGAGAACATTCCTGTGGGCACTCGGCTGCTCACACTAACCGCCACGGATCCAGATGAGGGAATAAATGGGAAACTGACTTACGTTTTTCGCAATGAGGAAGACAAAATTTCAGAGACCTTCCAACTTGATTCCAACCTGGGTGAAATCTCAACGGTGCAATCACTGGATTATGAAGAATCCATATTCTACCTCATGGAAGTGGTAGCTCAGGATGGAGGTGCTCTTCTTGCCAGTGCTAAAGTGGTGGTCACAGTACAGGACGTGAATGACAATGTCCCAGAAATGATCCTCACCTCTCTCGCCAGTTCCATCTCTGAAGACTGTCTTCCTGGAACCGTAATTGCTCTGTTTAGCGTACATGATGGGGATTCTGGAGAGAATGGAGAGATTACATGTTCTATCCCCAGGAATTTACCATTTAAATTGGAAAAGTCAGTTGACAATTACTATCACTTATTGACAACGAGAGCCCTGGACAGAGAAGAGGTCTCAGATTATAACATCACAATAACTGTCATTGACCATGGAAATCCACCCCTGTCTACAGAAAACCACATCTCCTTGAAAGTGGCAGACATCAATGACAATCCTCCCATCTTCCCTCACACCTCGTACTCCACCTACATCCCAGAAAACAACCCCAGAGGTATCTCAATCTTCTCTGTGACTGCCCATGACCCCGACAGTGGAAACAATGCCCAGATCACTTATTCTCTGGCCAAGGACACACTTCAGGGAACGCCTCTCTCTTCCTATGTCTCCATAAACTCTGACACCGGTGTCCTATATGCACTGGGCTCTTTTGACTATGAGCAGGTTACAGAATTGCAACTGTGGGTGACAGCCAGTGACAGTGGAAACCCTCCACTTAGCAGCAATGTGTCACTGAGCCTGTTCGTGTTGGACCGGAATGACAATGCTCCTGAAATCCTGTACCCCACACTCCCCACCGATGGTTCCACAGGTGTGGAGCTGGCGCCCCGCTCCGCAGAGCCGGGCTACCTGGTGACTAAGGTGGTGGCAGTGGACAGAGACTCAGGCCAGAACGCCTGGCTGTCCTACCGTCTGCTCAAGGCCAGCGAGCCAGGGCTTTTCTCCGTGGGGCTGCACACAGGTGAGGTGCGCACTGCGCGGGCCCTGCTGGACAGAGACGCGCTCAAACAGAGCCTGGTGGTGGTGGTCCAGGACCATGGCCAGCCCACTCTCTCCGCCACTGTCACGCTCACTGTGGCGGTGGCTGACAGCATCCCAGACGTCCTGGCCGACCTGGGCAGCCTTGAACCCTCTGCCAACCCTAATGATTCAGACTTGACGTTGTACCTGGTGGTGGCAGTGGCAGCTGTCTCCTGTGTCTTCCTAGCCTTTGTCATCATGCTGTTGGCACTCAGACTGAGGCGCTGGCACACGTCACGTCTGCTCCAGGCATCCGGAGGCAGATTGACGAGTGTGCCTGCCTCTCACTTTGTGGGCATGGACGGGGTGCAGGCATTCCTGCAGACCTATTCCCACGAGGTCTCCCTCACCGCAGACTCAGGGAAGAGTCACCTGATCTTCCCACAGCCCAACTATGCGGACACGCTCATCAGCCATGAGAGCTGTGAGAAAAGCGAACCTCTTCTGGTGTCTGAGAAGATAAATGCAAACGAAGAACTAGAAGCTGTTCAGGTGAGTTCTCTTTTTCAGTAGGGATGCTTGGAGCATTTTGTTCTTTGTTTCCTCAATTATTTTTCTTCCACATTCAAAATTAGTTAATTATCTAGTAGTGAATCATTATTGGCTTTATTTAGAGGTTAGCTTAATTTAATTTAATAATTGATCTTTTCTCCATTTATTTTCAAATTATATTTTGGGTTCAATGTTTTATTTTTTTAATACACAGATATTTTAGAAAACCTGATATCCATAGACTTAAATGAAACAAGTACCTTAAAAGAAAGTGGTTAAATATAATCACTTTACTGAAAGACTTTCTTATACTTAGAACAGTTATCTTAATGAATGAATGAGTTATTTTATTAGTCCAAATTGTTAGATGTAATGTCCTCTTTTGAATATTTGCCTAAACACCAATAACGAACATATTTTATAAGAATATTGCGCAACTTTGTCATTTTAGCATATTGGCTATTTGCATAAGGAAATAATTTACAGTTTTTGCATAAATGAGTGGAAGAATACAGAAAACTTTTGCATAAATATCAGAAAAACAGGTTAAATTTATAGTGATGATAATGTCTGGCATTCTGAAATCTGGAAAGTTTGGGTTAAACCATGAAATTATTAGATATGTGTATCTATCTGTTGAGGGAAGAAATCAGTGAGGAGTATTAGAATTGCACTTTATTCTGTGATGCAGTTCAAAATCGCCAAAGATTTAGATACTGTTATTCATTAAATTCAAATATGTCATACATCTGTCATCTTGTGGTTACAGGTAACTCCTTCACTTTTCAGAATCAATATCTACCTGAATGTTAGGATACAATTCTGCTTTATTGCAATAATCTAAGATTTGTGTTTGGAAAATCTATTCAACTTTAAAATGGTTTCAAATTTTAAAACTCATTTCTCAGAGATGTGCTTATCTTAATAGATTTTTTAAATGAAATTCTGGTCTATGGGTCTCAAATTTCATAAGTATGTGTTGTGTAATGGAAGAAATACCCTATTCACTTTTGACATCTGATTTGTGAAAGATGATTTTCAGAAGGTTTTTAAAATATTTTTAAATCTTTCAAATTTTGTACTTTCAACAACTTGAACATCAGCTGCAAAGTATGAATAAGTGGGGAAAATGGCAACAAAATATTATTAATGGGCTAGTAGACTACATTACTTGACCACAGGAAAGGTTCATTGATACATTTGAGAACAAACAAAGGGCCACTTGGGTTTATTTTTAAACATTTTAAAGCACTGATTTGAAGGACATCCAATTATATTCATATATGGACAATTCTGACCTCAATATAAAATGTGCAGATTCACTGAATAATGAATGCATCCAAAGAGTAAGAAGAGAATCTGTATGATAGATACTGACATTATTCACTACTACATGAAAACTCACTTTTCCATTATTGATTTTTAAAAAGGGTTATAGACTTGGGTATGTGTCCTGAGTTAACTTTGTCATGCAATGCAAAAGTACCTTTTAAACTTCTATAAACTTCACTAGACCTTACATAATAAAATTATTGACCCATATACTCTGAGTGTATATATTATACTGTATACTTTTTTGGATGTTTGAGTCTTTAGTTTCATATGTGTTTTGAAAAGGTAACTTTCCTGTACTAATAGAAGTGTTCGCTTGCTCAGTCATGTTTTGGAACAAAGTCTTGAGTCAGTAGTGTTTTTTATGTCTGTGTAAAATAGAGGTACCAATGAGTTTTTGTCTAGAATCCTGGATAAAATAAGATCTAATGCTATCCCACTTTGAGTTCAACATTGCTACACACCTGTAAAATTTTAGAATGACAATATATTATGTAGGTTAAAACAATTTATTTATGGATAGTTCTAGTTTGGAAATGGGATTAAAATTGTAAGACATCTATCAGAAACATGGAAATCGGCATGCTTATTGACAAGGGAATAGTGTCAATAACAAAGGGTTGGGATGGTCAGATAGTAAGGTGGGGACTGAGGAAAAGTGGGCAACATAGATTACTTTCTTTGGAATATACAATTATAAGGACTCATACTTCACTCCCATAATCCAAATAACTCAACATTGTTAAGCAATTTAAGAAGAAACAATGCAATTAAATACAATGGTAATGTAGTGTGGAAAAATAAAAATAGTGAAATAGTTTTTTTATTTATAGTCATTTAATTAAAAATAGACAGTTGGAAACTAAGGAAAGGTAAGTGTGTTACTTCTTACCATACTTCTATTTTATAAGGACAACCAATCTCCTTGCTACCTATAAATTAATTTTGGGAGAAGATGATAAAGATAAGATAGAGGAAAGTGAAACATAGGATAAAACTGAAAGCTTTTCTGAGATGTATAACTTTTATAAGATAAAAGAAAAGAAAATAGAGTAGAATAACAGCACATATCAAGCTGATATTTCAAGAATTTACTTATTACACCTTCTGCCATCACCAACACTGTCTTTCATTTGTATCATTTTCTATATATTATTTTATTTGGTCCTAAATTCTACTAAGGTAAGCAGGGAAGATGTTATTATGACCATTTTATGTAAATGGAAACTAAAAGCACCATGATGCCAATAAATATCTTTAGCAAGGTACCTCTGTTCTTTGACGAGTAAAATTCACTTGATTTGGATGGATGGATTTCAAATTCAAAGAAATGACAGCCAGACCGAAGATATAGTAAATATTTAAAGTGTGAAAGTCCTTATCAAATGGGAAGAATGAGTATCAGGACACAGTGGAATTGTCTTCTAGGCAGCTCTTTATTTGGAGCTAATTTAGTAACCACCACTGCAGTTCTGCAGCCCAGACGCAGGGTGCCGCTGTCGGCTAGTACTGAGAGAAGTGTCCGTTCCTTCCTACGCAAAGGAATCGCCATCGGACCCCGGAATCGGGAGAAGTGTGCGCTCCTCTCTAGCTCTCCGCCGCACAGATTTCTATCAGAGAATCTGCCGGCCAAGACAAATCAAGGAGTCGCTCCTGCTCAGAATTCTTGGGATCATTTAGAGATCGCGGCTCTTCGGAATCAGTAAGGCAAAGGCGCAGGGAGAGGGATGGGAAGCCGCTGGGGACCGCAGGGTCGGGAGGGGCGGAGGCGAACGTCTTTTCTCCTCTTGCTGTCTTTGTTCTGCCCGGCGCTCTCGGAGCCAATCCGCTACACTATTCCGGAGGAGCTAGCCAGGGGCTCGCTGGTGGGGAACCTTGCCAAGGATCTGGGGCTTGCTGAGCGAGATTTGCCTGCTCGAAACCTGCGGGTTAGTGCCGAGAAGAAATTCTTTACAGTGAGCACCGAGAACGGGGACTTACTTGTGAGCGATCGTATAGACAGAGAGCAGATTTGTGGCAAGAAGTTGACATGTGTTCTGGAATTCGAAATGGTCGCTGAAAAGCCCTTGAACTTTTTTCATATAACTGTGATAATTCAGGATGTCAACGACAACCCACCGACCTTTAGCCGAAATAGCACTGAACTGGAAATCAGTGAATTGGCCCTAACTGGAGCCACCTTTGCTCTGGAATCCGCACAAGACCCAGATGTAGGGGTGAATTCCCTGCAGCAGTACTATCTCAGCCCAGACCCGCACTTCTCTTTGATCCAGAAGGAGAACCTAGATGGCAGTAGGTACCCAGAACTGGTAGTGAAGGCTCCTCTGGATAGGGAGGAGCAGCCTTCCCACCACCTGGTCCTCACCGCCGTGGATGGGGGTGAGCCTGCCAGAAGCTGCACCATCCAGATCAGGGTGGTTGTGGCAGACGAAAATGATAACCCCCCAGTGTTCACCCAGGACATGTACAGGGTTAGTGTTCAAGAGAACCTGCCAGTGGGCTCCTCTGTGCTAAGGGTGACGGCCACTGACTTGGATGAGGGTATCAACGCCGAGATCACCTACGCTTTCATCAACATTGATAAGGCAGTGAGACAACTATTCAAGCTGGACAGTAAAACAGGGGAACTCACTGTTGGCGGAGCACTGGATTTTGAAGAGAGAGAGAGCTACACAATAGGGGTAGAAGCAAAGGACGGTGGGCGTCACACAGCACATTGTAAAATACAAATAGATATTTTGGATGAAAATGACAATGCACCTGAGATAACCCTAGATTCTGAATCTAAACATATACAAGAGGATGCCCAGCTGGGGACTGTTGTTGCCCTGATCAAAACACATGATCTAGATTCTGAATTTAATGGGGAAATCCTATGCCAAATAAATGGAAAGTTCCCATTTAAAATACTTCAAGATACAAAGAATACATACAAATTGGTGACAGATGGAGCCTTAGATAGAGAGCAGAGTCCAGAATACAACATCACCATCACAGCCACTGACAGGGGTAGGCCTCCTCTTTCCTCCAGCAGAAGTGTCATCTTGAAGGTCGCTGATGTCAACGACAATGCTCCGGTTTTCCACCAGGCCTCTTATGTGGTCCGCGTAGCCGAAAACAACCCCCCAGGTGCCTCCATAGCGCAAGTTAGCGCCTCCGACCCTGACCTGGGGTCCAGCGGCCGCGTCTCCTACTCCATCGTGGCCAGCGACCTGGAGCCGCGCGCGCTGTCGTCCTACGTGTCCGTGAGCGCGCACAGCGGGGTGGTGTTCGCGCAGCGCGCCTTCGACCACGA
>NW_017731361.1:3791000-3796594 GCF_001890085.2 Hipposideros armiger
CCCTCTGACCCCCAGGCTGAGCTGCAGTTTTACCTGGTTGTGGCCTTGGCCTTGATCTCAGTGCTTTTCCTCCTCGCGGTGATTCTGGCGGTGGCTCTGAGCCTGCGACGCTCCTCCAGCAATACCTCATGGAGTTGCTTTCAGGCTGGTGGTATCTGCTCCAAGACTGGACCCGGGGTTCTCCCCAGCTACTGCGAAGGGACTTTGCCTTATTCTTATAATCTGTGCGCTGCCTCACATTCCTCAAAGACTGAGTTTAAATTTCTCAATGTAAACCCTGCACATGCTCCAGCACAAGATCTTCTATGTAATGAAGCCTCTTGGTTTGAAAGTGCCAGCAGTGACAATCCCAAAATGACTTCTGATTCAGTTGATTTGCAACAGGTGAGTTACTTCAAAACCCTTTCCTCCCATAAGTATAATTAGGTTTCAATTAATTATTTTAGAGGTTAAAAAAACAGGCTAAGTATGTCTTGATTTTACTCTGTTTTATTGTTTGAGGGAGCATACAATAAGGGGTATTAGAAATTCCTTGTTCGCTTATCTGTGTTGCAACTATTCTTTCATAAAATGTCACCTTGTGATGGTCTTGAAATTTTTGTTTATCCTAAAATAATTTATCCTGAAACATGTCTAATGCCTTAGTATCTCACACTCTCATTGTGAGACATAATATCTATACATAATTCTGAGCAATTAAGTGATTTACTTAGTTTCAATGCAGTCAATCCTAAACTATGGTTTATATATAATATATAATATAAAATATTTTTCATTATAGCTCATATATTTTTACTTCTTTTGCATGTTTTAAAAAGTATACACAAATATTGGCTAAAATAGGGCAGTGCTTAATCTATACATTAATAAAAATAGATAATGACAACTAAAAATGACAACATTTGACTAGTACTAAGTGGATTGGTTCCAAATATATTTGTGGTTGTTTGTGCCCTTGTTGAAATGGGACAAATATAAATGATGGTGGAGTGTGATAATTCAAGATTTACAGAAAAGTGTAATATTATTTGTTCTCCAAGGCCCTAAGAGATATTACCACAATATATGAGTGGTGAATTCCAGGGAACATATGAAATTATTCAAAATAGGCTCATTTGTTTTTTCAAATTCTTCTCATTCTTGGGGACAGAAATTTTATGAGTATCATTTATGCAGATTTAGAAGAAATAAGATCCTATGTATGATGGTTTCACAAAAATACGATGCAGTATTAAGTTAGGACTCTAAGCGTCGCTGTTCACTAACCCGGGTAAGGAAAGCACTGAGAACTCGAGTTACATCCTCCAAGCACAAAGCAGATCAGATTCAAAAGCTCTGCAGTTGCGCAAAAATGCTGACCTAAAACGTTTTGCATCGGATCTCTGCTTCTTTATGGACCTTGACCTCTAATTCTGAGAATCCCAAGAGTGACACGAACCTGTTCTCCTTAATCAAAATCCCAGGGAGGTCCTTAAGGAGCCAGTAATGGCAGTTCTGCAAAGGCACCGGCATCACAGCCGGTTAGTCCTGCTCTTCACGCTCCTGGGGACGCTGTGGGGAGCCGAGGCTGGGCCAATCTGTTACTCCATTCCCGAGGAGCTGGACAAAGGCTCCTTCGTGGGCAATATCTCCAAGGATCTGGGGCTGGAGCCCGGGGAGCTAGCGGAGCGTGGAGTTCGCATCATCTCCAGAGGTAGGACGCAGCTTTTCGCTCTGAATCCGGGAGGTGGCAGCTTGGTCACAGCGGGCAGGATAGACCGGGAGGAGCTGTGCGCCCAGAGCGCGCGGTGTCTGGTGAGTTTTAACATCCTCATTGAGGATAAATTGAATCTTTATCCCATAGAAGTGGAAATCGTGGATATTAATGACAATACACCCCGATTCTTAAGGGAAGAATTGGAAGTGAAAATTCTAGAAAACGCACCCCCATCCTCTCGTTTACCACTTATGGAGGTCTATGACCCGGATGTGGGAAAGAACTCTCTTCAGGGCTTCAAACTCAGCGGGAATAGTCACTTCTCAGTGGATGATGTGCCATCTGAAACTGATGGGCACAAATACCCCGAGCTGGTGCTGGAGCGTGCTCTGGACCGGGAGGGAGAGGCCATTTACCACCTAGTTCTTACTGCCATGGATGGCGGTGACCCTGTCCGTTCAAGCATGGCGCGAATTCTGGTAACTGTCTTAGATGTGAATGACAATGCTCCGGTGTTTACTCAGCCTGTGTACCGTGTGAGTGTTCCTGAAAATCTGCCAGTAGGTACGCCAGTGCTGTCGGTAAAGGCCACCGACCAGGATGAAGGAGTCCACGCGGAAGTAACATATTCCTTTGTGAGGATAACAGAAAAAATCTCCAAGGTTTTCTGCTTGAATGTTTTGACTGGAGAAATATCAACTTCTGCAAATCTAGACTATGAGGACTCCAGCTTTTATGAGCTGGATGTTGAAGCCCGGGATCGGCCAGGTCTACAAGACAGAGCAAAAGTCTTAGTAACTATCTTGGATGTGAATGATAATGTACCAGAAGTAGTCGTTACTTCTGGAAGCAGGTCAATTGCTGAAAGTACGCCTCCAGGAACAGTAATCGCTCTTTTTCAAGTACATGATCGAGACTCTGGACTGAATGGCCTGGTAACTTGTTCCATCTCAAGAAGTCTGCCATTTCAACTGGAAAAATCAGTAGACAATTATTATCGATTAATGACCAGTACAGTTCTAGATCGAGAACAGGTATCCTTGTACAACATCACTGTGACAGCCACAGACAAAGGAGTGCCACCTCTGTCTACAGAAACACTCATCTCTCTAAATGTGGCAGATATCAACGACAACCCACCTGCTTTCCCCCACTCCTCTTATTCTGTCTATGTCCCTGAGAACAACCCCCGAGGTGCCTCCATCTTCTCTGTGACTGCACACGACCCTGACAGTGACAAAAACGCCCGGGTCACCTACTCCCTGGCTGAAGACACCATCCAGGGTGCGCCTCTATCCTCCTATGTCTCCATCAATTCTGACACCGGTGTCCTGTATGCATTGCACTCCTTCGATTATGAGCAGTTCCGTGACCTGCAATTGAGAGTGACTGCGCATGACAGTGGGGACCCACCACTCAGCAGTAATGCATCACTGAGCATATTTGTGCTGGATCAGAATGACAATGTGCCAGAGATCCTGTACCCCTCCATCCCCACCGATGGTTCCACAGGTGTGGAGCTGGCGCCCCGCTCAGTAGAGCCCGGCTACCTGGTGACTAAGGTGGTGGCAGTGGACAGAGACTCAGGCCAGAACGCCTGGCTGTCCTACCGCCTGCTCAAGGCCAGCGAGCCAGGGCTCTTCACGGTGGGGCTGCACACGGGCGAGGTGCGCACTGCGCGTGCCCTGCTGGACAGAGACGCGCTCAAGCAGAGCCTGGTGGTGGCGGTCCAGGACCACGGCCAGCCCCCTCTCTCGGCCACCGTCACGCTTACCCTGGCGGTGGCCGACAGCATCCCAGATGTCCTGGCCGACCTGGAAAGTCTTGAGCCGTCCGCCAACCCTGATGACTCCAGCCTCACACTGAACCTGGTGGTGGCCTTGGCCGCTGTTTCCTGCATCTTCCTCGCCTTTGTCATCGTGCTGCTGGCGCTCAGACTGCAGCGCTGGCACACGTCACAAAGGCTCCAGACTTCCGGAGGCAGATTGGCAGGCATGCCCACCTCTCACTTTGTCGGCGTGGACGCGGTGCAGGCTTTCCTGCAGACCTATTCCCACGAGGTCTCCCTCACCGCGGACTCGCGGAAGAGTCACCTGATCTTCCCGCAGCCCAACTACGCGGACACGCTCATCAGCCAGGGGAGCTGTGAGAAAAGTGAGCCTCTTCTGATTCAGGAAGATTCAGGTTTTTGCAAAGAAGGAGACTCCCTTGTTCAGGTGAGGTTATTGCTTTTGTTGATTTTATTTGAGCAGGAAATGTAAAATTTTTTCTTTGACCAGTGCTTAGTTATATTAGCGTTTTGCAGTGAATCGTACAATTTTGAGATGTTTCTTTTATGTCAATAGACCACTATTAAATCTTAGTTTTCTCAAATTTCACCAAAAAAATCTTAATAATATAGGCCCTAGATGTTTTTTGTTTTCTTTTCTCCTCTTGGCAAGCTCTTTGTGCCCGTGGTTGCATACATCTCATTTCTTTTTCCTATCATGTGATATTTCTGAGATTCTTTTTAATATATATATATATATACACATATATATACATATATATGTGTATATATATATATATATAAAACTGAATTGTAGCCTCTGTTAAAGAAGATCAATATCTTGGTTTTTCCCACTTTTAATTAATAGAAAGTGTTTTCTAAAATGATGGCGATCTGTGAGAGATATAGCCCCTTTACTACTTAGGAACCAAAAATTATATTTATAAAAGATAAAAATAATTGGGAAGACCTGAATAATATACCTGAAACTATCTGGTACTCCTTTCAGACCCGTCACAATATCTATAGTCCTCAAAATAAAATTGAAATGAAAAAAGACTTGTGTTATCTATCTCACAAAAATTCTGGAGAAATAAAATATAATAAAATAATTGTATAAAAGTTTTTTCAAACAATAAAGCAGTATAATGAACAAGTATTTGTTGACATTATTATGATTATTGGGCTGTTAACAAGTAAAGGTAAGCACCTGATGCTCTGTGCCTACCACAATGTCTTCTGCAATCTGTGTGCTTGGTAGTATTTAAAAATGAAAATCCATTTTAAAATATGCTCATTAGTGTCCACTTACAGGATATAGCTCTAAAAATAGAGGAGTGACTAATGAATGGGAGAATGAAGGATTAATAGTATTCAAATAAGGAATTAAATAATTAGCATATTTAACCCAGATAAAATAAGGCTCTGTCATGCAGGAATTCTATTCAAATATTTAAGAAAGGAGGGTTGTCATTTGAAAGAATAATTAGCCTAATTCATCATGGCCTTGATGAGTAGGAAAAAAAACAGTTTTGAGATGTTTAAGTTGTCCTATCAGAAAGTGGATTACTAAGGAGATTCTATTATTGGCACTCTTCAAAAGTAAGTTGATGGCCTTGGAATTAATAGAATACAGGGAATAATATAAGTTGATGAGCTGCCCTGAGCTAGAGGATTCTATGATCTGATAAATAATAGGTTGGTCATTTGTGCATTTAAATTTGGTATGTGCATGTAAAATAAACAATTGAAGTGATATCTTGAAAATGAATGAAAACCTCTCTTGTAACCTGAAGTTGTCAGTCTTCATAAATAGTGATTAAGTTGATATCATTAAATTAGCTGCTAAGTGTGATGCACATTTTTCTAAATCAATATTGTGGTATTTACATTTCAGCAATTATTGTAGAATTATTTATTCCAGAATTCCAAATGCATATGCCTAACCAAGCGATTCCAGTCATACACATTTTCAAGTATGATTTGTTTGGACATTTGTAATATAATTCTTTGATGGTTTTAGTCAGAATTTATTAGTAAATAACAATTTTAAAGAACTTGAATCTTGGGTATTGGTCAAGGGAGTCATATGGTCATATATATATATATATATATATATATATATATATA
>NW_017731361.1:3797684-3814931 GCF_001890085.2 Hipposideros armiger
AAAAAAAAGATTCTTTGCAATAACTCAATCAATAATAACATATTCCCTTTAAAACTATGAAATTATTTCAACTTAATATAGTAGGCTTATGTTATAGTTAAACATATTGTGGTGGTACAGTAGAGATCCTTAACATTTAATTTTGTTTTGTAGAATAACTTAGAAAACTTGCTACTAGACATAATGTAGCCATTTACTTCCTAAAGTGTTATTTATGTTCATAATATGTCTATAATTTTGTTTGTCTAGATCTTATTTATTTAGCTCCAAAGAAGGTGCCCAGAAGTGATGTTGAGACTTCTTTTTAATTGGGTAACAGTGTGTTTTTCCAGGAACCATCAGCTCCAAGTCAAGTAGTTGTTTCAATTTAGTTGTGGAGGGTGCAGCTTAGCTTGCCCATGTGGGGATCGAACTGGCAACCTTGGTGTTGTGAGCACTGTGCTCTAACCAATTGAGCTAACTGGACACCCCTGTTGAGACTTTTAAGAAATAGTAGAATAAGAGACAAATATGAGATGACACTATGAGTTTTGAAGTATCAGGTAGAAAAAGATCATGATATTGGGAGCCATAATATCCAGACATGAAAGTTTTGCTTGCAAATGTCTGTAAGTACTCATGATCTTTGATGAACATATGCTGTGCGTACATCAACAAGGTGTTCAAAATTACTACTAAGCAAATAGTATTTTAACTCCTGTTTATGGAATTAATCTGTAATACTCATATTGGTTCCTTTGAACAAAAAGTTCTTTGGTGACAACAAACATGAATATGAATTATTTTGATAGATTGAAACAACATTTCATTCAAAGTGTGCCCTATATCTGGGAGCAATGTCCACAGAGAGCAGAAATAGATTACTTAGTTAGAAACTTCTCACCAACCAAGCTAAGCATTTTCAAAGTTACTTCTGGTTTCTCCTCCTGCTGCTGCTTCCTACTCTCCTGGGGCTTCAAATAATTTACAAAGTTAGGCTATTTCTTGCTAGGTCTTCATTCCAGAGCAGGTCACTCTCTTTTCTCCTGTGACTATGTGGAAGAAACTTTGTTTTATTTCTACCAGGTGAGAGTAACTTCAGATCTATCAACAATTGAGTTCTATTTCATTAACATTGGTGGAGAAATGAGTACCTCTAAGGGCCCTCTCAGTCAGTCCTGCATGCATGCTCAAAGGCTGTCTAGAGACCCACCTTTCTTAATTATTCTGGAATAAGGCAGGATGATTATTTGAATTCAATAATGAAAAGAAGCCGTCAACCCAATGCCTTCTTTCTTATGAATCCACAAGCCAGTAGGACCTCTACAAATTTTGGCCTTCTGTACAACATGAGTTGCTTCTATAGCTAATCATTGCTACTTGGCTTCTCACCTCATCTCTAATGGCACTTTTTGAGCATAAAGTACCAACCAAGGCAACTAATGATTTCCTTTTTCTTCTCAGAAGACTGGGAGTGAGGATATTTGTATCACAATATTGGTTCTACTACTATATAGTCCAGGATAAGACAATTCCCTCTCATTTTATAAATCATTAAAATGAAGGTATTGGACTAAACCATCTCTAAGGCTCCATCCAATCAAAAACTTTATTAAATTACCTCTTTATACTTAAAAAATTTTTTTGACTGTCTGAGTTTTACACGGGGGTGTCTAGAACATAGTATGCATTCAATCTTATTTAATTAACTTAAACTTATTTTACTCTGATGTAAACAGTTTCTGTATAACATCTTTCTTATATATACAAACACCCTTTTAAAAAAAATAAGGTGTTTGTGTGTGTGTGTGTGTGTGTGTATATATATATATATATATATATATATATATATATATATATATANTATATATATATATATATATATATATATATATATAATTTTTTACCTGCAATGGCTGATTTTTCCCTATATGTAATAAATAAAGTGTGAAGCAGTGCCCAAGAGTCATTTCAAAGTTGCAATGCAAGCCAAAGAATTTTGAAAAATTATCTGGCACTAATAAACACTCATCCATAAACACTGTGGCATCAATTCACAGTTTCTTAAAATTGATTTTTAAAATGACATCAGAGATATATGAATTGAAGAAATATAAACGGAAGAATTTGAAGGATAAAACAACTTTCTGAAAAGTAAGTTAATCTCAACATGGTGCAGTAACATAGTAAGGACTCTAAGTGCCGCTGTTCACCAACCAGGGGAATAATGGTGCAAAAGATTTGCCAGAACTACCGAGCTTTTACAGCACAAAGAAACGCCAGATTGAAACAAACTCTTTTCCAAGAGACACCAAACTCAGACCTCTCATCTGTTGGATTCTGGGCTCCTTTTCCGAATACAGCTCCGCGCGGACACGCTGGCATCCAGAAGCACAACAGGAGGTAGCCTAGCATCTAAACACTATCTGCAGGACAACAATGGCGGCTCCGCAGAGGGGCGGGGGTTACAGAGGATTCATCCTGCTCTCCATCCTCCTGGGGACTCGGAACGAAGCTTGGGCAGGACATATTCTCTACTCTGTGCCAGAGGAGACTGACAAAGGTTCTTTTGTGGGTAATATCGCCAAGGACCTGGGGTTGGAGCCCCAGGAGCTGGCAGACCGCGGAGTCCGCATCGTCTCCAGAGGTAGGACGCAGCTTTTCGCTCTGAACGCGCGAAGTGGCAGCTTGGTCACCGCGGGCAGGATAGACCGGGAGGAGCTGTGCGCTCAGAGCGCGCGGTGTCTAGTGAGTTTTAACATCCTGATGGAAGATAAAATGAATCTTTACCCTATTGAAGTGGAAATAATGGATGTTAATGACAACGCTCCTAGGTTCTTGACGGAAGAAATGAACGTAAAAATAATGGAAAATATAGCTCCTGGGGTGCGGTTTCCGTTAAATGAGGCTAGGGACCCGGATGTGGGCACAAACTCCCTCCAGAGCTACCAGCTCAACCCCAATCGCCATTTCTCCCTGGTTGTGCAAACTGGAGACGACGGCACTAAATATCCGGAATTAGTGCTGGAGCGAGCTCTGGATCGTGAGGAAGAGGCATTTCACCACCTCCTCCTCACAGCCTCTGACGGCGGCGACCCACCCCGATCCGGCACCGCCCACATCCAAGTAACGGTGGTGGACGTGAATGATCACGCGCCAGTCTTCTCTTTGCCCCAGTACCAAGTAACCGTCCCTGAGAACGTGCCGGTGGGCACCAGACTGCTCACAGTAAACGCTATCGACCCAGACGAGGGAGTCAATGGGGAAGTGACATATTCTTTTAGGAAAATAACTCCAAAAATTTTACAGATATTCCAGTTGAATTCCCATACAGGAGAATTATCAACTTTAGAGGGCCTAGATTATGAAGAATCCGGCTACTATGAAATGGAAGTTCAGGCTCAGGACGGTCCTGGCAGTATGACAAGGGCTAAAGTACTGATCACCGTTTTAGATGTGAATGACAACGCACCAGAAGTAACTGTAACGTCTGCAAGCAGCTCAATCCCTGAAGACACTCCTCCTGGAACAGTAATTGCTCTTTTCTACCTTCAAGACCGAGATTCTGGGAACAATGGCAAGGTGACCTGCACTGTTTCAGAAAATCTGCCTTTTAAATTAGAAAGATCAATAGACAATTATTATAGATTGGTGACAGCAAAAAACCTAGACCGGGAAATACTCCCTGTGTATAACATCACACTGAAAGCCACAGATGGCGGAACCCCACCCCTGTCCATGGAAACTCATATCTCCATGAAGGTAGCAGACACCAACGACAACCCACCTGCTTTTCCCCACTCCTCTTATTCTGTCTATGTCCCTGAGAACAACCCCCGAGGCGCCTCCATCTTCTCTGTGACTGCACACGACCCTGACAGCGACAAAAACGCCCGGGTCACCTACTCCCTGGCTGAAGACACCATCCAGGGTGCGCCTCTATCCTCCTATGTCTCCATCAATTCTGACACCGGTGTCCTGTATGCATTGCACTCCTTCGATTATGAGCAGTTCCGTGACCTGCAATTGAGAGTGACTGCGCATGACAGTGGGGACCCACCACTCAGCAGTAATGCGTCACTGAGCATATTTGTGCTGGATCAGAATGACAATGTGCCAGAGATCCTGTACCCCACCATCCCCACCGATGGTTCCACAGGTGTGGAGCTGGCGCCCCGCTCGGCAGAGCCCGGCTACCTGGTGACTAAGGTGGTGGCAGTGGACAGAGACTCAGGCCAGAACGCCTGGCTGTCCTACCGCCTGCTCAAGGCCAGCGAGCCAGGGCTCTTCTCCGTGGGGCTGCACACGGGCGAGGTGCGCACTGCGCGGGCCCTGCTGGACAGAGACGCGCTCAAACAGAGCCTGGTGGTGGCGGTCCAGGACCACGGACAGCCCCCTCTCTCGGCCACTGTCACGCTCACTGTGGCTGTGGCTGACAGCATCCCAGATGTCTTGGCCGACCTGGGCAGCCTGGAAGTCCCACACGACTCTGACGCCTCAGGCCTCATGCTGTACCTGGTGGTGGCGGTCGCCGCAGTCTCTTGCGTCTTCCTCGCTTTTGTCACAGTGCTGCTGGCACTCAGACTGCGGCGCTGGTACACGTCACGTCTTCTCCAGGTTTCAGGAGGTGTATTGGCGAGTGTGCCCCCCTCGCACTTTGTGGGTGTAGACAGGGTGCAGGCATTCCTGCAGACCTATTCCCACGAGGTCTCCCTCACCGCGGACTCAGGGAAGAGTCACCTGATCTTCCCTCAGCCCAACTACGCAGACACGCTCATCAGCCAGGGGAGCTGTGAGAAAAGCGAGCCCTTGTTAACATCCATAGATTTTCATGAATGTAAGGATGAAGCCCAAAGTATTCAGGTGAGTTCAGTCATGCACTTACTTTTATATCTTTGAGGGATTTTATTTTATGAAAATTTATTGTTTTGTGAAACAAGTTTTTGAAGAAACTTTAAAGAGCTAAAGTAAGTTTATTTCAGTGGTGATACTTTAACATGGAACACTTACTGACATAGGTTTTTGTGTCATTGCCATAGTGAACGTCTGTGGACAAGATTTTGAGTAAGTGGACTGTCACATTTTTATAGCTTCCATCTATTTTCCAGTTGATGTTCTTAATTCGTGTAGTTTATAAATGAGGATGAATTATATCTTTCTCATTGCACTAGGTTAGCAAAAGCCTTCTGAGCATTCTCTTTATATCAGATTTATAAAAGGCTCTTAAAGATGTTTTCAGTCTGAAGTTTTTCTGTGTCTAGCTTCTGCCTCGATGACCCTCAACTTGATGGCCTTGAAAAATCTTAATTGCTTCCTGACCTATTTAAAGCATAGTCATCCATTAAAGTTAGGCTCTGTTTGAAGGTTGGGTAAATGCCTGAAGAATAAAATGTGTGTGTCAAGCTTCACTGAGATCTATATCAATGACGGACATGGAGTCTAATGCCACACTGAAGGTCATTGTTTAAAACCAATAAAATATGACATAAAATAAGATGCCTTTTCAAGTATTATAAGCGGTAGTTGTGAAATAAGCAGTTACATGTTTTACCACTTCACAATTCCAATGTGCAGTTTTAGTGGTGCAGCCATGTTAAGTGTGACCGTGGGCTCTCCAAGTGGGAGATTGGGATGGTGGCTTTATGAAACAACTGCCTCATACTCAAGTCCTAGACCAGTAGTTAGACTTTACTTCTTGGGTATGCTGAAAAGTTCAGATAGAAATAACCCAATCTGGGGTTAACTACTTCCAAACTCTGTGTATTATATTTCAGTAAAGCTCAATACATCAGTTGAGTAGCATCTGGAAGGGGTTGATGACAAGGTAATCTTGTTTACTGGGACCCTTTGAGTGTTAATTAAGTGGACATTTTCTCCTAGCATATTATCATAGTGTTGTGCTTGGTGGTATTTTCTATATAAAGGAAATATGCAATCGTGTGGGTATATTTCATACATTTTGCAGTGTTCAGATGTACAGTCACTTGGGGAGAAGACAATGTTACTGAAACGTTGTGAAGCAGAAACATGGTTACCAGGTATTTTGAAAAAGAAAATCTCCCTACCAAATTTATTAGATGCTTAAAAAATATTATTAAACAAAGGGGAGAAATTGTCACTAAACTCAGTGAGCTTTTGCAAATAAACTTTCTAGGAAGTATTTCCTTCAGTTGATGTCATCATGGGATGTTATATAAGTGCACAAGTGGGAACCAATGCCTCAGTGCAATAGACCATGGTTAGAGACTTTGCGTTTCAAAGCAAAATATTATTCCCCTGGTAACTTTGAAGATTGATGTTACATTTTATGACCAGGAAAACAATTGTGCAATGGGAAGGAGAACGGATAGGCTAACTCTTCTGGTCACATAATTTTCTTCATTAAGATTCCAGAAGTGAAAATCAGGTAACATTACTATAAATAAATCATTGAAACTATTTTGGAAGAAGAGAGGTATTTGGTAGTAAGTAAAAACTGTGCTCTTTGCAAGACAATTACTAATGCTCTCTGAAAAAAGAATTGAAATAAATCAGCATGGAGGTACCCCAAAAATAAAGAAAAATAAGGAAAAAAGACACAAAGAAAGAAGCATAAAACTTTGTCCAATATATTTCTAATTATTAAGTATTCAAAATTACTGTAACCTGAGTTCCTTTAGGCTAAGTCTGTGTTATAGTCATCTTTCTATTTCTAGTGCAGATTGGAAGATTGGGGGATAATTGTGTCAACATATAGAGTTTATGTATTAAATCTATGCGATTTTCCTAAAACCTGGAGTTAGGATAATGACCTTTCTAGTGGTACATATTAAACATTAAATATATAGACTACAACAATTGTTCAGTCAGGCAAACGATTATAGTTATTGTAGCTGGATAGACCCAAGGTGCACAGGCTGCAGTTTCCTAGTGCGGACTCTGGGCGCCGCTGTTGGCCAGAGTGGAGACCTTGGCTCAGGCGATTGCTTCGCGCAGCCGCAATGCACTTTCCCGAGCTGACACCCGCTAGAGCGAGCCTTTACACCGCTTTCTCCTGTGGATAAGAACAAACCCAGATCCCCACGTAGGAACTAAAGCCTGTTCGGAGCTCCGGACATCTGCAACACAGAGATTATTTGTCATCCGGCGCCTCCAGGCCGGTGAGCGAGCCGAGGGGAGCAGGAGGGATGGGGAGCGGCGCTGGGGACAGGGGCTGGGCTGAGAGGCGGCCAGTGCTGTTTCCCTTCCTGCTGTCTTTGTTCTGCCCGGCGCTCTCTGAGCAGATCCGCTACAGAATTCCCGAGGAACTGCCTGAGGGGTCGGTGGTGGGGAACCTCGCCAAGGACCTGGGACTCGGTGTCCGGGAGTTACCGACACGAAAACTGCGCGTCAGTTCGGAGAAGCCTTACTTCACTGTGAGCGCAGAGAGCGGGGAGTTACTTGTGAGCAGTAGGGTGGACCGGGAGCAGATATGCGGGAAGAAGCCAGTCTGTGCTCTGGAATTTGAGGCTGTTGCTGAACGGCCATTGAACTTTTATCACGTGAATGTGGAAATCGAGGATATTAATGACCACACGCCAAAATTCATGCAAAGTTCCTTTGAGCTGCAAATAAGTGAGTCCACAAAGCCCGAGGCACGATTTATCTTAGGATCTGCCCATGATGCAGATATTGGGACCAACTCACTACAGAATTACCAGCTCAGTCCCAATGATCATTTCTTACTCGTGAATAAAGAGAAATTAGATGGCAGTAGATACCCTGAGCTAGTACTGAAGATGCCTTTAGACCGGGAAGAGCAGAACTCCTACCACTTGACCTTGACTGCCTTGGACTGCGGGGATCCACCCCTAAGCAGCACTGCACAGATACAGGTTCTAGTGACTGATGCCAATGATAACCCTCCAGTGTTCAGCCAAGAGCTATACAGGGTGGGCCTTCTGGAAAACGTGTCCCCAGGCACCACTGTGCTTCGAGTGATGGCCACCGACCAGGATGAGGGTGTCAACGCCGAGATCACCTTCTCTTTCACTGAAGCAAGCCAGATCACCCAGTTTGACCTGAATTCTACTACCGGGGAAATTACTATTCGAAATACATTAGATTTTGAGGGAATCAAAGAATATTCCATAGTTTTGGAAGCAAGGGATGGTGGAGGAATGATTGCTCAATGTACCGTGGAAATAGAAGTCCTAGATGTAAATGACAATGTCCCAGAAGTGATATTCCAATCTCTACCAGAACTTATTATGGAGGACACCAACATAGGAACATACATTGCTTTACTCAAAATCCGTGACAAGGATTCCGGACACAACGGAGAAGTTATTTGTAAATTAGAAGGTGATGTTCCATTTAAATTACTCACTTCCTCAAAAAACACGTATAAATTAGTGACAGATGGAGTTCTAGACCGCGAGCAGACCCCTGAGTACAATGTCACTATCACAGCCACCGACAGGGGCAAGCCGCCCCTCTCCTCCAGCTCAAGCATCACCCTGCACATTGGCGATGTGAACGACAACGCCCCGGTTTTCCAACAGTCAACCTACCTGGTCCACGTGTCTGAGAACAACCTGCCTGGTGTCTCCATAGCGCAGGTCAGCGCTTCCGATCCCGACCTGGGACCCAGCGGCCGCGTCTCCTACTCCATCGTGGCCAGCGACCTGGAGCCGCGCGCGCTGTCGTCCTACGTGTCCGTGAGCGCGCACAGCGGGGTGGTGTTCGCGCAGCGCGCCTTCGACCACGAGCAGCTGCGCGCCTTCGAGCTGACGCTGCAGGCCCGCGACCAGGGCTCGCCCGCGCTCAGCGCCAACGTGAGCCTGCGCGTGTTGGTGGGCGACCGCAACGACAACGCGCCCAGGGTGCTGTACCCCCGCTGGGGCCCGACGGCTCGGCGCTCTTCGACACGGTGCCGCGCGCCGCGCAGCCCGGCTACCTGGTCACCAAGGTGGTGGCGGTGGACGCGGACTCGGGACACAACGCCTGGCTGTCCTACCACGTGCTGCAGGCCAGCGAGCCCGGACTGTTCAGCCTGGGGCTGCGCACGGGCGAGGTGCGCACGGCGCGAGCTTTGGGCGACAGGGACGCGGCCCGCCAGCGCCTGTTGGTCGCTGTGCGCGATGGGGGACAGCCGCCCCTGTCGGCCACCGCCACGCTGCTCCTGGTCTTCGCTGACAGCCTACAAGAGGCGCTGCCAGATCTCAGCGACCATCCCACACCCACTGACCCCCAGGCTGAGCTGCAGTTTTACCTGGTTGTGGCCTTGGCCTTGATCTCAGTGCTTTTCCTCCTCGCGGTGATTCTGGCGGTGGCTCTGCGCCTGAGACGCTCCTCCAGCCCCGCCACCTGGGGCTGCTTTCAGCCTGGTCTTTGTGTCAAGTCTGGACCCGCGCTTCCCCCCAACTACAGTGAAGGGACTTTACCCTATTCCTACAACCTGTGCGTTGCCCATACTGGAAAGACAGAATTTAATTTTCTAAAATGTAACGAGCAGTTGAGTTCAGGGCAAGACATACTTTGCGGCGATTCATCTGGGGCCTTATTTCCACTTTGTAATTCCAATGAATCGACTTTCCATCAGGTGAGTTTCCTTTAAATATAACTTGCTTCTTGTGGTCTACCCAGTTCTCCATACTCACAGGAAAACATACAATGTTCAGATTTTAAAGTTGTCTTATGCAATTTGTAGCCAGTCAAAAAGCCGTCATATTATTCTTCAGGGAGGGTTGTTGGAGTAGGAGCAATTCGGTGTCTTTTAGGATGTCTTACCAGGCTCAGATTTACAAAGCAGTGAGAGTGTGATTTTGTCTACAAAGGGAAACATTAAAGACGCTATAAGCTCTGTCATAAAAGCTAATGAGATTTTCCCCTAAATTTTTCTTCCTATCACTTAATTGATGATGGGGTGTTTTTTTTTTAGCTTGGATATAATGTAAATTTAAATGTAGGCAGTCATTTAAATAAACCTTTAAAGCAAAAAAATTTAAGCTAAAGTTAGATATTTTTCTTAACTGATTTAACTGTTATGAATTCTATAATTGATGTTTTGCCTCTACTATTTTCTTCCCTTTGTTTCAAAATCACCTAGAATAATATATCTTAACCTGGATTTTTATGTAGATAAACCTATTGTAATTGTACGCAATGTACTATGTGTGTGTGTTGTGTGTAAAATCCTTTGACTTGGCAGTAGGTCCATAATGCTCATCAGAAGACAAAAGCATGTTCTCCCTACTTGCACGATAGGTTTTGTGGGATTAATCTGTATTGAAAGTCATTCTGTCGGTTCTTCCATCAAAGAAAAGACAGTGCTTTGAACTATCTTTTTTTAAGCCTTTAACATAGCTAGATGTCTTCTGGACATTCTACTATCTCTAGGAGAAAAATAGAGTTGAATTCTTAAATTTTAGATAAAATTGCTAATCTGATGTACATACAAGTATATATACAAGATGATAATACAATGTTTCAGCCTTTTGCTAGATTTCCCTTAGGAACTGTTTCAGTTATTGGCCACTTTACAAACTGCTGGAAAAAAAAGAGACATCTTTTTGTATTGGTGCTTTTTGACTCCTTGGTGATAATTATGTGTTCCTTACTTTTTTTTTGGTTCTTTTGCTCAAAGTACTAATAAAGGTAAAAATAACTTTAGAATATATGTATACCTTAAGAAGATAGTTAAGTCTACTTTAACATGTAATAATCTCTCATTGGTGGAAGAATGAGATGTAGAGTTACCTTTTTTGTAAAATCATTTTTACCTTTCCTTGTAAAATCATTTGTACTTTTCAAGCATTTTCTATTCAAATAGAAAAAAATAATTTAAATAAAATAGCCATAATCTTTTACTTTCAAAAAGTGCTTTTTGAAAGTAAAAGCACTTAAACTATTAAAATTTTACAATATTGACTTGAAAACATTATCAATATGCAACTAAAATGACACTTTTAAAGAAGAATAAAAAGCAAACACTCTACAGAAAGCTTATTACAATTATTAATTTGTTTAAACCAAGTTAAATAACTCCTGAGTCAATCATCTCCAATAGGTCTATTTTAGTCTATAAATGAATTAATTTCCAGTAACAAATGGAGTTCTTACCTATTTGATAATAGATATTGAAGACATTTACAATAAATCTTAGAGTATAATAAAAAATAAAATTTTAATAGTTTGTTTTTAAAAGAGTAAAGTTGTTCTAGAAATGTTCATAATTTAATGTGATGCTAACCCATAAATCTGATCATTTTATAATACTTTGTAAGCGTTTAACCCTACTTCATCCCATGCTTCTTGGCAATTTTTAAATATGAATTTAGGTACAAATTAAATACATGCAAAACAGACTATAAAAACCAAGTAGTATTGTTTTTCTCAGTAATGTAGCATACAGTATTACAAATATAAGTGGTTGCAGTAACTGTTTAGGACTCTAAGCGCCGCTGTTCACCTAATTTGGAGATAAATGTAACCGAACGCCATCCACATACTCAGGGCTCCCACTTCACAAACACTCACAGATCCCACCAACCAACTGCAGGGCTGCAGCGAAACTCCATCCCTAAATTTGGGACACTCCAGCTTTTGATAAGATGATCTCCATAGCTGCAGCAAAAAGGTAAACAAGACGCATATGCCCAAGGAAGATTCTGAGTGGATTCTGTAGCGAAAGAACAATGGCCGCTCCAAAGAATTACCGAGGACGTGGCGAGCTGGCCCTGCTGTGCGCGCTCCTGGGTACGCTGTGGGAGATCGGCCAGGGACAGATCCACTACTCAGTGCCAGAAGAGAGCGACAAAGGATCTTTCGTGGGTAACGTCTCCAAGGACCTGGGGCTGGAGTCACAAGAGCTGGCGAAGCACGGAGTCCGCATCGTCTCCAGAGGTAGGACGCAGCTCTTTGCTCTGAACCGGAGAAGCGGCAGCTTGGTTACCGCAGGCAGGATAGACAGGGAGGAGCTATGCGCTCAGAGCGCGCGGTGTCTTGTAAATATCAACATCCTGGTTGAGGATAGAGGAAAACTTTTTGGGATAGAAATAGAAATCATTGATATCAATGATAATAACCCAAAATTCCAGGTCGAAAATCTGGAAGTAAAAATTAATGAAATCGTTGCGCCTGGCACACGCTATCCGCTCCCAGAGGCTGTGGACCCGGATGTGGGCTTGAATTCCCTGCAGAGCTACCAGCTCAGCCCCAATCACCACTTCTCCCTGGACGTGCAAACTGGAGACGACGGAACTATCTATCCGGAGCTGGTGCTGGAGCGCGCCCTGGACCGCGAGCAAGAGGCTGCTCACCACCTGGTCCTCATCGCCTCCGACGGCGGCACACCGCGTCGCTCCAGCACAGTGCACATCCAAGTAACAGTGTTGGATACCAACGACAATGCCCCAGTGTTTGCTCAACCGATTTACCGAGTGACTGTCCCAGAGAACGTGCCGCCGGGCACCCGGCTGCTTACTGTAAGAGCTAGCGACCCGGATGAGGGAGCCAACGGAGAAGTGGCATACAAATTCTGGAAAATTAGTGAAAAGCAATCTCCGTTATTCCAGCTTAATGAAAACACTGGGGAAATATCAACATCAGAGGGTCTAGATTATGAAGAATGTACATTTTATGAAATGGAAATACAAGCTGAAGATGTGGGGGCACTTCTGGGGAGGACCAAAGTACTTATTTTCATAGAAGATGTAAACGACAATAGACCTGAAGTGATCATTACATCTTTGTTTAGCCCGGTCTTGGAAAATACTCTTCCTGGGACAGTAATTGCCTTCTTGAATGTACATGACCGAGACTCTGGGAAGAATGGTCAAGTTGTCTGTTACATACGTGATAATTTACCTTTTCAATTAGAAAAATCAATAGATAATTATTATAGATTGGTGACATGGAAATATTTGGACCGAGAAAAGATCTCTATGTACAATATCACAGTGATGGCCTCAGATCTAGGAAACCCACCTTTATCTACTGAAACTTATATTGCGTTGAGCGTGGCGGATACCAATGACAACTCGCCCACTTTCCCTCGTGCCTCCTACTCAGCCTATATCCCAGAGAACAACCCCAGGGGAGCCTCCATCTTCTCTGTAACTGCCCATGATCCTGACAGTGGCAAGAACGCCCAGGTCACTTACTCTCTGACAGAGGATACCGTCATGGGGGCACCTCTCTCCTCTTACATCTCCATCAACTCTGACACCGGTGTGTTGTATGCACTGCGTTCCTTTGACTATGAGCAGTTCAGAGACTTACAGTTACTGGTGACTGCCAGGGATAGTGGGGACCCTCCACTCAGCAGCAATGTGTCACTGAGTCTGTTTGTTCTGGATCAGAATGACAACATGCCTGAAGTCCTGTACCCCACCATCCCCACTGATGGCTCCAGTGGTGTGGAACTGGCACCCCGCTCTGCAGAGCCGGGCTATCTGGTGACCAAGGTGGTGGCAGTGGACAGAGACTCAGGCCAGAACGCCTGGCTGTCCTATCGCCTGCTCAAGGCCAGCGAGCCAGGGCTCTTCTCCGTGGGGTTGCACACGGGCGAGGTGCGCACTGCACGGGCCCTGCTGGACAGAGACGCGCTCAAGCAGAGCCTGGTGGTGGCGGTCCAGGACCACGGCCAGCCCCCTCTCTCTGCCACTGTCACGCTCACTGTGGCGCTGGCAGACAGCATCCCAGAAGTCCTTGCCGACCTGGGCAACATCAGGAACCCCGCCAACTCTGATGACTCAGACCTCACACTGTACCTAGTGGTGGCAGTGGCCGTTGTCTCCTGCGTCTTCCTTGCCTTTGTTGTTGTGCTGCTGGCGCTCAGGCTATGGCGGTGGCACAGGTCACGTCTGCTTCAGGCTTCCGGCAGTAGGTTGGTGGGCCTGCCAGCCTCAAGCTTTGTGGGCATGGATGGAGTACAGGCATTCCTGCAGACCTATACCCATGAGGTCTCCCTCACCGCAGACTCGGGGAAGAGTCACCTGATCTTCCCACAGCCTAACTATGCGGACACGCTCATCAGCCAAGAGAGCTGTGAGAAAAATGATTCTTTGTTAACATCCATAGATTTTCATGAAGGTAAGGATGAAGCCACTTCTGTTCAGGTGAGTTCAGTTTTTTGTTTACATTTATTTCTAAGAGAAATTATTTTTTAATTAATTTATGTGTTTTGAAGTATGTGTTGTGAAGAAAGTTTAAAATATTTTTTAAGGTATATGACAAAGTTTGGGGTTTATTTTAGTGGTGACACTGTGAAATTGAGCTCTAATCATCATAGTTTGTTTCATTTGCTTTCCAACGGATTGGACAAGGTTGGTTAAATGTGAACCTCTCGATCTCTTAAAGCCTTCCTTATTTTACTATCATTATCACTTATCACTCATTCACTTAAGAAGTAGTTACCCAGGGCCGGCCGAGTGGCGCGATGGTTAAGAACTCGCTTGGGATGCCAGAGGGCCCCGGTTCGGATCCCACATATGAGGGCCAGTGACACTGCCCTCCACAGCTAAGATGCTGAACAACAGCTCAACCTGGAGCTGGGCTGCCGTGAGTCGCTGGCGACGGCGTAGGCTGCAGTCCCTGTGGCAGTGGGTTGCCATGGGCTACCATATGTAGCCAGCAGCCAGCAGCCAGCGTGAGCGGCCAGCAGCCGCAGTGAGCGGCCGTCCAGAAGCCGGCGACTGATCTGCCTCGCCAGGGAAGAGCGCAATGATGGTGCCAACTTGGGCCAGTGAAGCAACGTCCTCCACAACTAGACTGAAGAACAAAAATGACAGCAACTTGTCTGTTCCCCTTCCCCCAATTCCCCATCACTGTTCCCATCCCCCCAATTACCCAATAAAAAAAAATCTTAAAAAAAAAAAAAAAGAAGTAGTTACCCAACCACAATAAGGTAAGTTTGTTTTATATATAGGAATATATATATATATATATATATATATATATATATTCCTAAATTAGAACTGACAGAAAATTATTAAAACTTCTAAATCCTTGGATGAGCCTAGTAGAAATAAAATACATCACAGAATTTTTAGGACTGTGTTTAGGGTTTGGACCTAAAACTAGGCTCTTGAAGATTCCTTCACTTTAAACCTTTCTTCTGAGCCCTGTGTCCATCTGTATTGATCCTTCAAAACTTTAATGCTTTTTACATTCTAAAACATAAACAGATTTTAAAGGGTGGATCCTGGTGGTAGGTGCGATTGGTCCCTAAATGTTGCATCTGGGTGGCAGTGGTCACCCAGGGCTCATATTAATAGAGACATGGAATCTAAAGTCTAAAATGGCCATTGCCTCTCCCCCCAAAATAAAATCAGATTTGAAGTAATATGTCATTTTAAACTGTTGAAAGTGACTTTTGTAAAATATAGAACATGTTTTTATAGAGTTCCAAGGAGCTGTTTTGATGGTGTAGCCATGTGAAATGTGCTGTGTTCTCATGGTAAGAGAGTTTGAGAATGTGTGTTTTAAGAACAGAAGTTTCATGTACACAAATTCTAAACAAGTTAATCAATTCAACTAACAATGATTCTGTCTGGACTGTGTGTATATCTTCTGTACTCCCTGGTATAGCATTTTAATAAAGCGAACCCCTGATTTGTCATCAGATGAAAGTAGAAAATACAATAAATCATGTATTAGTAATGACAAAGACATTTCCCAAGTATGGTGCAGTGTTCCCTTCTATTTTGCATATACAGTGGGTGGGCATTAACTTCATATTTTCTGTAGCGTTTGGGTGCATAGTCATTTAAGGGGACAACTGTATTATTGACACATAATTTTAAAAAGTATGTGGAAAGTTGCCCTGATAAAGAATAAAATCCTTACTCTTGCTCAAAGAATTCAGTAATTGTCAAAAAAAGTTTAACAAATGGAGTAAAATAATTAGAACAAATATCACTATATTCAGTAAATTTATTCAAATAAACTTACCATAAGCCCAGTTCCTCCAATTTCAAAGTCATTGCTTCAGTATAACATAGGTCCATAGATAAGGAGGTAATGCAGCCTACTGGAATATACCTTTGTGACTTTATATGACATAGATAAACATTTCCCCCCCGGTAAATTTATTAACTATATTGGGTATGACATAAGCTAAGTAATTTTGAGAAATAAAGAAGAGGATACAGCAAATCATGTCTTGGCTACATCATAAGGACAGTTTCTTTTGAATGACTACTTCTCAAGGTAGTTGGTAGAATAAAAAGAAATTACTTTTGCATAGCAGCTGTGCCAATTTACATTCCCGCCAACAGTGTATGAGGGTTCCTTTTTCTCCACAGCCTCTCCAACACTTGTTATTATTTGCCTTGTTGATGATAGTCATTCTAACAGGCGTGAGGTGATATCCCATCGTGGTTTTAATTTGCATTTCCCTAATAGCTATAAATTTTACTGAAAAAAAAGAAAACCCACCATATTTGTTGAAGTTGAATGTAGCTATTTCATAATAAATATTGCATATTATATCACAAAAAAAGAAATTATTTTTATAGAGTGTTGATATTATCAGGAGGGAAATGTTTGAGGATTGATACAAAATTGCACAATTTTATAAGATAATTTTCAGCAGTATTGATGTTTTTTAACATGTTATATGAAACAGTATTAATTATGTAGAAATGTTGGGGGAAAACAAAGGAATTGATGAAAGGTCAGAATTTTCACTTCATAGCTAATAAAGAGAATGAATTTTCTAAATCAGTAAACTCTTTGAGGGCAATATCTGTGCCTTATTCATTATCATATTGCCACTGACAAGAGCAGTACTTAGCACAAAGCAAGAGTTCAATGTATGTACAATAGAATGGTGAAATGAATGCACCAATATATGTAGGTTTGTATAAAAACCCACCATGATATATCTAATAATTTGGAAACAAGAGAAAAGATGCCTTAAATTAGGCCTTATAACTTAAGATATTAAGTATATTAATACAGAAACATGGATTGTTCAGTCAGGCAAACGATTATAGTTACTGTAGCTGGTTAGACCCAAGGTGCACAGGCTGCAGTTTTCTAGTGCGGACTCTGGGCGCCGCTGTTGGCCAGAGTGGAGACCTTGGCTCAGGCGATCGCCTCGCGCAGCCGCAATGCACTTTCCCGAGCTGACACCCGCTAGAGCGAGCCTTTACACCGCTTTCTCCTCTGGATAAGAACAAACCCAGATCCCCACGTAGGAACTAAAGCCTGTTCGGAGCTCCGGACATCTGCAACACAGAGATTATTTGTCATCCGGCGCCTCCAGGCCGGTGAGCAAGCCGAGGGGAGCAGGAGGGATGG
>NW_017731361.1:3817221-3820487 GCF_001890085.2 Hipposideros armiger
ATGTAACGAGCAGTTGAGTTCAGGACAAGACTTACTTTGCGGCGATTCATCTGGGGCCTTATTTCCACTTTGTAATTCCAGTGAGTCGACTTCCCATCCTGAAACACTAAGTGCGGTGAGTTCCATTTAAGTGCCTAGACATTTTCATCATTTACCCAATTTTTCATATTTATATAAAAATAGATTACATTTCCAAATCTAGCGGGTTGTCTTAAGGATATTATAGCCTGTCAGAGAGCTGTGCTTCCATTCTTTAAGGGGAGTGGTGGATTGGGAGTAGTTATGTGCCGTAAAATAGATGGATCTTACCTAATTTGGATTTATAAAGTAGTGTACTCTCTGCTTCACAGCAGAAGTAGTGTGCCAATTTCTTACCTCTTTTTCAAAGCTATTGAAATTTACCCATTGTCTCATTCTTTGTTTATCATATTTAAAATGTTATATGTAAGTAAACATTAAATTTAAAGTAGGCAATCATTTAATTGATCCTTTAAAGCAAACTACTACTAGGTATCGTCCTTCATTGATCAGTGGTAGTTTCCATCCCTTTCTTGTGTTTATTCCTCATGTCTAGTTCCTTGTATCTAGCTATTCATGATTCTTTGAATCCGTTATAATTGTAAGAAAAGTAATGTCTCTCTCTCTCTCTCTCTCTCTCTCTCTCTCTCTCTCTCTCTCTCTCTCTCTCTCATTGTGTGTATGTGAGACAGTGAGAGACAGAGAGACTGGCTGACTCAGTGAACTCACCAGAAGGTCCAAATCATTGTCTAAGTTCCTCCAAGTTTTCTTGAACACAAAATCCTCCTCTTCCTCTTTATAATTACCAGAATGAGAGACTTGATAAAAGAAGAGCAAATGCCAGTGCTTCTATCATTTGCTCTTATTCCTGATTTGAAGGAAAAAAGGGGGGAGGGAAGTCACTAGATTTGTCTTATTGGGAGCACTAAAAATTAGTGACTAAGGGCCGGCTGAGTGGCTCAGTTGGTTAAGAGCTCGCACAAGAGTTTGAGCTCTGAGCAACAGCGGTTCAATGCCCAGCCCGAGCTGAGCTGCCGTTGAGCTGCCAACAGGTGGCAGGATGGCTCAGCTAAAAAAAAAATTTAGTGACTAGGAGTTTTCTTATCATCCTTGTAACTGTGGGGCTGTGGGGAAGAGAATCCTAAATATTCCATTCTAAGGTAAAAACTACTAATTTCATGCATATATAAAGTTGCGATTACATAAGTAAGTACCAGTCTTTGGCTTGGTTTCCCTTAAGGAACTGCTTCAGTAAAGGGTGTCTTAACAAGCTGCTGAAAGAAATTTCTCATAATGGCACTTTTTACTTTCTAATAGTTATACTTTGTTCCATATCTTGTGTTCTTTTCCCAAAATTATTACCTAAGTGTAAGTGATTCTTAGGATAAGTTTAAGAGTACCTTAAAATTGCATGATTTCTTGATGAAAGGATTGAAATGAAAACCCGCTTTTCAATGTATGTTCATTTGAATCTTTCAAATGCCATAGCCTGTGTATACATTATGTAGTCATGTAGAAAAGTAAAAACAAAAATTTGAAACAGCATAAAAATTTTACAATCACAAATATGTAACATCTAAAATCCAATCCTTTTAAAATTTAGCAATATTAGTTGAGAAAATCTATTGCTATTGCCTAATTAAAATTATTTTTGTAAACAAAATTTTAAGGAACTCTTACTCCAGGAATTTTACTATCAAAATAATTAACCTCATAGAATAACTTCAAACTGAATAATCTATTCATATATATTCATTCAATATAAATTATATAAGATACATATATGTATACAATTAAGAATAGACAGAAAGAAAAATTCTACCAATAATTAGAGTAAGTTATTTGATATTAAGGAAAAAAGGACGATTTAATAATATACCTAATAGAAATTTCATTCCACTTCATCAACTAAGATATCCACAAATGTTAATTGCTTTTGAAATATGAATGAAAGAAACAATTAGAGCAATAAAAAATTATAATTAGAAGAAAGTAGTGTTTTACTTTTCAATCCTCTGTGATCAAGTACTGTACTGCATATCTCAGTAAGTGTAGTAACGACTTAGGACTCTGAGTGCCGCTGTTCACCAACTCTAAGAAAAAGCTCAATATCAGCGCTCCATCCGGATATTAGAATCTGCTACTACACAAAGCCCCGCAGATCACACAGACCGACTCTGGGATTGCAACAAAACTCAGCCTCTCAATTTGGGACACTTCAGGTTTTTGCTGAGAAAGAAAGGTCTCCATAATTTGCAGAAGGAAAAAAGAACCTAAGAAGTCAGCGTGCATAGAAAGCATTCTGAAAAAAAAAAATCCGGAGTGAGGCAACAATGGCGGCTCCAATGAATCCCCCGCACTTCAGAGGATTGGTCCTGCTGTGCCTTTTCCTGGGGAGGCTGTGGGAGACCCAGGCCAACCAGATCCGCTACTCGGTGCCTGAAGAGACAGAAAAAGGCCATATCGTGGGAAATATCTCAAAGGATCTGGGGTTGGAGCCCCGGGAGCTGGCGGAGCGCGGAGTCCGCATCGTCTCCAGAGGTAGGACGCAGCTTTTCGCTCTGAATTTGCAAAGCGGCAGCTTGGTCACCGCGGGCAGGATAGACAGGGAGGAGCTATGCGTTCAGAGCGCGCGGTGTATGGTTAACTTTAAAGTGCTGGTTGAAGACAGAGTGCAACTTTATGGTATAGAAATAGAAGTCACTGATGTGAACGACAATGCCCCAAAATTCCAGGCCGAAAATCTGGAAGTAAAAATTAATGAAATCGCTGCGCCTGGCACACACTATCCGCTCCCAGAGGCTGTGGACCCGGATGTGGGCTTAAATTCCCTGCAGAGCTACCAGCTCAGCCCCAATCACCACTACTTCTCCCTGGACGTGCAAACTGGAGACGACGGAACTATCTACCCGGAGCTGGTGCTGGAGCGCGCCCTGGACCGCGAGCAAGAGGCTGCTCACCACCTGGTCCTCATCGCCTCCGACGGCGGCACACCGCGTCGCTCCAGCACAGTGCACATCCAAGTAACAGTGTTGGATACCAACGACAATGCCCCAGTGTTTGCTCAACCGATTTACCGAGTGACTGTCCCAGAGAACGTGCCGCCGGGCACCCGGCTGCTTACTGTAAGAGCTAGCGACCCGGATGAGGGAGCCAACGGAGAAGTGGCATACAAATTCTGGAAGATTAGTGAAAAGCAATCTCCGTTATTCCAGCTTAATGAAAACACTGGGGAAATATCAACATCA
>NW_017731361.1:3823787-3825876 GCF_001890085.2 Hipposideros armiger
TTGCTCGTGAAGGACCGAATAGACCGTGAGCAGATTTGCAAAGAGAGAAGAAGATGTGAGTTGCAGTTGGAAGCCGTGGTGGAAAATCCTTTAAACATTTTTCATATCATTGTGGTTGTTGAGGATATTAATGATCATGCTCCCCAATTCGATAAAAAAGAAATACGTTTAGAAATTTTTGAATCTGTATCCCCAGGTGCACGGATATCCCTTGACCCTGCCACTGACCCTGATATAAACATGAACTCAATTAAAGATTATCAGATAAATCCTAACCCTTATTTCTCATTAATGGTTAGAGTTAATTCCGATGGTGGCAAATACCCCGAGTTGTCTTTGGAGAAACCCCTAGACCGGGAAAAGCAGTTGTCTCATCGCTTGATATTGACTGCCTTGGATGGAGGGGACCCGCCACGAAGTGCCACCGTTCAAATAGAAATCTTTGTCAGGGACACCAATGATAACCCCCCTGTGTTCAGCAAAGAGGAATATAGAGTCAGTGTAAGTGAAACTCTGCCCCCTGGGTCCTCCGTGTTGCATGTGACAGCCACTGATCAGGATGAGGGAGTCAATGCCGAAATAAACTACTACTTCAGGAGCACTGCTCAAAGTACAAGGCACATGTTTTCATTGGATGAGAAAACAGGCATGATTAAGAATACTCACCCATTGGATTTTGAGGATACGGAAAGATATACTATGGAAGTCGAAGCAAAGGACGGAGGTGGTCTCTCTACCCAATGTAAAGTAATCATAGAAATCCTGGATGAAAACGACAACAACCCAGAAATAATCATCACTTCTCTTTCTGATCAGATTTTGGAGGATTCCCCTCCAGGACTGGCTGTTGCCCTCTTCAAAACACGGGACCGGGATTTCGGAGGAAACGGAGAAGTCATGTGTAACATAGGAAGGGATGTCCCTTTCAAGATTTACTCCTCTTCTAATAATTACTACAAGCTGGTGACAGATGGGGCCCTGGACCGAGAGGAGACTCCAGAATACAACGTCACCATCACAGCCACCGACAAAGGCAAGCCGCCCCTCTCCTCCAGCATTGCCATCACCCTGCACATCACCGACGTCAACGACAACGCNACTTTTATCACGTGAATGTGGAAATCGAGGATATTAATGACCACACGCCAAAATTCATGCAAAGTTCCTTTGAGCTGCAAATAAGTGAGTCCACACTGCCAGGCATGCGATTTATATTAGAAGTAGCGGAAGATGCAGATATTGGCTTAAACTCTCTGCAGAATTATAAACTGTCTCTTAGCCCTACTTTTTCATTGATAAATAAGGAGAAACAAGATGGTAGTAAATACCCTGAACTGACATTGGAGAAACCTTTAGACCGGGAACAACAGAGTTATCATCGGCTGGTCCTCACTGCCTTGGATGGCGGAGATCCACCCCTAAGCGGCACCACTGAGCTCCGGATCCAGGTCACTGATGCCAATGATAACCCTCCTGTCTTCAACCAGGAAGTATATAGAGTCAGTCTTCCAGAAAACGCGCCCCCAGGCACCACTGTGCTGCAGGTGTCAGCCACCGACCTGGACGAGGGCATCAACTCAGAAGTGACCTATTCCTTCAAGAGGACTGGGCAAGTGTTCCGCCTGAATTCAAAGAGCGGGGAAATTACCACTTTAAGCACACTGGATTTCGAAGAAATCAGGGAATATTCCATAGTGGTGGAAGGGAAGGATGCTGGAGGACTGGTGGGACAATGTACAGTTGAAATTAACATTCAAGATGAAAACGACAACAGCCCAGAAATTACATTCCATTCTCTGGTGGAAACGCTTATGGAAAACGCAGTGCCAGGAACGCTAATTGCTTTGATCAAAATACATGACCAAGATTCTGGGGAGAATGGGGAGGTATATTGTCGATTAGAGGGTGAAGTCCCTTTTCAGATAATCTCTTCGTCCAAAAATTCATATAAGTTGGTGACAGATGGGGCGCTGGACCGAGAACAAACTCCGGATCACAATGTCACAATCACAGCCACCGACAGGGGCAAGCCGCCCCTCTCCTCCAGCATTGCCATCACCCTGCACATCACCGACGTCAACGACAACGC
>NW_017731361.1:3830511-3834785 GCF_001890085.2 Hipposideros armiger
CCGGAGCTGGTGCTGGAGCGCGCCCTGGACCGCGAGCAAGAGGCTGCTCACCACCTGGTCCTCATCGCCTCCGACGGCGGCACACCGCGTCGCTCCAGCACAGTGCACATCCAAGTAACAGTGTTGGATACCAACGACAATGCCCCAGTGTTTGCTCAACCGATTTACCGAGTGACTGTCCCAGAGAACGTGCCGCCGGGCACCCGGCTGCTTACTGTAAGAGCTAGCGACCCGGATGAGGGAGCCAACGGAGAAGTGGCATACAAATTCTGGAAGATTAGTGAAAAGCAATCTCCGTTATTCCAGCTTAATGAAAACACTGGGGAAATATCAACATCAGAGGGTCTAGATTATGAAGAATGTGCTTTTTATGAAATGCAAATACAAGCTGAAGATGGTGGGGGATTGAAAGGGAAAACAAAAGTGCACATTTCCGTGGAAGATGTAAATGACAATAGACCTGAAGTGATCATTACATCTTTGTTTAGTCCAGTGAGGGAAGATGCTCCTCAAGGAACAGTAATTGTTCTTTTCAATGCTCATGACAGAGACTCTGGGAAGAATGGTCAAGTGGCCTGTTCCATCCAGGAGATCCTACCTTTTCAATTAGAAAAGTCCGTAGAAGATTATTATAGATTGCTGACGTCCCAAATTCTTGACCGAGAAAAAAACTCTGAATATAACATCACAGTGACCGCAACAGACAGAGGAACACCGCCCCTGTCCACAGAAATTCACATCACCCTGCACGTGGTCGACATCAATGACAATCCACCTTCCTTCCCTCAAACCTCCTACTCAGTCTATCTCACAGAGAACAACCTTAGGGGCACCTCCATCTTCTCTGTGACAGCTCATGACCCTGACAGCAATGAGAATGCCCGAGTTATTTACTCCCTGGCTGAGGACACCATCCAAGGGGCGCCTCTCTCTTCCTATGTCTCCATCAACTCCGACACTGGCGTGCTTTATGCTCTTCGCTCCTTTGACTATGAGCAGTTTAGAGATATTCAAATGCAGGTGAAGGCAAGAGACAGTGGGGACCCTCCACTCAACAGCAGTGTGTCACTGAGTCTGTTTGTGCTGGACCAGAATGACAATGCGCCAGAGATCCTGTACCCCACTATCCCCACCGATGGTTCCACTGGTGTGGAGCTAGCACCCCGCTTGGCAGAGCCGGGCTATCTGGTGACCAAGGTGGTGGCAGTGGACAGAGACTCAGGCCAGAACGCCTGGCTGTCCTACCGTCTGCTCAAGGCCAGCGAGCCAGGGCTCTTCTCCGTGGGGCTGCACACGGGCGAGGTGCGCACTGCGCGGGCCCTGCTGGACAAAGACGCGCTCAAGCAGAGCCTGGTGGTGGCGGTCCAGGACCATGGCCAGCCCCCTCTCTCGGCCACCGTCACACTCACTGTGGCGGTGGCTGACAGTATCCCAGATGTGTTGGCTGACTTAGGTAGTCTTGAGATCCCTCCGAACCCAGAGGCTTTGGACCTCACGTTGTACCTCGTGGTGGCTGTGGCCTCGGTCTCCTGCCTCTTCCTCGCGTTTGTCATCGTGCTGCTGGCACTCAGGCTTAGGCGCTGGCACACGTCCCGTCTGCTCCAAGCTTCAGGAGGTGGATTGGCATGCATGCCTGCCTCTCACTTTGTGGGTGTGGACGGGGTGCAGGCTTTCCTGCAGACTTATTCCCACGAGGTCTCCCTCACCGCCGACTCAAAGAAGAGTCACCTGATCTTCCCGCAGCCCAACTACGCGGACACACTCATCAGCCAGGAAAGCTGTGAGAAAAATGAACCTTTGTGCATTTCAGATGATTCCAGGTTTCCTATAGAAGACACCCCTTTGGTACCAGTGAGTTCTTTTTTCCTTTACTTTCTACTACAGTTGGTTTGTCTCCAAGTGTTTGCACTTAAGGCAGGATATGTTTATATTAACATATTCCTCACAATTTAAGTTTTTACTGGGCCTAGTTTTTGCTCTGACATCTATAGAAAGGATTTACTGGGGGCGGCCAGTTAGTTCAGGTGGTTACAGTGCAGGCTTATAGCACCAAGGTTGCCGGTTCAATCCCCACATGGGCCAAGGAGCTGGCCCTCCACAACTAGATTGAAACAACTACTTGACTTGGAGCTGATGGGTCCTGGAAAAACACACCGTTCCCCAATGAAATAATTTTTTAAAAGGATTACCTGTTATATCGCTGATATAATTTTCACTTTCTCATAATAATTAACCTAGTGTCAAGGCCACCTTCCTCACAGGGCTGCTCTCGTGACCCGGCGGTGATTCTTTGGGTGGGGTTGCTTGATTGGTTACTCCGGTTCACTACTAATTTTAGGGCTGGTTTCCCATTCCTGGAATTTACTATTTTTTTAATTTACTATTTATTTTATTTTATTTACTATTTATTATTGCCAGTGGCCACGTTTTGGAATTCTTACTCTAAAAACATTACTACAGCTAATACTACTTTCGTAAGGGTAAATTAATGAGACAGCAAATGCATTCTTAGAGAAACAACTGAAAACCTAGATTTGCTGCTTCTGCTCTTTTGTTTCTATGACACGACAATACCCCTTTGAGGTGATGTTTTTCAGATCTGATGTTTGTAGAGGTCGCTTGCATTTAAAGATTATTGCTGAGGAAAATTCAAACTTCAGTTATCATCCATTTCCAAACCCTAGTAAAGCATTTTTTACTTCTTCAATGGTGAAAATGTTAACATCCTCGTTCCCATATCCTCAAGGTTTTAATTTTCTAATGCTAGAAGGTCAAATCATGAATAGTTCGAAGTTCTTCTTTCCTATACTTCCTGCTTGTTCAAGAGAGGTTTCTGGGACTAAACACTGAGAGGACAAAACAAGGGAGATAAAAATTATTCTTCAACTGTCTGTTTTTATAGCTCAATTCCTCCAACTTCTGAGGCTAGAAATAAATCTAGATATGGGAGATGATTTAGGAAAATATTCTAGGAATTGCTAGGGCAGTTCTGAGAATATTTTATTGGCTTTCAGCTATCAAGGAAAGAATAATGTATTATTTGATTTAAATGATATTCCAGGAGACTTTGAAAATAAGCTTTGAAGTTGACTCAAAATTGTATTCTAAACATGCTGAATATAAGGGTTAATATGTCTGGGAATCCATTATGACATACAGACATTATAATTATTTCAAATACTCATTATTCTTAAGCTAGTAGGAAAAAAGTAAACTATCACTCGTGGTCATATTTTTAACCATGAAGTAGGAAACCTGTCACTTAAAGTTTCTGCTCTCAAGAGTAACCTTTAGTACTCAGTACTCATAAATATTAAAATATGTGTTAATTTGAAAAAAGGGTAATAATACATAGATATTGAAGGTTGCATGTTATGATAGGCAACTACTACTCTCTACGATAAAAATGTCACTTGCCTTTAAAAACAACACAAGGCTCCATTGGATGGATGACTGGGCAGATTGTGGAAATGCTAAATTCTGATCTTCTTAAACTAGGTAGAACTTTTGCATTGGTAACAGATTATATAATATAATAGGCTTAAAGATAAAATTCTTGCTCATCTTACTGTCTCACTTTAAAAGAAGTTAATTAAATATCGTGGATTGATTCAAAATAATGAGTGCAATATATATTAAACAAAAATGATCTTGCAGTTGGGTTGCATTGTTGCAGTTGGGTCATGGGTATGAAGATTCAATAATAATGCTCCCTACTTTTGTATTAAGTTTGAAATTTTCCACAATAAATTTGATGAAAACATTAGGTACGGCATATAGGAATCGAACGTAATACTATGGTAAACTAAAATTTGGGGCGATTACACAACTCCATTTTTGAAGAGAGAGAGAATGTACACAGGAGATAAACTGGATTCAAGATTGAAATGTCAGGCTGCAGTTCCACACGAGGCCTCTGGGCGCCGCTGTCGCCCAGTTCAGGACAAGCGCCGACGCCCAGGACTCTTCAGCCTCTAGCCTGGGATTTCCAGTTCAGCCACCAACACAGAGAAGGAAACCCGCTTACACATTAGTGCTCCCGGCCGCGCAGACTCTCCCCAGCACAAGCGGACTCCCAGCTCCGCCTGTCCTGGGCCGAATACTCTTCCAGTGACGCTGTGGGTTGCAGTTTCTTCAGCTTTCCAGAAAGCCTGGGACTCAGCGAGAACTAGAGCGCGCAATGGGAGGGAGCTGCGCGCAGAGACGCCCGGCTGGCCGGCCGCAGGTACTGTTTTCCTTCCTGCTGCCTTTGTTCTACCGCGCGCTCTGCGAGC
>NW_017731361.1:3839945-3841241 GCF_001890085.2 Hipposideros armiger
GCTGCGAGTTAGTGCTGAGAAGCTGCTTTTCCAAGTAGATGCGGAGAGCGGGGACTTGCTCGTGAAGGACCGAATAGACCGTGAGCAGATTTGCAGGGAGAGAAGATGTGAGTTGCAGTTGGAAGCCGTGGTGGAAAATCCTTTAAACATTTTTCATATCACTGTGGTTGTTGAGGATATTAATGATCATGCTCCCCAATTCCATAAAGATGAAATACACTTAGAAATCAGTGAATCTGTCAGCCCGGGGACGGGAACAATTCTTGACTTTGCAAAAGATCCCGATATTGGTATGAATTCATTGAGCAAATATCAACTAAGTCCTAACGAGTATTTCTCGTTGGTGGTGAAAGACAATCCCGATGGTGTCAAATATCCGGAATTAGTACTGAAGAAGAGCCTGGATCGAGAAACGCAGAGCGCTCACCGCTTGGTGCTGACAGCCTTAGACGGTGGGGTTCCGCCACGAAGCGGCACCGCTCAGATCCAAATCCTGGTGGTAGACGCCAACGATAACCCTCCCGTGTTCAGCCAAGACGTGTATAGGGTTAGCCTTCGGGAAGACGTGCCGCCAGGCACCTCGGTGCTGAGGGTGCGCGCCACTGATCAAGATGAAGGCTTCAACGCTGAGATCACCTACTCCTTCCTTGCTGTGGCGGATAAAGCCCAGCACGTGTTCTCTCTGGACTCAGTTACAGGAAACATTATAACTCACCAACCCTTGGATTTTGAAGATGTAGAAAGATATACCATGGATGTAGAAGCAAAGGACCGAGGATCCCTCTCTACACGGTGTAACGTAATTATAGAAATTCTAGACGTAAATGACAACAGCCCAGAAATAATCATCACTTCTCTCTCTAGTCAGATTTTGGAGGATTCCCCTACAGGAATGGTTGTGGCTCTCTTCAAAACACGGGACCAGGATTCCAGGGAAAATGGAGACGTCACATGTAATTTAAGTGGAGATGTTCCATTTAAGATTCATTCTTCTTCTAATAATTACTACAAGCTTGTAACAGATGGGGCCCTGGACCGGGAACAGACCCCAGAGTACAATGTCACCATTACAGCCACCGACAAAGGCAAGCCGCCCCTCTCCTCCAGTAGAAGCGTAACCCTACACATAGGCGACGTCAATGACAACGCTCCGTTTTTCCAACAGTCAGCCTACTCGGTCCATGTGCCAGAAAACAACCCGCCCGGTGCCTCCATAGCGCAAGTCAGCGCCTCCGACCCTGACCTGGGGCCCAACGGCCACGTCTCCTACTCCATCGTGGCCAGCGACCTGGAGCC
>NW_017731361.1:3841581-3848677 GCF_001890085.2 Hipposideros armiger
ATGGGGGACAGCCGCCCCTGTCGGCCACCGCCACGCTGCTCCTGGTCTTCGCTGACAGCCTACAAGAGGCGCTGCCAGATCTCAGCGACCATCCCACACCCTCTGACCCTCAGTCTGAGCTGCAGTTTTACCTGGTTGTGGCCTTGACCTTGATCTCAGTGCTCTTTCTCCTTGCGGTGATTCTGGCCATTGCTCTGCGCCTGCGACGCTCCTCCATCCCTGCCGCTGGAGGCTGCTTTGGGTCTGTTCTCTGCTCGAAGTCTGGATCTGAGATTCCCCCCAACTACAGTGAGGGAACATTGCCCTATGCCTACAATTTGTGCGTGGCTCATACTGGAAAGACAGAGTTTAATTTCTTAAAATGTAGTGAGCCCTTGCAATCCACTCAAGACATAGTTTGCGGTGATTCTCCTGGGGCCTTAATTACACTCCAGGGTGGGAATGATTTGACTTCACATCCTGAGACCCTAACACTGGTGAGTTTCATTTTTGTGTCTTATGTAATATTCTTCTAGTTTCTCATATCTCAGGTGTACTAATCATTTTTATATCTAGAATCATATTTAGAAAATTCATAACTAATCACTATCTTGTCTTCTCAGTGTTCACTTTTGGCTGATTATATTTTTCAAGACTTACTTGGCTCATAGTTACTCTATAATTCAGAAAGAATGTCACTAAATTGGAGATACCTTGTCAAACTCAGATTAGCAACCCAGAGGCACTTGTCTGGGGCTCTTACCAAATAAATAAATAAATAAATAAATAAATAAATAAATAAATAAATAAATAAATAAATACCTATGTATTCAAATCTGCTTAAAGATGAAGTCCCCATAGCCTATTTATATGTTTTTAAAGTTTAATAATACTTAGGCATGCAATAAGTGTCAAAGCAGTTGCTCCTTTCAGAGAAACAGTTATTGCAAATAATTTCATGGGTGCATTTAAATCATCTTCATTTATTTTAATAATTTTTAAAACTATAAGCATTTGAGGGGGAGTGGTGAGCAGATCCATGAATTCCTGAAATATATGCAAAGTTATAGATGTATGCATTTTTTCTTGGGAGAGGAGTCAGAATTTTGTTGCCAGTACCAAGGTTTCTGTGGTCCCCAGAACTTGATACTAACTACCCTAGAGGAATTTTTCTCTTCTATTTTTTTCCTTTGGGCTCTTGTCTTATATTTGCTTATCTTTTCTTGGTGCTCAAGTTGTGCTCTTTCCCAATCTTCTTTCCTCTCCATTGCAAGATCAAGAATTTCCAAGAAAGCAAATGAAATGCTCTTGCCTTTTGTGCTCAGTCTCTGTCTTGGATTGCCTGGTATAAAATCTTTGAAGAGTTCCATACTTGGGGCATAGTGACATAAACACTTCTGAACAATGTGTTCTCTGTATGAAAGAAGCAAACCTCTAAACTGTTCATTGTTGAGGCGAGAACTACTGTTGGGTTGAGGGGCACATACAATTGAAGATGTGTGTACCACTTTACTTTGGACTTCCATATAAAATGTCAAAAGAAGAGATTATTTATATTGGCATGCCCTGATGAAAACAGGTCATTTGGTGTTAACACTTATTTTTTAAACACATGCATCACTGTTTCTAGCTTAGTTTTTTAAATTGTAGCACTTGAAATTCTTCTACATATTTATGTTCCCATTACAACACAGACATGTTCCTTTTAATTTGTGATTACCTGCTCAATTCATGTAAATAGGTCAAATTAATTTCTACTAATATACACCTATAATAAAAATATTTCTTAAAAAAAGATTCATACAAAATGTAATTAATTAAAAATAATAAAATGATTCACTGAGGCTCAGTAAAACTAGTTTACAGAGAATATTTTGAAAACCTTTACACAATCTTAATGCTAAACAAATTTAATTAGTTAATTAAATCTAAAATAAAAAGATTCTAAGTGAATTATAGGGATATGTCTCTATATAGTCTCTAGATGAATGTCTAAACATAATGGACCATTTAAATAAAAATTTCAAATAAAATTGTAAGGCTTCTGACTATATCTAGAAGCTCATAGGAAATAAAATAAGCATTACTTACCGCATTACTTACCTCTTGAAGTGGATATCTTTCTATAGGGAAAATAAATGTTGCAAATATATATTTACTATTTTCATTTAATATTTTATAGTACTTTCACTCCACTTTATCCCACCCAATAAAAAACATACAACTAGTAGTTGATTTAAGGATATTAGCCGAGAAACCAAAGAAGAAATGTAAAATAAAATCTCCAACAAAGAGAAGCATTTTTCTGTTGTACACATAGCGGGTGCAGTAACTTCCGAGGACTCTGAGCGCCGCTGTTCACCTACTAGGAGAGAAACGCAGCCAGCGCTCAATCCGGATTCTCAAGGCTCCAACTACACAAAGCTTCACAGTTCCTACAAACCCGCTCCGGGACTGCAGCGACACTCACTCCAGAATTTAAGGTTCTCGGGCTACAGAGACTCCCTGCAGCTAGAGAAAGAAAAAGGAACCGGTCAAAACACAAAGAGGACATTGCGAGGATTCCGTGACCAGACAATGGCCGCTCAAAGGAATCGCCCTGACCGCCGCGCGCTGGCTCTGTTCTGCCTTTTTCTCGGTGTGCTGTGGGAGGCTGATGCCCGGCAGATCCGCTACTCGGTTCCCGAGGAGCTGGACAAAGGCTCCTTCGTGGGCAACATCTCCAAGGATCTCGGGCTGGAGCCCCAGGAGCTGGCGGAGCGCGGAGTCCGCATCGTCTCCAGAGGTAGGACGCAGCTTTTCGCTCTGAACCCGCGGAGTGGCAGCTTGGTCACCGCGGGTAGGATAGACCGGGAGGAGCTCTGCGCTCAGAGCGCGCGGTGTCTGGTGAGTTTTAACATTCTCGTGGAAGACAGGGTGAAACTTTTCGTGATAGAAATAGAAGTAACTGATATCAACGATAATGCCCCAAAATTTCAAGCAGAAAATCTAGACGTAAAAATTAATGAAAACGTCGCCCCAGGAATGCGTTTTCCTCTCCCGGAAGCTGCTGATCCGGATGTGGGCGTGAACTCCCTACAGAGCTACCAGCTCAGCCCCAGTCGGCACTTCTCCCTAGCAGTTCAGAGCCGTGCCAGTGGCGTCAAGTACCCGGAGCTGGTGCTGGAGCGCGCCCTGGATCGAGAGGAGGAGGCACAGCACCACCTGGTCCTCACTGCCTGCGACGGGGGTGACCCTCTCCGATCTGGCACTGTCCTCATCAGTGTGACTGTCTTCGATACAAATGACAACGCACCGGTCTTCACTTTGCCCGAATACCGAGTGAGTGTTCCTGAGAACTTGCCTGTGGGCACACAACTGCTGACAGTCACCGCCACCGACAGGGATGAAGGAGCCAATGGAGAAGTGACATATTCATTCCGAAAATTACCTGATGCACAATTGTTGAAATTCCAACTAAACAAAAATACTGGAGAAATAAAAATATCAGAAAATCTAGATTATGAAGAAACAGGTTTCTATGAAATAGAAATACAAGCGGAAGATGGAGGAGCATATCTTGCAACCGCAAAAGTGTTGGTTACAGTAGAAGATGTAAATGACAACAGTCCAGAGGTGACCATCACATCTCTGTTTAGTCCCTTGAAGGAAGATTCACCTCAGGGAACTGTTATAGCCCTTTTAAATGTTCACGATCTAGACTCTGGACAGAATGGACATGTCACCTGTTCCATATCAGAAGATCTACCATTTAAGTTAGAAAAGTCCATTGACAGTTATTATAGATTGGTGACACACAGGACCCTTGACAGGGAACAGGTATCCTCTTACAATATTATTGTAACAGCCACAGATGGAGGAAGTCCACCCCTATCAACGGAAACTCACTTCATCCTGCAGGTGGCAGATATCAATGACAACCCACCCACCTTCTCTCACACATCCTACTTTACCTACATCCCAGAGAACAACCCCAGAGGAGCCTCCATCTTCTCGGTGACAGCGCTGGACCCTGACAGCAAAGAGAATGCTCGGGTTATTTACTCCCTGGCTGAAGATACTATCCATGGGGCACCTCTCTCTTCCTACATCTCCATCAACACGGACACCGGCGTCCTGTATGCATTGCACTCCTTTGACTATGAGCAGTTTCGTGATCTGCAGATGCAGGTGACTGCCACCGATAGTGGGGACCCACCACTCAGCAGCAATGTGTCACTGAGTCTGTTCGTGCTGGACCAGAATGACAATGTGCCAGAGATCCTGTACCCTGCCCTCCCCACCGATGGGTCCACAGGTGTGGAGCTGGCGCCCCGCTCGGCAGAGCCGGGCTACCTGGTGACTAAGGTGGTGGCAGTGGACAGAGACTCAGGCCAGAACGCCTGGCTGTCCTACCGTCTGCTCAAGGCCAGCGAGCCAGGGCTCTTCTCCGTGGGGTTGCACACAGGCGAGGTGCGCACTGCGCGGGCCCTGCTGGACAGAGACGCGCTCAAACAGAGCCTGGTGGTGGCGGTCCAGGACCACGGCCAGCCCCCTCTCTCGGCCACCGTCACGCTCACTGTGGCCGTGGCTGACAGCATCCCAGACATCCTGGCCGACCTAGGCAGTCTTGAGCCCTCTGCCAACCCTGAGGACTCCAGCCTCACGTTGTACCTGGTGGTGGCGGTGGCAGCTGTCTCCTGCGTCTTCCTCGCCTTTGTCATCGTGCTGCTGGCGCTCAGACTGTGGCGCTGGCACACGTCACAAGGGCTCCAGGCTTCAGGAAGCGGATTGGTTGGCATGCCCACCTCTCACTTTGTGGGTGTGGACGGGGTGCAGGCTTTCCTGCAGACCTATTCCCACGAGGTCTCCCTCACCGCGGACTCGCGGAAGAGTCACCTGATCTTCCCGCAGCCCAACTACGCGGACACGCTCATCAGCCAGGAGAGCTGTGAGAAAAAGGATCCTTTGTCTTTGTTAGATGATTCGAAGTTTCCTATAGAAGACACCCCTTTGGTTCCAGTGAGTTCTGTTTTCACTCCTTTCCTTTCATGAAAAAATTATTGTTGGTTTTGCTTTTAGGTGACGGAAAATTTTAATCTCTATTCTTTCACTTTTCCTTTGTTTCAATGACATTTGCTTCTTGCCAAAACATTGAAGAGTAGAACTTAGTTATTAAGGCTGATATGTTTTTACTTTCTGGTAAATATTTACATAATGGCAGAGTATTTGTTTTATAGTTTTGTGTGCTCTCCTGTTGGCCACATGCTGAAATCCTAGCTGTTGTTTTTGAAGGCTGGTCTGGTAAGAATGGGTAAATATCAGAAATAAATTAGCATCACTGGAAACCCAACTCAAACACCCGGACACTCAATGTTCCTTTCAAGGAGAAGGGCAGTACACCTTTGCGGTTATATGTTTCAAACTATACTTTGTAGTGACAGTTACCGTTGAATATACTTCTAAAGAAACTTAACATTTTCATCAATATTCTATAACAATTCATCACAATGTGTGCTTAAATTTTTCCAAGTGTAATCATGCCTGGTAACACTACATCATCCTTTTTGCCTGTGGTTTTAATTTCATAGTGTTGTGTGGAAGACATAGCATTTTAATTTGACTTTCTTGCTCAGTTGGGTTTCTGGAGAACCTATAGAAGGTTAAATTAAACAAAATTTGTGTTCTGTTCTCTTTGTATTTTTGTTAAATTCTCCAATCTCTGAGGCTGAAAAAAATCCATAGATTGTGGATAGATAGACTTGCATATGTTCCCAAGAACAGGAGCAAGGGATGTGTGCCAAGAGTATTTCAGTGGCCCCTTAATGTAGAAAAAAGAACCACCTGAAACTCTGAAAACCCTGAAATTAAAGAGTCAAAATAAATTTAAACTCAAGAAAGACATGTCGTTTCTGCAGGAGATCCAATTATAAGCAGGGAAGTACACAAAGTTACTCCAAACAAATTATCAGTGGAGTTACTGATGACCCCATTTAGGTTATTGAAGATAGTGATGTATTTGGTTTGATCTCTTACTTTTAGTTTATTACTAATAGTCTTCTAAACTAATAGGGTAGCATAAAATCAAAGATTATCCTAATGTGTCTCAAAATACTTATGAGAACATTACTTTTTTTCATGTCATTCAACATTTGTTCAATGATAGGTCTGTGGAAGGAGGACATACCCTTTAGGGTTGTAATTATTAACTTTTAAATAATTGAAACTGTCATTTAAAATTTCTGTCCACGAGGCTCAAAATTATTATGCATCTATCTGTTATTTTGAACATTACAGGGGTTTTTTTGGGGAGTGGGAACTCTTGACATGGTAGCTATTGTAGCAAAAATTTTAAAAATGTAGTTTTAAAAAGCACAGGAAACTTTGAATGATTGTAATCAGTATGGCACGGGTTGTATTCTAGTTCCTAAATATGGGGGAATAGATTAATATTTTGTATTCAAATATAAGCTAGGATGGAAGACCAAAAAAAGTTTTTTGCCTATCTTCAGTACTACCCTTTGTGGATCATTACTCTTAAAAGAAACAACAGTGATTGCTTCTGGGTGGAAGAACCATGGGAAAGACCTACTTTTCACTCTATTTTGTTGTGCCTTTTTTACTTTTGAAAGAAATACTTTCATCTATTCAAAATCTAGGTAAGTTTTTAAAATTGAAAAATATATACTTTTGACCATATCAAAAATATGTTTCTTGATGAAAACGGAATCACTGAGGAATAAGATTCAAATATTTTAGCTGTTACGATTTTGCATTTCAAGAAAAAGATTTCCTGAAATAGAGAAAAACTAGATTGCAGTTCCACATGGGGCCTCAGGGCGCCGCTGTCGGCCAGTACAGGACAAGCGCTAAAGCCCAGGATTCCTCAGCCTCCAGCCTGGGATTTCCTGCGCAGCCACAACACAGAGAAGGAAAACCGCTTACACATTAGTGCTCCTGGCCGCTTAGACTCTCCCCAGCACAAGCGGACTCCCATCCCCGAGACTGGAGGCTCCGCCTGTCCTGGGCCGAATGCTCTTCCAGTACGATAGAGTGCACTTTCTCCAACTGGAAAGCCTGGGACCCAGCGAGAACGACAGCGCGTAATGGGAGGGAGCTGCGCGCAGAGACGCCCGGC
>NW_017731361.1:3850582-3858488 GCF_001890085.2 Hipposideros armiger
ATGGGGGACAGCCGCCCCTGTCGGCCACCGCCACGCTGCTCCTGGTCTTCGCTGACAGCCTACAAGAGGCGCTGCCAGATCTCAGCGACCATCCCGCACCCTCTGACCCCCAGGCTGAACTGCAGTTTTACCTGGTTGTGGCCTTGGCCTCGATCTCCGTGCTCTTTCTCCTTGCGGTGATTCTGGCCATTGCTCTGCGCCTTAGAAGCTCCTCCAGCCCTGCCATTGGGGTCTGTTTTGGGTCTGTTCTCTGCTCGAAGTCTGGATCTGAGATTCCCCCCAACTACAGTGAGGGAACGTTGCCCTATGCCTATAATTTGTGTGTGCCTGGCAATCAAACTAACCCGGAATTTAATTTTCTCACATCTGTTGATCATTGTCCAGTCACACAAGATACTCTCAACAAAGATAGCTCTTCAGTGCTATTGGCTAGCATTCTAACTCCTAGTGTTGAAGCAGATAAGAAGACTTTTAAACAGGTAAGTAGTTGAAATGTTTTTTATATTCCAATATGTAGATATATATCAGTATGGCGCTGTCATTTCAAGATCCTAGGTACAATCTTTCGATAAAGTTCCTAAAATAAATCTTGATCAGAGCTGTGGGTATTGGTGTTAAAACTAAAGTTTACAATACTGCATCCTTCTAATATTCAAATGCATTTTAATTAAGGATATGGAATACAGTTATATTTTTATATCATGGTATTTTAAGTAGTAACCCTAATGCCATCCAAATTTTCTCAAGCATTTCATCTTTATTTCTCTCAATAAAGAAACATTGGTGAGAATTATAGCCATGCATCCTATCGATGATTTTGTTGGGACCGTGCTAGTCCCACATCCACAAATGCTGATCCCTTCAGTCGGTAAAAATCAATAGGAACCAAATCTAACCTGCAAGTTTTCAGTTCCAGTAGTAGTTGAAAACTTCTTAAAATTTTAAGTAAACCCTTTTAATAATTACTTTTAAAAAGTGCTCTTGGTAAACCTTTAATATCACATCATATAGCTCTTTATTATCTGCAATTTTAAGCTTTATATATACTTGACGTGTGATTCTCAGAGAGGCGAGAAGTGTATTTATTAACTTCTGGAATAGGCACATTAGTTGGGTTTTCTTACTCGTTGCAATAATAAGATTGGACTCTAGGCGCCGCTGTTCACCAACCAGGGAATGGGAAGCTGCGAGCTATGGAGTCCCTCCCTTCCCCACCCTTATAACACAAAGCAGAGTGAGATGGATACTTACATATCTGATGCTGGAAACTTGAAATTTGGACTTCCCTTCGCTCTCTAATATATTTTGGATGCAGTCAGCTCGGGACTTCATAGACACATAAGCGGAGTCAGAACAAACCTGCTCAAGAAACCGCGGAATATCGGCTCAGCCACAGCCATGGCGAATCAGCTACTACGCCTAGGCTGCAGCGGGCTGGTCCTACTGTACGTTTTCCTGGGGACACTGCGGGAGTCTGGGGCCGAACAGATCCGATACTCTGTGCCTGAAGAGACAGACAAAGGTTTCTTCGTGGGCAATATTTCCCAGGACCTGGGGCTGGAGCCTTGGGAACTGGCGGAGCGCCGCGTCCGCATCGTCTCCCGAGAAAAGACGCCGCTTTTCGCTCTGAATCCACGAAGTGGCAGCTTGATCACCGCCGGTAGGATAGACCGGGAGGAGCTCTGTGAGACGAAATCCTCCTGCCTTTTAAATTTGGAGATTCTTGTGGAAGATACGCTGAAGATTTACGGAGTGGAAGTGGAAATAATGGATATTAATGATAACGCCCCCAGCTTCCGGGAGGAGGACGTAGAGATAAAAGTCAGTGAGCACGCAGCTCCAGGATCGCGATTTCCCCTGCCTAACGCTAGGGATCCAGATGTAGGGATGAACTCCCTCCAGCGCTACCAGCTCAATCCTAATAGGTACTTTTCCTTGCAAGTGGGAGGCAGAACCGATGGAGCCAAGAATCCCGAGCTAGTGTTGGAGGGGAGCCTGGACCGGGAGAAAGAGGCTGCTCACTTCCTGCTCCTTACAGCCTTAGATGGAGGAGATCCCATCCGCCAGGGCACTGTTCCCATTCGTGTGGTGGTCCTCGATGTAAATGACCATACCCCAAAATTTACACAGTCTGTATATCGAGTGAGTGTTCCCGAGAACCTCACCTCTGGAACTCGGGTGCTCACTGTAAACGCAACTGATCCAGATGAGGGAGTCAACGGGGAAGTGGTGTATTCATTCCGGAATATGGAAAGCAAAGCTTCTGAAATATTCCAGTTGGATCCTCGAACTGGAGAAGTCTTAATACAGGGGCCTCTGGATTTTGAGAAATATAGATTCTATGAGATGGAACTACAAGGCCAAGATGGTGGAGGTCTCTCGACCACTGCTAAGATGTTGATCACAGTTGTGGATGTGAATGATAACACTCCAGAAATAACTATCACATCTTCTACTAACTCAGTGCTGGAAAACTCTCCTCCAGGTACAGTAATTGCTCTTCTAAATGTGCAAGATCAAGACTCCAGAGAAAATGGTCAAGTCTCTTGTTTCATTCCTCACAATCTGCCTTTTAATTTAGAAAAGACTTATGGAAATTACTACAAGTTGATAACAAACAGAGCGCTGGACAGAGAGCAGGTCCAGAGCTACAATATCACGTTGACAGCCACAGATCAGGGAAGTCCGCCCTTGTCTACAGAAACTCACATTGCACTGAATGTAGCAGATGACAACGATAACCCGCCCACTTTCGCGTTCTCCTCTTACTCAGCCTACATTCCTGAAAACAACCCCAAAGGAGCCTCCTTCTTCTCAGTGACTGCGCTTGACTGGGACAGCAAAGAGAACGCCAGGGTTACTTACTCCCTGGTTGAGGACACCATCCAGGGAGCACCTTTGTCCTCCTACATCTCTATCAACTCGGACACCGGGGTCCTGTATGCTCTGCGCTCCTTTGACTATGAGCAGTTCCGTGACCTGCAGATACAAGTGATGGCACGTGACAGCGGGGACCCTCCACTCAGCAGCAATGTGTCACTGAGCGTATTCGTGCTGGATCAGAACGACAACGCACCAGAGATCCTGTACCCCGCGCTCCCCACCGATGGTTCCACAGGTGTGGAGCTGGCGCCCCGCTCCGCAGAGCCTGGCTACCTGGTGACCAAGGTGGTGGCAGTGGACAGAGACTCAGGCCAGAACGCCTGGCTGTCCTACCGCCTGCTCAAGGCCAGCGAGCCAGGGCTCTTCACCGTGGGGCTGCACACGGGTGAGGTGCGCACTGCGCGGGCCCTGCTGGACAGAGATGCGCTCAAACAGAGCCTGGTGGTGGCGGTCCAGGACCACGGCCAGCCCCCTCTCTCGGCCACCGTCACACTTACCGTGGCGGTGGCCGACAGCATCCCGGACGTCCTGGCTGACCTGGGCAGCCTAGAGTCTCCCACCAACCCTGATGACTCGGGCCTCACGCTGTACCTGGTGGTGGCAGTGGCTGCAGTCTCCTGCGTCTTCCTCGCCTTTGCCATTGTGCTGCTGGCGCTCAGACTGCGGCGCTGGCACAGGTCACGTCTGCTCCACGCTTCTGGAGGCGGATTGGTGGGGGTGCCAGCCTCGCACTTTGTGGGCGTGGACGGGGTGCAGGCTTTCCTGCAGACCTATTCCCACGAGGTCTCCCTCACCGCGGACTCGGGGAAGAGTCACCTGATCTTCCCACAGCCCAACTATGCGGACACACTCATCAGCCAGGGGAGCTGTGAGAAAAGCGAGCCCCTTTTGACAGTTGAAGATTCAGGTACCAGTTTACGCAAATGTGACCTTACAAGTAATCAGGTGAGATTTTTCTCCTGCTTCTCAATTGCTAGTGTTTCTGCACAAGTCTATTAAAGGGCTTTTGTGGACAGCCTGTTATAAAATTTTTTTGGGTTGCATATGCCGTTCATACAGACAGAGCAATACATGTGAGTTTGTGTACTTTACCTTTCATCAAATTACCATTGTTTCTCAGAAAGGTTTTGTGAAAGTAATTTTTTTTTAAGTCCTGGTGTATTTTCTTTTGATCCCAAAGGCCCAGTTTAGCTATCATGGCTTGCTATATAGTAAGTTGAAAATTTTAGTAATATTTTTCTATCATCATTGTCTGTGGCTATCAATGTAAACTGGCTATGATTCACAAACACTTTTTTATTTCCTTATTTCAACTTTGCATTGTCTCCGCTGGTTATAATTATATTCTACCATTATTTGCTTTGTTTCTAATCCTCAAATTTGACCATGTTGATTCATAGCATATTCTTTCTAGCTCTTTTCCCTATCTATCTATATACTCACACACACACATGTCCACCTTTATACATGTAAGCTTTTCTCTGAGCACAACACAATTCTACTTTGATTTTTGATGGCTGGTAATATGTTTAGATCCTGTTGATTATTAACTTTGTCTCATATATTTATCCCATCAAAACAAACATGTTGACTGCCTTTTAATTCCTAGACTTCCTTGGGAGAGGAAAGGTAGAATACGCCTTGTTTCTTAAGTTCTAGGCATCATTTCTATTTCTACAGTGACATCATTAGATTGTTCTTAAGAAATAATTGAATTGTTGAACTGGTGTTATTTCCTTTTATTCTTTTACTTGTACTTTAGTGTCTATGTTGAAGGGTTTTTTAATGTAGTAAAGTCACAGTAATAACTTCATTTTGATTCAGTGTTTATCAAAAAGTTATTTTCAAATCTGTTAAACATGTTTACATTTTCAGATTTATTCATATGGAATATCAAGTGAATATATGAGATGGAATGGGTAGTTAGACCTTATAAAAGACTGATTTAGCTGGTATTCCTGTGGATAATTTTGTTTGTTTTCGATATGCCTGCAAGTCTTGGATTCCTTCTTTATTGCCTTCATAAACTCATTTTATGTTATATCTAAGTATACTCAATTCTTATATTCAGAACCAAATTATTATTGAAGGCCTAAGAGTTACCTAATAATGCAGGTGTTATCTGAAGCAAATGACTAGGAAAGTCAAATGAGGAAAGGAGACCTGTTTAGGATATTTGATCACAGGGACCATCTTCATAATCAATTCAGCTCAGCATTCTCACACTACTTCTAGATATTTGGTTCAAATTACTTGCATATTCATGTTCTCTTTCAAGTTCTCCTTTCTCATTTAGGAATTGACCTTAATGCAATTAACTATAAATTGAATGTCTGGTATCTGGGAGAAAAGAATTTCAACTGTAGGAGAGGGAACTCTTGCAACAGATGCATAAATTTGTCTTGAAGTCAAGAAAAATGTTAGCGTGTTTTGAGCATCTAGGGATAGAATTGGAATGCTCATAGAATTACAGAGAAAAAAGATTTAATGTATTTTACTTTAACTGAAATTAGCTGAATAAAAAGAATATGAGGTATTTACTGAGAGAGGGAGGTGTTCCATATTTTTAAAAAAACATAGTACTAGTTAGGAGGTGGCAACCAAGACCTTGGAAAATAAAAGAAAAGGTTGGCTTTGAAACTTGACATCAAGAAGGTTATTTTGACTCAGAGGTAGTGATAAAGCTCTATTAAGGTGCAACATATGGTCCAGTTAAATAAAGGGATATAAAATAAAACATCCTCACATTTCATGTCATTCAATTCCTATGGTAACTCACTAGGACATACTTTAATATTCTGTTCATGATGACAGTGTAAAACAATCCCTTTCATAAATTTCTTTTATAAATAACAAGGAAGACGGTATGGCATTGGACATCCTTATCCTGAATATACTCTATGCAGCATTGAGCTCTCCTCCAGTTTCTTCTGATAAATGGAGGATGGAAATTATCTGCACGTAAGATTGAAGCTAATACTGGGTGTCATTTCATGGCTGCCAAAATTTCCCCATACCACTTGGTGGGGCTACTTTCCCATATGGTCTTTGTTCTGTTGAGAAGACTGCTTTGTTCTTTCAATATCTGCTCTGCCTCTGATTAGAATAAGACAAACTTCTCATTACTGGGTAAATGGCTCTTCTATAGGACCCCATTTTAAGGACCTTCTTTGGTAGTAAACACTGGAAAATAGACACGTCCAAAACTCATAAACTGCTTCAGTCCCTATACATCAGCCCAACAAATCTGTCGGAATACCAAATCCCATTACTAATTGCAATGGCTGCAGTTTTCTAAATCGACTCCGAGCGCCGCTGTTGGCCAATGTGCTGCAAGAAGCCGGAGTCCAGGATCCACCCGGGTGATTTTCTGCGCAGTCACAAAAGCAAGTATGAAAGGAGAGGGGCCCGGACTCCCGCTCACTGCTCGGCAAATCTGATTCCGGAATGCCGATTGGGACGCCTTCAAACCGGGAGCCTTGAGTTTTCTACGCGGTGGAAGTAGATATTTTAAACTCAATTTGCAAAGACCGTATCGTCTCTTAACATCAGAGGCTGCAGCAGCGCAGAGAAGGATGGGAAATAGCGCGAAGCAGAGGAGCGGTACCCGGCGGCGGCGGCGGCAAGTACTTTTCCCCTTCCTGCTGCCTTTGTTCTGCGGGGCGCTCTCCGAGCAGATCCACTACTCGATTCCCGAAGAAATGGTCAGGGGCTCTGTGGTGGGGAACCTCGCTGAGGACCTGGGGCTGCGTGTACGCGATTTGTTGAACCGCAACCTCAGAGTTAGTGCAGAGAAAAAATACTTTACCATAAACACGGAGAATGGGAACTTACTTGTGAGTGACAGAATAGATCGGGAGTCACTCTGCCCCCAAAACCCTCTGTGTGTCGTGCCCTTAGAGATTGTAGCAGAGAACCCTCTAAATGTTTTTCACGTAAACGTGATAATAGAAGATATAAATGACAATCCACCTAATTTTCCCCAAAATAGCATTGCTTTACAAATCAATGAATTGGCAATTCCTGGAACTCGGTTTGGCCTAGAATCCGCTATAGATGCAGATGTAGGGCCTAACTCTCTCCAGAGTTACCAACTCAGCTATAATGAGCACTTCTCTCTGATGATGAAGGATAAGACTGAAGGCAAGAATGCCCCAGCACTGGTGTTGAAGAAGCCCCTGGATCGGGAACAACAGAGCTCCCATCTCCTGGTCCTGACAGCAGTGGATGGGGGTGACCCAGTCCGAACTGGTACCGCTCAAATCAGTATCGAGGTCACTGATGCTAATGACAACCCCCCAGTGTTCAGTCAGGATGTGTACAAAGTTAGCCTGCGTGAGAACTTGCCCCCAGGTACCTCTGTGCTAAGGGTGACAGCCACCGACCAGGACGAGGGCATCAATGCAGAGATCACCTACTCTTTTAAAACACTACGAGATGTTGGAAATGCGTTTATGCTAGACCATCAAAGTGGAGAAATTAAATCCAAAGACCCTTTAGACTTCGAAACCAGTAGCAGTTATACTATGAGCATAGAAGCCAAGGACGGTGGAGGCATGGCCACCGAATGTAAAATTATACTAGAAATTCTAGATGAGAATGACAATGCCCCAGAAGTGGTTTTCACTTCGGTGTCTAGTTCCATAACCGAGGACGCAGAGCCTGGAACGGCAATTGCTTTGTTCAAAACATATGATAAAGATTCGGGAGAAAATGGGGAAGTCACATGCCTCATTAAAGAGAAAGTTCCTTTTAGAATTCAATCTTCCACCAATAATTACTACAAGCTTGTAACTGATGGGGCCCTGGACCGGGAACAGACCCCAGAGTACAATGTCACCATCACAGCCACCGACAAAGGCAAGCCGCCCCTCTCCTCCAGCAGAAGCGTCACCCTACACATCGGCGACATCAATGACAACGCTCCGGTTTTCCAACAGTTAGCCTACTTGGTCCATGTGCCAGAAAACAACCCTCCCGGTGCCTCCATAGCGCAAGTCAGCGCCTCCGACCCTGACCTGGG
>NW_017731361.1:3859004-3881679 GCF_001890085.2 Hipposideros armiger
TGCCAGATCTCAGCGACCATCCTACACCCTCTGACCCCCAGGCTGAGCTGCAGTTTTACCTGGTTGTGGCCTTGGCCTTGATCTCCGTGCTCTTTCTCCTCGCGGTGATTCTGGCCATTGCTCTGCGCCTGCGACGTTCCTCCAGCCTGGCTACCTGGGGCTGCTTTCAGCCTGGTCTCTGTTCTAAGACTGGACCAGGGGTTTCTCTCAATTACAACGAGGGAACTTTGCCTTATTCCTACAATCTATATGTTGCCTCCGATTCTCAGAAAACAAGGTTTAATTTGGTCTCCATGACGCCAGAAACGGTACCCTCACAAGATCTTTCTAATGAAGCATCTTTGGTAGTAAGTGTCACTGAGGAGAATAACGAGTTAAGCTCTAACTCTGTGGCTTCTACTCACGTGAGTTTCAGTGAATGCCTTTTATCTGCAAACGGTTTGCTTTAATTTTCTTTACTTTTATTAACTACAAAGAGAGGAAAATGCATTTCTTTTTTAAAAAGACAGTGACGATTTTATAATATTCAGGTGCATTTGCTAAGGATTCTTTGAATCCCACTGAGTAGGTCATTTTTATGCCTGATCTTTTCTCAGAGCCAATTGTAGGTGTCTTTCCAATTTTAAAAAATATTATTTTCTGGTATGCCTGCCAAACGTGCTTATCCTCAGAATATAAATATTTACAGTCATGAAAGCACAACAATGAGAAATTTTTCCTATATTTTGATGGGCTTCCAAATATATTGCCAGTAATTTGTACTGACTGGAATTAGGTTTGTTACCCAGAAAACGGTAAGTTTATAATATTATTTGCATTACTAATTTTCCTACAAATTCTTTTGAAATATAAATATTAGTAGAGTTGTAGAATACTATCCTTATTTCCAGCAAATGCGAGTTGGAGTGCTTCCATTTTGTCCTAAAAATGTTGATGTGTCTTCTTCTCTTAACTTCCTATGATTCTGATAATGTGTACAATCACATTTCTTATTTTTATGTTTACGTATTGTGAAAACTTTTTTTTTGAATGTTAAGTGTCAACAACCTATTAAAGTAGTTCTTCCATTCAGACAAATTTAAAAATCTTTCAAAAAAATGGTCCCAAATTATAGCTGAGTGAGAAAATTTAAATTACTGTATTATATGATTTCTCAAAACAGGAAACTCGTAGGGAAATGTCCCATAATAGGTGTGTTGGGGGGGCATCATATCAAGGCAGGTGCATTAAAATTACAGTATAAGGATAAAAGTACTGTGCATAGAAGCTTCAAGTTCATTTAAAAACTCATTAGAAAGATAAGACTATACCTACAACTACAGAAAATCTCAAGAAAGTGGCTCTGTATGAAAAATTTTAGGGAAATAAAAAAAAAGCTCTCTGAAGTCTCAAAACAAATACTGTAGTTTTTGGGTTTTTTAGTCGGCTCCACGTCCATCCATATTTGAAGAACAGTAGGTGGAGCTATTTAAGATCTAAAATCCAAAAATCCTTTCCCGGAGTTCAAGATTGTGCAGTAATTGGTTAGGACTCTGAGCGCCGCTGTTCACCAATCAGGGAGAGAAATGCGGAGAGATCCTGCTTGCGGTGCACGCGCCTGAAGCACAAAGCAGAGACAGAAACTAACCATCTCCTCCCGGACTAAGGAAACTGAGCGGAGGAGCTCTGGTCCTCCAGCTGACGGATTTTAAGGACGGAAGAGCTGATCCTGACTTCTGTGGTCAAGCGAAGAATTTGAAATAATCCTCCAGGAAAGTGACAATGATTCCTGCGCGACTGCACCAGGACTACAAAGGGCTGGTCCTGCTGGGAGTTCTCCTGGGGATTCTGTGGGAAACGGGATGCACCCAAATCCACTATTCAGTTCCCGAGGAGCTGGAGAAAGGCTCTAGGGTGGGCAACATCGCCAAGGACCTGGGGCTAGAGGCCCGGGAACTGGAGGAGCGCGGAGTCCGCATTGTCTCCCGAGGTAGGACGCAACTTTTCGCTCTGAACCCGCGAAGCGGCAGTTTGGTCACTGCAGGCAGGATAGACCGGGAGGAGCTCTGTATGGGGGCCATAAAGTGTCAACTAAACCTGGAGATTCTGATGGAGGATAAGGTGAAAATATACGGGGTGGTGGTAGAAGTGAGGGACATTAATGATAATGCCCCCTACTTCCGGGAAGGTGAATTAGAAATAAAAATGAGTGAAAACGCAGCCACTGGGATGCGGTTCCCCCTTCCCCACGCTTGGGATCCGGATAGCGGGAAGAATTCTCTCCAGAGCTACGAGCTCAGCAGTAATACTCACTTCTCCCTGGAGGTGCAGAGTGGAGCGGATGGTAACAAGTACCCGGAACTGGTGCTGGAGCGCGCCCTGGACCGCGAGGAAAAGGCGGTTCACCACCTGGTTCTCACCGCCTCCGACGGGGGCGAGCCAGTGCGCACTGGCACCGCGCGCATCCGCGTGATGGTCGTTGATGTGAACGACAACGCACCGGCGTTTGCTCAGTCCGAGTACCGCGTGAGCGTTCCGGAGAATGTGGCTGTGGGCACTACGCTGCTTCTGGTCAACGCCACCGACCCTGACGAAGGAGCTAATGCGGAAGTGATGTATTCCTTCCGGTATGTGGACAACAAGGCGGCCCAACTTTTCAAGCTGGATTGTAATTTAGGGACAATTTCAACAATAGGGGAGCTGAACCATGAGGAATCTGGATTTTACGAGATGGAAGTGCAAGCAATGGATAACGCAGGATATTCTGCACGAGCCAAAGTCCTGATCACAGTTTTGGATGTGAATGACAATGCCCCCGAAGTAGTTGTCACCTCTCTCTCCAGCTCCATTCTGGAAAACTCTCCCAGAGGGACATTAATTGCCCTTTTAAATGTAAATGATCAAGACTCCAAAGAAAACGGACAAGTGATCTGTTTCATCCAAGGGAATCTGCCCTTTAAATTAGAAAAGTCTTATGGAAATTACTATAGTTTAGTGACTGACGCACTCCTGGACCGAGAGCTGGTTCCTAGCTACAACGTCACAGTGACCGCCACTGACCGAGGAAGTCCGCCCTTGTCCACAGAAACTTACATCTCACTGAATGTGGCAGACGCTAACGACAACCCGCCCGCCTTCTCTCGTGCCTCCTACACAGCCTATATCCCCGAGAACAACCCTAGGGGAGCCTCCATAGTCTCAGTGACCGCCTATGACCCAGACTATGGAGAGAACGCCCAGGTCACTTACTCCCTGGTCGATGACAACACCCTCCAGGGAGTGTCCTTATCCTCTTACGTCTCCATCAACTCGGACACCGGGGTCCTGTATGCACTGTGCTCCTTCGACTATGAGCAGTTCCGTGACCTGTCCCTACAAGTGATGGCACATGATAGTGGGGACCCTCCACTCAGCAGCAATGTGTCACTGAGCGTATTCGTGCTGGATCAGAACGACAACGCACCAGAGATCCTGTACCCCGCGCTCCCCACCGACGGTTCCACCGGTGTGGAGCTGGCACCCCGCTCCGCAGAGCCTGGCTACCTGGTGACTAAGGTGGTGGCAGTGGACAGAGACTCAGGCCAGAACGCCTGGCTGTCCTACCACCTGCTCAAGGCCAGCGAGCCAGGGCTCTTCTCCGTGGGGCTGCACACGGGCGAGGTGCGCACTGCGCGGGCCCTGCTGGACAGAGACGCGCTCAAACAGAGCCTGGTGGTGGCGGTCCAGGACCACGGCCAGCCCCCTCTGTCGGCCACTGTCACGCTCACGGTGGCTGTAGCTGACAGCATCCCAGAGGTCCTAGCCGACCTGAGCATTCTAGAGCCCTCCGTCAACCCTGACAACTCAGGCCTCACTCTCTACCTGGTGGTGGCAGTGGCTGCTGTGTCCTGTGTCTTCCTCGCCTTTGTCATTGTGTTACTGGCGCTCAGACTGCGGCGCTGGCACAGGTCACGTCTGCTCCAGGCATCCGGAGGCAGATTGGCAGGCGTGCCAGCCTCGCACTTTGTGGGCGTGGACGGGGTGCAGGCTTTCCTGCAGACCTATTCCCACGAGGTCTCCCTCACAGCTGACTCGGGGAAGAGTCACCTGATCTTCCCACAGCCCAACTATGCGGACACGCTCATCAGCCAGGAGAGCTGTGAGAAAAGCGAGCCTCTTTTACTGTCAGGTGATTCGATGTTTTCTAAAGATAATAATGCATTAATTCAGGTGAGTCCATATCAAATATTCTTAGAGCTTTGAGCAAAATATCTCTTACTATAGGTAATTACTATATATTTGGAACTTATAAAGCAGACACCAATAACTGTATGTATACATGGCAAACACAAATGACAACCCATCTGCCTTCCCTCATGCCTTATGTGTAACAATTTTATATATTTCTATACGTCATCTATAAACATTTATATCTACTTATTAATACTCTATATAAACTTGTTCATACTCTATATAATTTTTAAAATTTAATTTACCAACTATAAAATTTGTCCTGCTTTTAATTGGTCTTTTTATTTCCCATTGGCCTTGAAACAATTTTATATTGAACATCTGATGCCAATTTATCTGTTAAGAACACAAATTCTTTTAGAGAAGATAAACCCAATTCAATGAAAATTATAAATATTTTTAATAAACTTTTGTAAATAGAGTGGCTTTTTAACGTGAAATTGCTAACAAATTCATAAAGTGCATTTAGTTTCTTTTAAAGAGCGGTGATTCCTTCTGGTCATTGAGGATGCATAGATTTATACTTTCTCATTGTCCTAAGTAATTTCATGGTTTCAAATCATTCATGAACTTCCAAATATGGTTGAGTTTATTTCTTACATGCTTAAATTTTTCTTATTGCGTACAGTGTAAGTGTTGCCATGAGGAAATGTTGTCATGACGAGATTGTTTATTTTTCACGCCCATTATAGATTTCGTGAACACAATGTCTGTATACGTTTCCAGGTTAAATATTTCTTTTGCCTGTTTTACCCACACTGATGATCTTAATAATGACTTTGTGGAACACTCAGAGTTAACAAATTATGTTTTGAGCGCATTTTTTGGTACTGTGGTGAATTTGCAGTAATTCTATTTTCTTCTTATGTTAAATTTCCCACAACTTTCACACGGAAAATTTTCTGGAAAGTGCATAAATTCTAAGTGTTTCCTGAGAACCTTATGCTTATTGTAGAATGTCAAACAGAAACTGAATGCTAAAGTATATTATTCATGGGAAAGCATTGCTGGAAACTGTGAAAAGCCTGGTTTCTTTTGGTGACTTCTGTAACAGGGTAGGGAGCCATAACGTCCTGATAACTTTCTCTTTCTTTATTTGTTGCCTTTCTACTTTCAAAAATACAATAGGTATTAACACTTAGACTTATAAAAGAGATTGAAAACCATTTGGAGAATGAAAGATACTCAAATGGCCCTAAAATGAGGCAGTTACCGATACTAAGATACATGCAAACAAATACATGCCACTTTATGCTTCCTGACAACCAAGACAAAAAAGAAAATATAGTGTGGTTCTATTTGTCTTATTTTTTTAAAAAGATTTTATTGGGGAATTGGGGAAGGGGAACAGTGTTGGGGAATTGGGGAAGGGGAACAGCCAAGTTGTTGTCCTTCAATCTTAGTTGTGGAGGGCGCAGCTAGCTCAGCTCCAAGTCCAATCACCATCTGGCTGCCTATGGGCAGCTCCTGGCCATTCAGCTCAAGGTGCTGTGTTCAATCTTAGTTGCGGATGGGCATAGCCCACCATCCCATGCCGGAGTCGAACAGGAAACCTTGTTGTCAGGAGCATGTGCTCTCACCAGCTGAGCCATCCTGCCACCTGTTGGCAGCTCAGCAGCAGTTCTGCTCTGGCACAGCTCACTGGCCCATGTGGGAATCAAACCAGTGGCCCTGTTGCTCAGAGCTTGCGCTCTTAACCAACTGAGCCACTCGGCCGGCCCTGTCTGATTTTTTTAAAGGTAGTTTTAAGCTTATCTAAAAATGTGACCTTTGTATTAACATTAAGTTCTAAATGGAATTTAATAAGTAGAGCTTTCTAAAAAATACTGAGGGGAATAGAAGGCAATATAACTCCTGTTGTTTTGTAAAAGCTAACAAAATGTTTATTACAAGACCAGTTTTCATATGGTGGTCAATTCAAATGAAAGACAGAACACACAACAGAAATTATATGGGAAGCTGACCTAGTATTGTCCAAATATGCTGACTTCTGTTCATTTAACCCGATTTAGGAATTAAATCACTAAGAGCTATGGCAATGAATAATCATGACCTATAGGCTATATCTCAAATATCAGGAATTTCAATTATGCTTCCAGTTTGAGCTAAATAGCCTTCATTAAGTAGTTACTAACTGAATGAATGAACAAATGTATGTGCTCTGGGGATTACCTGATATTACTATTTAAAGATATAGTATGATGGAAAAATAGCAGTCTTGCAATGAGGTAACTCCTGACTGTGTGATCATTGACACACAGAGATTATTTAATCTCTTTCAGCTTCAGCAAAATAGGGATAACAATATATAATTTGAAAGACTGTGGTGAGGACTTGTGATAACATATCACTGGTTCATAACATGCTTCATAATACTTGTATGTACTTAACAGTAGCCATTTTTGACATTGTTGATAGAAAAGGGAGTCAGGCTTTCAATGACAGCACACTTGACATTCCGTTGGGAAAAGTAATAATGATTTGTGTGCTTCTCCAGATGTTACAATGGGATGACCTGTGGATGGAAACAAAACTTCTAAAATTTTTATGAAAGCTAATTTTAAAATCTTAAGTGCCCCGGCACATTCTTGATTGAGAATCTCCTGTTTTTGGGTCATAAAAGATGGAGGAACCATTGTTTTATTTTTATTTATTTATTTATTTTTAAGATTTTTATTGGGGAATTGAGGGATGGGAACAGCGCTGGGAAATTGGGGGAAAGGAAACAGACAAGTTGCTGTCCTTTTGTTCTTCAGTCTAGTTGTGGAGGACGTGGCTTCACTGGCCCAAGTTGGTACCATCATTGCACACTTCCTGGACGAGGCAGATCAGTCACCGGCTTCTAGATAGCTGCTCACTGCAGCTGCTGGATGCTCACCCTGGCTGCTGGCTATACACAATAGCTGCTGGCTAAACACGGTAGCCCATGGCAACCACTGCCACAGGGGCTGCAACCTACCCTTATCCAGCGACTCATGGCAGCTCAGCTCCAGGTTGAGCTGTTGTTCAGCATCTTAGCTGTAGATGGCAGTGTCACTGACCTTCATATGTGGGATCCGAACCAGGGCACTCTGGCGTCTCAAGCCAGCTCTTAACCAACGCGCCACTCAGCCAGCCCAGAGGAACCATTGTTTTAAATGAGACAATTTTATGAGTGTTAATTTTTCTCTGTCTGAACCATAGTGTAACCTAAACAAGGTTGCTATGCGACTTCTTATTCAAAGGACCAATTTTTCCCAATAGGATTGCTAGGATGATTTGACTGGAAAATGGAATATCAAAACCTGAAAGTTGGAGTTAATTTGGTTTTGACTGTGTCAGTTTAAGCTAACGGCTATGCAAAATATCAATCTTAGCTTTAGAATATTTGTTGATAATTTAGGATTGATAATTAGGATATTTGTTGATTGGTTTTTTTAAAGTAACTTGGCAATGGGGTTGGATGTTTATATTTCTTCTTGTTCCAGTAATGAAATTATGTCAAGGACTTTACTTACCTTCCTTAATCTAATAAGTTAATCAAAGTGTTCAGATACAACTTAGGGTTGTAGCTCCCCTATTTTATAGCATCTAAAATTGGAATGTAATCTATCTGCAGACATTCTTCTCCCTCTTGCATTCTAGAAGAGTATTATGTTCCTTGAGACAGCAATATCCTAGGATCCTTGCTCAGATTGTACAACTTGTTGAGACTATACATCCCAGAAATAATTTTGAACTGAATTAGAAGGCTAATGATAAATGAGTGGACTGTATCACAGTTTTCTCAGTGATGTAACAGAGTATTACTATGATCATGAATTGAATAGTATTGGTATAAAAACCACATTTTCCCTCATGCAAGATATCAAGTTCAAAAAAGTAAACACCTCCACATTAAATATGTGCTTTCCTTTGTATATCACTTATACCTCAATAAAACCATTAAAAATTTTTTAAGCAAACACATAGTTGTGAAGGAAGGGATTTTGATCAAACTAATGAGTGCATATATTAGGAAAGAGACAGATTTACTCTCTAATGCTACACTTAGAGTTTGTTTTTAGGAAGCCATACCTAATGAAAAGTTATCAATAACAGACTACACTGTTTATGACTCATTTTTAAAAATACTGATAGGAAAAGATAGCTGATGGCAAAGATAATTGAAAAAGAATCTTTGATAGAGGATGAGTTTTCTGGATACCAAATGAAAAGAGCTCTGATTCAGGAAAACGTGAAGAAACTGTCATCAGATGGGCCATGGTCAAATAAAACAATGTATCTATCTGCAAAAGGAATCAGTACCTGCACAATTTCTCTTAGAGAAGTCATTAAAAGGTCTACTATGTATAATATCATTGAGGACAAATATAATTTCTTAGTTCATCTTTGAGTCTCTGAAGCATTTCACACAATGGTTTGCACACCTAAATACTCAATAAAAGGCTTGAATTCAATGATTAGAAAGTGGTCTCTTGGGGAAAAAAATCATAATGCAAAACCAATTATTTTACCTGTGCTTTCCCTCTATATTGAACTCCTAATATGAACCAGCTCCCTGACCTATCTATACAAACCTAAGGAACTGGAGATCTGTTAAAATTTTAAAATCCGTAAGATTTTCATATTGTGAAATGTCTTAGAAGCTTTCTATATATTTGCAACTGAAGCTTTAGCCAATAGTTCATCCTGAGATTGTATTAAATGAAATAAAATAAAGACCCCCAATAAAAATAAATAAAAAGGGAAACTCAGCCTAAAAATACTCTTAAACATCAAGAAGAAATAAAAAGGAGTCATCACTTTGATTTTATAGGCTGGAGTCACTGAGGATATAAGTTCCCAGGAATATTTAATTGCCTGAATAAGACTTTACTACTGCCTTTCAACTTGCAAATTCCAGTGAGAAACATCTATCTTTCTCATTGCTCTCAACTCTTGAGGACCTCAAGCTTTGACTTCTTTAGGCTGGAGTTCTACAGCAGGGACTCAGAGCATCGCTATTAGCCAAGGTGGAAACAGATAAATGAGGAGTTTCCATAAGGTTTCTACTGGATGACTTTCCTAATTGGACTTTGCCAAAGATCTGGGGCTTGGTGTCCAGAACTTATCCCCTTGGAAGCTGTGGGTTAACTAGGAGACAGAGTACTGAAGAAAGTGGAGACTTACTCGTGATAACAGGATGGACCCAGAGCAGATATACCCACATACTGTAGTTTGTATCATACGTTTAGTGGTGGTAGTTGAAAATCCTTTAAATGGTTTTCACATTAATGTAAATATTCAAACTGTAAATGATAATACCCCCTGGTTCAGCAGGGTTCAGATATTCAACTCAGTTAAATATCTGAGTTGACCCATCCTGGAGCAAGATTTGCAATAGAACCTACAGCAGATCCTGATGTTGGAAGCAATTCCTTTACAAAATTACCATCTGAGCAGCAACACTCTATTTGTCTTCAAAGTAAAAGAGACCAACAGTAGAAACAAATCCGTTGAACTTACATCAGAGAAGCCACTAGACCTGGAAAAGCAAAGCTTGTATCACTTAGTCCTGACAGCCTTAGATGGTGAGGACCACCTCCGGGGAGTAACGCAATGACAACAATCCCTATCCCCCAATTTCAGCCAGAATGTATATGGTGGTGGGGGGGGTAAGCCTTCGAGAAGACATATCCATGGTGAGGGTGAGGGCCACTGACCTAGATGAAGGCCTCAAAATAGAGATCGAGTATGTCTTTGCAGCCCAGAGTACCCATACCCAGTTTGGCCTTGATCACAATAGTGGAGAAATGGAAACTTGAAGTACATAGGACTATGAAGAGACTAAAAAGTATTCCATGGTTTTGGAAGCAACGAACAGGGGAACTAATTGGTCATCGTAGTTGCAATCAGAATTCTAGCTGATAATGACAAAGTCCCAGAGGTGATTTTTACTTCTATTTCCACAATGATTACTGAAGATTCTTCACTTTGGACAGTAATTACTCTGTTTAAAACACAGGATTCAGATTCAGGAGAAAATGGGGAGGTCATGTGTCTGGTACAAGAAAATGCACCTTTCAGAATTTAATCTTCCTCCAATAATCACTACAAGCTTATAACAGATGGGGCCTTGGACCTGGAGTAAACCCTGGAATACAATGTCACCATCATGCCACCCCTGTTCCAGCAGAAGCGTCACCCTATACATTCACGACATCAACAACAATGTACCAGTTTTCCACCAGGCCTACATGGTCTTGTCTCAGCCACAAGAGCACCTCCCAGCACCTCCATTGCCCAAGTTTGCACCTCAGATCCTGACATGGGACCCACCAGTCATATCTCCTACTCCACTGTGGTCAATTCATATGCTTTAAGGGAATTCGAAGTAGCACAGAATGCTAAATAGGGACTATTCTTTGTGATCAGGTGATTGTACAAATGGGTCCAAATAATGTTAACATAGCATTTTGCTGAACTTGCAGTTTACAAACACTTTAAAAATTATAGAATAATATTTGCATATAAAATTCCCCATTATATATCACTCTCAGTGATTTGAAAGCTTTCAGTCTAAAATATAAGCCCCAGAAAGGAAAAGGAAACAGTTACCTTTGGAAAGTGGAATTAGGTAAAGTGGATAATATGGAAACTCTGAAAGAGTGAGAGGAGAGTTACTGGTAAGTCGAGAAAGAGAATAGTAGTAGTAAGATGCATAGGTGTATCTGATTGATTAGTCATAGTAGGGTTTCTTATTGGTGCAGATTCTGTTGTCCATCTAAGCTATGTTACTTTTATTATAAATGCTACCTGGCTGTTGGTCTCTAAAAGGAATTAGGAAAATCAGGTAATTTGGCATCTTCAACCTGGATTCTGTTGCTCACCTGAAGAATTTGCTAAAGCTTAGAAAGCAAGAAAAGGCAAGTATCTCCACAAATACGTGTCATTTGCATATACTGGCTTTATCTTGTGTAATACTTGTTAGCCGTATATGAGGGGAGGCAGTGAATGAATGTTCCTGGTGAGCACAGGGCCCTTATTGACACCCATTGACTCTTCTATTTACCATATTTAAAATTGATTTTTGCATGCGGTGTGGAGGTAGCAATTCAATGAGGTAAGGGTCAAGGTTCTTTTTTCCCATATGGATGCCCAGTTTTTGCAGCATTATTTATCAAAAAGATTTTCAGATTTTCCTATTGAATAGCTTTGGCATACTTGACAATTGAGAATCAGTTAATTGATATATGTGGGTCTATTTCTAGACCCTGTATCATGGGCCACTGATCTATTTGTTTATCCTTTTGTCAATATCACACTGTCTTGATAATTGTAGCTTTATAGTAAGTTTTGAAGTCAGGTAGGTAAGTCTTCCAACTTTTTTTTCAACATTGTTTTGACTATTCTTGGTTCTTTGTCTTTCCAAATAAACTAAAACCATCTTGTCACTTTCCAGAGGGGAAAAACCTGCAGTGGTTTTGAATGGGATTGAATTGAATCTATAAATCTATTGGGAAAGGGGTTATCTTAACAATAGTGAGACTTCCAATCCATGAAAATGGTATATATTTCCATTTACTTAGGTCTTCTTTAACTTCTCTCAGCAATGTTTTATAATGTAGAGGTCTTGTATATCTTTCATTAAATTATTCCTACATATTTGATGGTTTTTGGATGTTATTGTAAATTGTATTTTTATTTCATTTTCTGATTGTTCATTGCCAGTTTACAGAAAAGATATTGATTTTTGTATACTCCATATGCTTTTGTAAAACAAGAGGTGCAGGGTTCGCTATTCTATATTGTGTAATAATATAAAGTGAGAGGATATAGTATAAGCTTAAACCCTCTGCAGCAGTTCAGACTTCCATTCTCAGCTGTGTATAGGCTGGAAGAGCCCACCCCTAAAGAGAGTAGGCACTAGCATCTGCCCCATATCTAGCAGTGGGTGGTTCATTCATGCATTTATATAGCAAATATTTATTAATGGCGCATTATATGCAAGGCACTGTCCTAGATGCAAAGGGACATAGCAATGAACAAGGAAGACATGATTCCTGCCTTAATGGGTCCCCATTCTAAGATATGTTTTTTTTACAAGTCTGATAAATGCCACCAAGGAGAAAAACAAGGATGCTAAGAGAGTTTGTAATAGGGAGGCCTACTATAGTCCAAAGGGTCAGGGAAGGCTTCTTTTAGGAAGTGATATTTAGAGTGATACCTGAAGGATAAGTAGAAGTTATCTAGGTAACAAGGAGAAGATTAAAGAAGAAACTGTTGGGCAGAGGGGATAGCATGTGTAAAGTTCCTAAAAAAAAGAAAAGGTAAGCAATTGAAATGGGCTAGGGAGACTAGAAATGGAAAATAAGTAGATGAGGTACATCTATTACAAGGCAGAGCCTTGTAAACCATATTACATATTTTGGATTTTATTCTAAGAACTCTTGCACTTAGGAGCTATTGAAAGGTTTTCAGCAAGGCCAGTGACAAGATATGATTTGAATTTTTAAAAGATTACTCTGCCTGCTGTGTGGTGACTCAATTTATGAGGGTTATAAATGGAAGTGGGGAGAACAGATGGGAGACTGGCAACATTCCTAGTAAGAAAGAGAGCTGGATTGGTTTAAAAGGAAGGCAGTAGATAGAGAAATAAATGGTTGGATTGGAAATATATTTAATAAATAGTTTCAACAAGACAATAATGGAATGGCTAGAATGTAAACTCCATGAGGGCAGGAACTATTTTGTTTATTATCATATTCTTCAGTGCCTGGCAAGTTGTAGATCCTAAATAAAATATTGTGATTGAATAAACACAATGGATGAAAGAGAGGAGTCATTTCCAGGTTTCTGAATTAAGGAACTAGATGGACAAAGGTACCATTTAGTGAGACTAGAGAAGGGTAGATTTTAGAGAAATCAAGAGTTGCATTGTAAACATGTTAAATTTGAGATTCTGAGAACTGTCCAAGTGCAGATATTAAGAATGTGGTTGGTCACCATTTTTCTATTCTGGTTTCTTCCATCGTGATAATCCATTCAGATGGTAGATCCTTACCAGGCTGAGCACAATAAGCTTCCTGATAGCTTTACACTGGTATGTTTTTGGGCTCATGGTAGAGCTACCTCCGTGTTTTCTCTTTCTTCCTGATCTCTTTTTTACTATTAGAAACATCCAGCACCCAGAGAACCTCACTGTGTCTACTCCCTACTCCCCCCACACTTCAGACTAGTCCTGGTGCCCAGTTCTTTGCCTCTGGAATTCTGTTTGGGTTAAAACTTATCAGGCTGTTTTAATCTGTTGTTGTTGTTATTTAATTTTCTTTTACTTGATTTTATGTTTTCCATGGAAATTTTTTTTTAAATTGGGGAATTGGGGGGATGGGAATAGCGCTGGGGAATTGGGGGAAGGGGAACAGACAAGTTGCTGTCGTTTTTGTTCTTCAATCTAGTTGTGGAGGATGTTGCTTCACTGGCCCAAGCTGGCACCATCATTGCGCTCTTCCCTGGCGAGGCAGATCAGTCGCCGGCTTCTGGACGGCCGCTCACGGTGGCTGCTGGCTACATATGGTAGCCCATGGCAACCCAGTGCCACAGGGGCTGCAGCCTACGCTGTCGCCGGCGACTCACGGCAGCCCAGCTCCAGGTTGAGCTGTTGTTCAGCATCTTAGCTGTGGAGGGCAGTGTCACTGGCCCTTATGTGAGATCCGAACCGGGGCCCTCTGGCATCCCAAGCCAGTTCTTAACCATCACGCCACTCGGCCGGCCCTCCATGGAAATTTTTAAGTTCACTTTTTCTTCAACTGTTTTGGGCTTACAAAACAGTAAACTTTCAGATAAGGAATGTTTAGGATAAAAGATGCATAGCAACAATAATAAAATTGTTGGATTTTAATATTATAAATACACTTGGAAGATTGTATACCCACACATACCTTAAACATCCTACAGAGTCCTCAGTAATTATGTTAAAAAGATACTACTTTTTGTTCCATGACTTTCATCTGATATTGCTTCATCAATGTGTTAGCTCTGTCTCCCTAACAAGAACATAAGCTCCTTGATGGTAAGGACTTATTTATTTTTTCCATTCTATATTTTTAAGTCCTGGAACAGTGCTTGACATTGTTAACTCTAAGTTAATATTTCTGGAATGAGTTAACAGTAATTAAACATTTTAAGTTGAAACCAATAGTATGGTAGAACTTTTCTATTTCACTCTGTTCATATGGTAAATTACACAGATTGATTTTTAAATGTTAAATGAACTTTGCATTTTTAGAATATACAGAACTTGGTCATCATATTCTAGCCTTTTCTGTATTGTTAGATTCAATATGCCATTATTATCTAAAAGATTTTTGTATGTGTGTTTATGAAGGATATTGGTCTGTAGTTTACTTTTCTTGTAATTTCTGTGTCTCATTTTGTTGTTAGGGTAACAGCTTTTGGTTTCATTGGTTTTTCTCTATTATTTGTTCATTTCATTAATTTCCACTCTCATCTTTATTATTTCCATCCTTCTCCCTATTTGGGGATTAATTTACTCTTTCTAACTTCTTAAGGTTGTAGCTTAGATAATTGACTTTACACCTTTCTCTCTTTTCTAATATGTAGTAAAGTATTTAAATAAATAAATTTCACTCTCAGCTTTAACTGCATCCAGGAAATTTTGGATGTTATGTTTCATTAAAGTTTAATTCAAAATGTTTTCTAATACACCTTGCAATTTCTTCTTTGACCCATGTGTTATTTAAAAGTATATTGTTTAATTTCCAAATACTTGAGGATTACCCAAATATTCTTTTGTCTTCCATATCTAATTTTATTTTGTTATGATCCAAGAACATACTTTATATTGTTTCTATACTTTTAAAATTGTTAAACTTTGTATTACGGCACAGGATATATAGTCTATCTTGGTGAATGTTCTTTGCACACCTAAAAACAATGTGTTTTCTGCTATTGGTGATTGTTGTATCAACTAGGTCACATTGGTTGATAGTGTTCAGGCCTTCTGTACCTTACTGATTGTTTGTCTATTCATTGTATCAGTCACTGACAGAGGACAGTTGAAATCTCTAACTAAAAATATGGATTTTTCTTTTTCCTTTCAGGTGTATCAGTTTTTGTATCATATTTTTTTCATATATTAAGCTGTATTATTAAGTATGTGCACTTTTTTATTTTAAAATCATTATAGATTCACAGGAAGTTGTACAAACAATTAGCTTCCCCCAGTATTAACATTTAAAAAAAAATTTTATTGGGAAACAGCTATAGTCATTGGTTACACATTGCTTTCATACTACAATGGCATAGTTGATTCTTTGAGGGAGAGCACAGCTCACAATGCCCCATGTGGGGATCGAACCAGCAAACTTGGTGTTATCAGCACCTCGCTCTAACCAACTGAGCTAACTGGTCACCCCTCTAGTAGTAACATCTTATATTACTGTAGTATACAATATTGAAACCAGGGAATGATACAATCTACAGACCTTATTCAAATTTCAAGTTTTAACATGAACTCATTTGCGTGTGTGAATCGTTCTATGCAACTCTATCATCTGCATAGATTTGTGTAACCACCACCACAATCAAATACAGATCTGTTCCATCACCACAAAGAACTACCTTATATTGATTGCCCGAATCCCTGGTGACCACTAATTTGTTCACCATATCTTATAATGTTGCCATTTTGAAAACGTTATCTAAATGGTACAATACAGTATATAACATTTCAAGATTGGCTTTTTTTCACTCAGCATGATGCCCTTGAGATCCATCAAAGCTGTTGCAGGTATCAAGAGTTTGTTTCCTTTTATTACTGAGTAGTATTCTATCATATAGATATGCCACAGTTTAATCATTCACCTCTTGGAAGACATTTGGGTTGTTTTCAGTTTGGGGCTATTACACATAAAGCTGCTGTGAACATTGTGTAGAGGTTTTTGTGACATAAGTTTACATTTCTCTGGCAAATATGCCCATGAGTGCAATTGCTGGATCAGCTGGTAAGTGTATGTTTAGTTTTAAAAGAAACAACCAAACTATTTTCCAGAGGACTGTATCATTTTCCTTTCCTAACAGAAATTTATGACAGATTCAGTTTCTCCATAGTCTCACCAGCATTTGGTATTATCATTTTTTACTTTACCTGTTCTAATAGGTGTATGGTATCTCATTGTGGTTTTTATTTGCATTTCCATAATGGCTAATAACATTGAATATCTTTTCATATGCTTATTTGCCATCACTTCTTCAGTAAGATGCCTGTTTTTGTGTTTTGCCCTTTTTCTAATTGGGTGTTTTTGTTTGTTTTTTGTTTTTTTAGCTGAGCCATCCTGCCACCTGTTGGCAGCTCAGCAGCAGCTCAGCTCCAGCTGGGAATAGAACTGCTAGTTGCTCAGAGCTCACACTCTTGAGTGAGCTCTTAACCAACTGAGTCACTAAGCCGGCCCTGGATTTTTTTTTGTTATTACTGTTGAATTTTGAGAGTTCTCTGTATATTCTAGATATGAGTCCTTTGTCAGATATGTGGTTTGGAAATATTGTCTTCCAGTCTGTAGCTTGTCTTTTCATCCTCTTAACAGGATCTTCCCTAAAGCAAAAGTTTTTAATTTCAATGATGTACAATTTATTGATTTCTTTTATGGATCATGCTTTTGGTATCATATCTAAGAACTGTTCACATTTTCTAAGGCCTGAAGACTTCTGTCATGTTTTCTTCTAAAAGTTTTATAGTTTTATATTGGCATCTGTAATCCATTTTGAGTTAATTTTTGTATATGGTGTGCAGTTTAGGTCGAGAGTCAATTTTTTATCTATGAATGACCAATGGCTTCAGAACCATTTGTTAAAAAGACTACCTTTCCTCCATTGAATCTTTTTGGCACATTTGTCAAAAATCAGTTGGCTATAAAAGGTTGCGAGAAGGGTATGCTAGGGATTTGAGGAAGATGTTTTGTTATTCCTCAGGAAATAGACGTATGCAGGAATTGGTGGCAGCCACGTTAAGAACATAAAAGCAGGAGCACCCTTAGCATGAAGCTATACAATGAAGAATACCATTGTATGTTAAATAGAGAGAAGGAAAGAAATCAGGTCCTTGGTGATCTACTTATGCCCCTGGATCAAAGTAATCATGACACCTGCTTACTTCTGGACTTCAGATATGTGAGCCAAAAAATCTCCTTCGTGGCTTTAAAAAAACCACCCCATTTGGCCATACATGTGTGGATCTATTCTGGATTCTCTATTCTGTTTCTCTTCCAATACCACAATGTCTTGATTACTATAACTATATTTAAAATTGGTTAGAATAATTATTCCCACTTTATTCTTCCTTTTCAGTATCGTTTTAGCTATTCTTTGGCCTGTGCCTTTGCATATAACTTTTAGGATAAGCTTGTCTATATTACAAAAAAAAAATCTTGCTTATATTTTGATAGGAATCATGTTAAACCTGGAGAACTAAACGGAGACAATAGACATCTTTACCATGTTGAGTCTTCCAATCCACTAATATTGTATGTCTCCCTCTCCATTTATTTAGATAGTCTTTGATTTCTTTCATCAGCATTCTGTAAGTTTATATAAACAAGTTCTGTTTATATTTTGGTAGAGTTATACCTAAAAATTTCATTTTTTGAGCAATTGTAAATGGTGTTAGGCTTGTAATTTCAATTTCTACATTTTCATTGATAGTATATAGAAATATAGTTGATTTTTATATGTTAATTTTGTATCCTGTGACCTTGCTGAAGTCATATATTCATTTTAGGAGTTTTCGTGTAGATTCATTGAGATTTTCTATGTAGACAATCATGTCATCTGCAAATAGGGACAGTATTACTTCTTTCTTTCAATGTGTATGTCTTTTCTAGCCTTACTGCCTGAACTTCTATAATTATGTTGAATAAGAATAGTAAGACTGGACATCTTTGCTTTGTTCTTGATCTTAGAGGGGAAATTTTGGTCTTTCACTATTAAGTATAATGTTTACTGTAGGTTAGTGTGGATGCTCTTTATTAAGTTGAGGAAGATATCCTCTATTCCTAGTTTTCTGAGAAACGTTTTTTTTATCATGAATGGGTGTTGAATTTTGTCACATGCTTTTTCTGTATCAATGTATATGACTATGTGATTTTTCTTTGGCCTGTTGACATGGTGAATTACATTGACTAATTTTCAAATACTGAACCAGCCTTACAACCCTGAAATAAACTCTAATTGGTCATGGTGTATAATTCTTTTTACATATTTCTGAATTCTAATTGCTAATATTTTGTTAAAATGTTTTGTATCTATATTCATGAGGGATATTGGTTTGTAGCTTTTTTTTTGGTGCTGTCTTTGTCTGGCTTTGATATCAGGGTAATACTTGCTTCATAAAATGAATTGGAAAGTTTTTCTTCTCTATTTTTTGGAAGACTATGTAGAATTGGTGTTAATTCTTCTTTTAAAATTTGGTAGAATTCTCCAGTGTGACTTTCTGGGCCTAGAGGCTATTGAGGGGAATTTTTAAACTATGAATTCAATTTCTCTACTAGTTATAGGGCTATTTAAATTGTCCATTTCATATTGGGTGAGTTGTGGTAGATTTTGTTTTTGATAAATTCGTTCATTTCATCTAAATTGTCTCGTTTATGTGCATACAGTTGCTCATAGTATCTCTTACATTCCTTTTAATGTCTGTGGGGCCTGTAGTGATATCCCCTATTTCACTGTGAGTATTAGTTTGTCAATCGTACTAGAGTTTTTCAATTTACTCATTTACCAATTTTATTTGTTTAAAAAAAACTAGCTTTCTGTGCCATTGATATTCTCTGCTACTTTTCTATTTTCAATTTTATTAATTTCTATTTTTATTTTAAATAACTTTATTGAGGTATAATTTACATATCATAAACTTCACTCATTTTAAGGGTATAGATAGACAAGTTTTAGTAAATTTGCACAGTTGTGCAACCATCACCAGTATCCAATTTTATAACATTTCCTTCACCCCAAAGATTTCCTGTGTGCCTGTTTGCATTCAGTTCTCGCTCCCGCCTCCAGCCCCAGGCAACAACTGGTCTGCTTTCCCTCTCTCTAGTTTTTTCTTTTCTGGAAATTTCATATAGATATAATTATATAATATGTCGGTTTTTTGTGTGTTGTCTTATTTCACTTGGCATAATATTTTTGAGGTTCATCATTATAGCACTTCACATATAATGGAAGTACCATTTAACAATATATTTCTATTTTCCTATTTTCTGGGTGTTTTTGTGTGTGTGCTATCGTTGTCACATATTTTACTCCTGCAAATATTTTAAGCCCAAACATATGTTATTACTTTTGCTTTAACTAATCAATTATCTTTTAAAGCAATTAAAAAGTGAGAAGAAAAGTCTTTCATATGTAACCTACATTTTTATCATTTCTGTCACTAATTTCTTTACATAGACCCAAGTTTCCATCTGTTGTAATTTTCCTTCAAACTAAAGAACTTCCTTTAATGTTTCTTGCAGTACAGATCTGCTGGTTGCAAATTTCCTTGGTTTTTGTTTGACAAAAATTTTCATTTCACTTTCGTTTTTGAAAGTAGTTTTGCTGGATATAAAATTCTAGGCTGACATATTTTTTTTCTTTCAGCACTTTAAAGATATTGTTTTTCTATCTTCTGCCTTGCATTGTTTCTGATGAGAAGTCTACAATCTTTCTTACCATTGTTCCCTCATACTTAATGTTTCTTTTCCTCCAACTGCTTCCAATTTTTTCTCTTTATCAATGGTTTTCAGAAATTTATTATGGATCTTGGTGTGTTTTTCTTTTCTTTTCTCTCTTTTTTTTTTTGGTCTTGTAAAACTTTATTTCAGTTTAAACAAAAAAGCAAATGCTACTTATGTCATTCAGGAACAGGTGGGATTATGGTCATCTTTCATAGCTGTAAACTGGCAAACTCCAAATGAGAGATGTGATCTAGGTAAAAGACACTTATCAGTCCAGATTATATTTACCTCCCAAAGAGATCATGAAAATTAATCAAAAAGAGTACAAACAGATTTACATAAAGTCACATCAGAAAAACTGAGAAAGTGATGGCTACTGGTTTGAGAAATTCTGTTTCCACTTCGTACTCAGGAGAATCAATTCTTAAAGATCAGGAACAGGTGGTTTATAGTGTAAGTATTAAAAACAATGATATGTACTTTTATCATATGATTATTAGGTTGGTGTGTTTTTCTTTACATTTATCCTATGTGGGATTCACTGAGCTTCTTGATTCTGTGGGTCTATAATTTTCTTTAAGCTTATTATAGACCCACAGAATCAAGTTATGAAGTTTTGGGCTTTATTCAAGTATTACTTATTATACACATAATTATAGAACTCCAACTACACTTATGTTAGACCACTTGCTATTTTCCCACAGGTTGCTGATTCTCTGTTCCTATTTTTTTCCCCAATCTTTTTTTTTTTTTTATCGGTTGCGTTACCTCACTGGACGCCTCGCAGCGCCCATCTCCGCCACTCCGGATTCGGGGATCTGAACCCGACTCCCTTTCGATCGGCTGAGGGCAATGGAGGCCATCGCCCGTCCCTTCGTCCCCAATCTTTTTTTCTCTGTGTATTTCAGTTTGGATAGATTCTATTGCTATTACTTCAAGTTCAGTGATCTTTTCTTCCTCAGTGTCTAGTCTGCTGCTAAATCCATCTAGTGAAGTTTTCATTTCACATATTGTATTTTTCATCTCTAGAATTTCCATTTCATTATTTCATTTCTCTCCATTTTTTTTCATTATCTTCATATTTTCCTTTAAATCCTTGAGAACATTTACAATAGCTATTTTAAAGTCCTTGTCTGATAATTTCATCACTTGTGTCATTTCTAGTGCTGATTTTCTTTCTGGTTTTAGGTCACAGTTTACTGCTTATTTGCATGTCTAGTAATGTTTTATTGGATGGCAGACATTGTAAATGCTATTGTTGAGTGTTTGGATTTTGTTTTCTTTCTTTAAGAAGTATTGAAAGTTTTTTTGGATGGCAGTTAGGTTATTTGCAGATCAGGTTGATCTTTTCAAGGCTTGTTTTTAAGTTTTGTTAGGGCAGGTCAATATAAGCTTTTTCCTTGGGCTAGTTTAGCCCTACTGCTGAGTTGTAACTTTTTTTTATTTCTGTGAGTGTTCAGCAGGGTTCAGTATTCTCAGTGAATGGAATTCAAATATTTCCCATCCCTGTGATCTCCAGGAATTCTTCAGCTAATAGCTCCCTTGACAGTTGTTTTTTGCCCAGCTTCAAAAGAGTGTCAGTTTATATATGCTCAGATTATCATTCAGCAGAAGCCCCAAGAGGATCCTTATCCAGATTTCTGGACTTGGAGGTGTAGCTCCATTCTCTCTGGTATGCTGTCCCACAAATTCTAGCTATAGTAGCCTCCCCGAATTCTAATTTCTACTCCTCAATTCAGCAAGGCCACCATATTATTCTTAGATTTTTTCCTTTCCTTCCCTATGGTCTGAAAATTGCCTTCAGGCAAAACTAAACAAAACAAAACAACAACAACAGCAACAAAACCAGAGATCCTAGGACACACTGTATTTGCTTCCTTTTTTGCCTTGCATTCCTTTTGAGCCAATGTCTGAAAGCATTTTCCACATATTTTCATCAATCTTCTAGTTGTTTATATTGGTATGGCTAGTTCCACATGGTCAAAAGCAAAAGTTTTCACTTTGCTTTTTGCACTAACAATATATCCTGGAAATCTTCTACACAAATTTATGGAGATCTTCATTGGGTTTTTTTTTAACATACAGCTTCATAAAACTCCACTATATGTGTACATATCATAGTCAATTCAACCAATCTATAGTTTGTCATTTAGTTTCCAATATTTTTTTGCAATTACAAATAATGCTGTAATGAACAACCTGGTATGTATTTTCATAATTTCTGTGGTGTATATTTAGGGTAAATTCCTAAAAATCTGATTGCTAGGTCATAGGGGAAAAGCATATGTAGTTTTGTCAAATATAATTACTTCCCTCCATTTAGGTCGTACCATTCTGCATTCCTACCAATACATGACAATACTTATTTTCCAAAAGTCTCATCTACAGCACATGTTGTCAAGCTTTAAATTTTTTTGCCAATCAATCTGGGAAGAATCAACATAGTTAAAATGGCCATATTACCCAAAGCAATATACAGATTTAATGCAATCCCCATCAAAATCCCAATGGCATTTTTTCAAGAAATAAAAAAAAATCATCAGATTTGTGTGGAATCACAAAAGACCCCAAATAGCCAAAGCAATCCTGTGCAAACAGAACAAGGCTGAAGGTATCACACTCCCTGACTTCAACTTGTACTACAGAGCAATAATAATCAAAATAGCATGGTATTGGCAGACAAACAGACACACAGACCAGTGGAATAGAACTGAAAACCCAGAAATAAGCCTATATATATATATATATATATATATATATATATATATATATATATA
>NW_017731361.1:3881689-3939634 GCF_001890085.2 Hipposideros armiger
TATATATATACAGATAATTTTCAACAAAGGAGCCAAAAACATACAATGGAGAAAAGAAAGCCTCTTCAATAAATGGTGCTGGGAAAATTGGAAAGCCACGTGCAAAAGTATGAAACTAGACTGCTATCGGTCACCATGTACCAAAATTAACTCAAAATGGATAAAAAAAACCCTAAACATAAAACCTGAAACAATAAACTACATAGAAGAAAACATAGGTATAGATCTTGGGTTCAAAAAAGATTTTATGAATTTGACCTCAAAGGCAAGGGAAAGAAAAGCAAAATTAATGAATGGGACTATGTCAAACCAAAAAGCTTCTGCACAGCAAAAGAAATCACCAACAAAACAAAGAGGCAACCAATCGAATCAGAGAAGATATTTGCAAACAAAGCTTCTGATAAGGGGCTAATATCCAAAATATATAAAGAACTCATTCAACCAAACATCAAAAAAGACAAACAATCCAACTAAAAAATGGGCAGAGGACCGCAACAGATGTTTCTCCCAAGAAGACATACAAACGACCAACAGATATATGACAAAATGCTCAACTTTGCTATCTGTTACGGAAATGCAAATCAAAATCCAATGAGATACCACCTCATACCTGTTAGAATGACTACCATGAACAAGACAAGTAATAACAAGTGTTGGAGAGGCTGTGGAGGAAAAGGAACCCTCATACACTGTTGGTGGGAAAGTAAATTGGTACAGCCACTATGGAAAACAGTAAGAAGTTTCCTCAAAAAATTAATAATAAAATTACCGTGTGACCCAGCAATCCCTTTTTTGGGTATCTACCCAAAAAAATCTGAAAACAATTATCCATAAATAGATATGTACCCCGATGTACACTGCAGCATTATTTACAGTGGCTAAGACATAGAAACAACCAAAGTGTCCAAAGATGATTGGATAAAGAAGTTGTGATATATATATATATACCCAATGGAATACTACTCTGCCATAAGAAAAGATGAAATACTACTATTTGTGACAATGTGAATGGATCTTGAGATTATTATGCTAAGCAAAATAAGTCAGACAGAAAAAGTTAAGAACCATATGACTTCACTCATACGTGGGATATAAAACTGAAAGCAACAAAGGAACAAGACAAACAAAGAAACAAAAACTCATAGACACAGACAACAGTTTAGTGGTTACCAGAGGGTAAGGGGGGAGAGGGGTGATAGCTGAGGGAAAAGGGATCAAATATATGGTGATGGAAGGGGAGCTGACTCTAGTAGTGAACACACAATGCATTATATAGATGATGTATTCTAGAAATATATATATTTGAAACCTATATAATTTTACTAACCAATGTCACCCCAGTAAATTTAATTTTTAAAAACCCAAACAAACCACCCTTCACTTCTGTTTACCCGAGGATGACTGACTTCAAAGCTCTAAAGATTTATTTTTAAAGCTTTTGAATCTCAATCATAATAAGAATGCTTTACCACAAGCTTTCTTTAGTACCTTGTTTTGCCCAAAATATCTAGGAATCTTACAGCAATAAATAATCAACATAAAAAAATAAAACATTGAATAAACAAAATAAAAAATTAAAAAATTGCCAATCAGCTCAGTAAAAAAATCTCAAAATAGCTTTAACTAGGATTTCTCTTATTATGATTGATGATAAATACCTTCTCATATGTTTAAGAGCCAGTTTATCTCTTCTTTAAAATTGTCTGTCCATGTCTTATATGTTCATTTTTCTATTAGATTTTTTAAGTGTTTTGTCCTAAGATTTTAAAAAATTATTTTATATTTAAAGATATTAGTTCTTTGTCCAAGGTACACGTTGCAAATATATATTTTTTTACATTTCATTTGACTTTCACCTTTGTTTATGGTATTTTTTGCAGTGCAACCTTTTTCCCCCTTTATTTTTATGTAATCAAATGAATCATTCTTTTCTTGTATTGCATTTAAATTTGGAGTCATAGTTAGAAAGCCTTGCCCCACACTTGGGTTAGAGAAAAATACATCAATTTTCTTCTAGGACTTGTTGGTTTTTGGGTTTTACATTTAGATCCCTGATCTACATAGACTTTATTCTTGTGTGTGCTGAGGTATGGGACTAATTTTATCATTTTTTTCCTAAGTGGCTATCCAGTTGTCACAATGACATTTATTAAAAACTTGATCTTTGCCCCAGCCAGTGATTTGAAATAGCATCTTTATCATATGCTGAACTTCTATATTGCCAGAGGCTTTAATGATCAGAAAGCCACACTTCTTTCTCACTAAAAGTTATCATTATATGTTGTGGTGAGTTACTTCATCAGAAAAAAAAACAATTCAGTCATATAAAGCTACCCATTTGGTGAGAAGCGATAACAATATAATAACAGCATGCTGGGGAATAAAATGAACAAATTCTATATCTCTAAGAAGCATTTAGGTTTCTTGGGAGATTTTCAGGTAGACAAATTTAGTAATCTTTCGAAGGTAGTTTCCTGACATATTTAAACTTTGTGATATAATAATAAGAGAATACTAATGTGATCAAGACTAGGAGAGAATAGCACTCAAACGGGAGGAGAGAGACTACATCTCTTTTTTTCTTTTGACTTCTGAAATCACTGTTTATAGTACCAAAATATTTTGATGAGATAATTTCTTCTTGTTCTAAGGGTAGATAGAATGGAGTTTTTATACAACTTATTTTTAAGATTCATAGATAATCTTTTTTTTTAAAGATTTTTATTGGGGAAATGGGGGATGAGAACAGTGCTGGGGAATTTGGGGAAAGGGAACAGACAAGTTGCTGTCGTTTTGTTCTTCAGTCTAGTTGTGGAGGACGTTACTTCACTGGCCCAAGTTGGCACCATCATTGCACTCTTCTCGGGTGAGGCAGATCAGTTTCCAGCTTCTGGACGGCCGCTCACGCTGGCTGCTGGCTACACATGGTAGCCCATGGCAACCCACTGCAGCAGGGGCTGCAGCCTACAGGGTCGCTGGGGACCCTTGGCAGCCCAGCTCCAGGTTGAGCTGTTGTTCACCATCTTAGCTGTAGAGGACAGTGTCACTGATCCTCATATGTGGGATCCGAACCGGGGTCCCCTGGCATCCCAAGCCAGTTCTTAACCAACACGCCACTCGGCCGGCCCCATAGATAATCTTTTCAAATCAAAATATTCAAAACATTGGGCTGGCCGAGTGGCGCGATGGTTAAGAACCGGCTTGGGACGCCAGAGGGCCTGGGTTCGGATCCCACATATGAGGGCCAGTGACACTGCCCTCCACAGCTAAGATGCTGAACAACAGCTCAACCTGGAGCTGGGCTGCCGTGAGTCGCCGGCGACGGCGCAGGCTGCAGCCCCTGTGGCAGTGGGTTGCCATGGGCTACCGTGTGTAGCCAGCAGACAGCGTGAGCGGCCCTCATGCCAGCATGAGCGGCAGTCCAGAAGCCGGCGACTGATCTGCCTCGCCCAGGAAGAGCGCAGTGATGGTGCCAGCTTGGGCCAGTGAAGCAACGTCCTCCACAACTAGACTGAAGAACAAAATGACAGCAACTTGTCTGTTCCCCTTCCCCCAATTCCCCAGCATTGTTCCCATCCCTTCAATTCCCCAATAAAAATCTTCAAAAAAAAAAAAAGAAAGAGTTTCATTAGGCCCACTGGTAGCTTGAAAGAGTGACTGTATCTTCCAAAAATGCTTACTCCTAGGAAAATGGATGCGCATAAATGAATGTATATAATCCGTAGTGCATTGTATGATTACTATGCTGTTAGCATGAAGATTGCTGTATTAATAAGCATTAACTATAGTGAGATGTTGGTTAAAGGGTACACATGTTCAAGTATAAGATGAATAAATTCTGGGAATCTAATGTACTATAGTTAACCATACTGTAGTGTGTATTTGAAATTAGCTGAGAGGATAGATTTTAAATGTTCTCTCCATACACACATGGCAACTAGGTGAGGTAATGGATGTGTTAACTACCTATATTGTGATAATCATTTCACAACATATACATGTAGTAAATTGTCATGTTGTACACCTTAAATGTATACAATTTTATTTGTCAGTTATACTGCAATAAAGCTGGGGGAGGGGGGAAGCATTAAGTACCCACTATAGTAGCCACCAGGGGTACAAGTGGTCATCAAAATACATATATGCATGGTCTCTGACCTGCAGCTATTTTTTTTTCTTTTTTTTGTGGAAGAGGCAGACATTATGCTTAAACAAAAAATAAGTATAAAATTTGAAATTGTGCTAGGTTTAACAAAGGTAAATATAAGGTGCTCTGAGAGAGCATAACAAAGGCTTCAGTTTTAACTGGGGCTAAATAGAGGACCTCTGTTAGGAAATAACATTTAAATTGAGACCTGAAAGATTTGTAGAAATTTACAAAGCAAAGGGAGGGAAGGTAAAGACGCTCTCCAAGGAGAGGAACAGCCTGTGTGAAGGCCCTGGGGCACATAAGAGCTTGGCTGATGACCACACTGAAAGCAGCATTATGGAAATCAAGGGATGGAGAAGACATGAGAACTTGGATACTATGCAAAGGACTTGGTATTTTATTTCAAGAGCAGTGAGATGCTACTGAGGAGTTTTGAGCTGGAGAATTGTATGATCCAAGTAAAATGTTAAGATCGTTCTGGCTACTGTGGAGAATGGATCCAAGAGGGTGCTGTTGGCTTATGAAGAGATTGTAGGAAAACTATAGGCTTTATTATGAATGGGAAAACTACTTCAACTTTTAAAAGCTAGCCTTCAAAAGACATACTGTCAAATAGGTGGTGGTGAATGGAAAAAATGATTGATAAATCAGTGTATCTCTGAATAACCCACTAGCTCAGTGCTTCTCAAACTTTAATGTGAATTCAAATTACCCAGGTATTTCGTTAATGAAAATGCTGTTTTGGTAGTCCTGGAATGGGGACATTTCTGCCATGTCTAACAAACTCCCAGGTGATGCCTAGGCCACTGGTGCTTGGCTCATACTTTACGTAGCAAGTGACTGGGCTATATTCTAAATTCTAAATATATTCTAGCTTTTAATACCTATCAGCCTTCTTGTGGTCTGGCCAATTGTCACACTTGAGTACAGTAATACCTTGGTTTGTGAGCATAATTCGTTCTTGAAACAAACTACTTATATGGCAAGACATCACTCGTTTACCAAGTTTAAATGTATTAGAAATGTTTGCTCGTCTTGCGGAACACTTGCAAACCATGTTACTCACAATCCAAGGTTTTACTGTATTTAAAACTGGGGGTTTTAAGAGATGAATTAAATTATTGAGGACACGGAGAAACAGGTCAAATATGGCTTTTCATGTATTCAATAAATAGCCTATATATACTTACTTCTTATCTACCTATCTATCCTGTCTGCCTACCTTCCTGCCTCAAGATTCAGTTACATTTCAGAAAGGACTGTAGACAAAGTAATGTCCATGACAATTATACAGAAATACTTTGTGAGGCTCTGAAACTTTGCCTCTAATATCTAACTGGGTGATTTGCATCACTAATTGAGACTTACTCAGTGCCAGGCGTTTTACCTGCCTTATTCATTTAATAGATTGGAACCCAGGAAGAAACTTTAGAGGATGGTTTCAACTTGTCCAAGGATGTACAACTCAGCTCTGACTTATTTCATACCTGACTCTCTTATTCATTATTCTAATCATTGCTAATTTTGTTTGTTTAGTGACTACAATCCTAAATACAGAAAACTTGAGGCTCTTTATTCTGTGGGTAAAGGCTTTGTATTTCTCTAATACTTTATGGAGCTTTGCAGCTATATCGCAGTCATTTTATAAGTTCCAGGTGGTAAAGAGGCTTGGTTCCCCCACCACCACCTTTTTGGGGGGGCAGGAGGGGGATGTGCTATCCTTATTTTTTAAGCAATGCAACTTCTCGTTGTGGCATATGAACCCAAGATCTTGGGAAACACATTGATCAAGTAAAGGGAAACATTTGAGATTATGCTCTATGATTGAGATTATTATGCTCGCTGGGAAAAACAGGGTAGGAAATTTCACATTGCTCCCTGGCTACAAAAGGAGAGCTAAATAACATCCAGTTTCAAAAGAAATCTGAATTGAAATTTTACATTTCATAAAACAGAGTTAAAGCAAACAGATAGTAGTTCCTGTTGATTTTCTTTACTGAAGAAGTGATAGGGAATTCCACAGTCTCATCGGGTTAAGAGACAAAACGGAAATTATTAACATTGCCACAGAAATGCTAAATGCCTCCTTACGAGTAGAGTCCGGATAGATGGGTTTTACCCAGTCCTCCAACAAGCCAAATTTGTTGGTGTTTTTCCAGACAACGTTGTATCGTTTTCGGTTTGGTTTGATCCCCCTTCTTGCGATTAAAGACAGCCATTAAAATGTTTAATAGGCCTTGGTTTGGCTTGAAGACTTGCAGGCGGCGAGCTTCATCTCCCTGCAATTGGCTTTCCAGGCTAAGGTAGGTTTCCGATGTATGGATACTGCCAAGGCGCTTTGGCCGCAAAGTCTGGAAGGAAGCCAAAGGAAAGTGAAGTTCCTGGCGCTAAGCGCTTGTCCGGCTCAGAGAGCCGCGCGCTAGCGCATTCTTCGTGCAGTTATTGGCTGGGACTCTGCGTGCCGCTGTCGGCCAATGAAGAGGCTGGAGATCTGCCCCGGCCCGTCCCCTCTCGGCGCCCCGGGATGAGGCAGAGACTGAACAGCCGGCGAGCAAATCAACGGCATCCAGAAAGCCATGTCCGACTCGGAGCCCAGCGCCCAAGCGCTAACCCGCTGAAAGTTTCTCAACGAAAACGCCGGGACGATCCGGACCTGCTAAGAGGAATTGTCTTTGAGTGAGATGGTCCCAGAGGCCTGGAGGAGCGGACTGGTAAGCACCGGGAGAGTGGTGGGAGTTTTGCTTTTGCTTGGCGCCTTGCACAAGGCTTCCGCCGTCATTCGCTATGAGATCCTGGAGGAAAGAGAGAAGGGTTTCGTGGTGGGCAACGTGGTCACGGACCTTCGCTTGGATCTCGGCAGCCTGTCAGCCCGCAGGCTCCGGGTGGTGTCCGCAGCTAGCCGAAAATTCTTTGAGGTGAACCGGGAGACCGGAGAGATGTTTGTGAACGACCGCCTGGATCGAGAGGAGCTTTGTGGGACACTGCCCTCCTGCACCGTAACTCTGGAGTTGATAGTGGAGTCTCCGCTAGAGCTGTTCAGTGCGGAAGTGGTGATACAGGATATCAACGACAACAATCCCGCTTTCCCTACCCGGGAAATGAAATTGGAGATTAGCGAGGCCGTGGCGCCGGGCACGCGCTTTCCGCTCGAGAGCGCGCACGATCCCGATGTGGGAAGCAACTCTTTACAAACCTACGAGCTGAGCCGAAATGAGTACTTTGCGCTTCGCGTGCAGACGCGAGAGGACAGTACCAAGTACGCGGAGCTGGTGCTGGAGCGCGCCCTGGACCGGGAGCGAGAGCCGAGTCTTCAGTTGGTGCTGACAGCCTCAGACGGAGGAACCCCGGCTCGCTCCGCCAGCCTGCCTATCCGCATCACTGTGCTGGACGCGAATGACAATGCGCCAGCCTTCAACCAGTCCTTGTACCGGGCGCGCGTCCTGGAGGATGCACCCCCCGGCACTCGCGTGGTGCAAGTCCGCGCAACCGATCTGGATGAAGGCCCCAACGGTGAAATCGTTTACTCCTTCGGCAGCCACAACCGCGCTGGCGTGCGGGAACTCTTCTCCTTAGACCTTGTAACCGGAGTGCTGACAATCAAAGGTCGGCTGGACTTTGAAGACACGAAACTCCACGAGATTTACATACAGGCCAAAGACAAGGGCGCCAATCCCGAAGGAGCACATTGCAAAGTTTTGGTAGAGGTTGTGGACGTGAATGACAATGCCCCGGAGATCACAGTCACTTCCGTGTACAGCCCAGTCCCCGAGGATGCCCCTTTAGGAACTGTCATCGCTTTGCTCAGTGTGAGCGATCTGGATACTGGGGAGAATGGGCTGGTGACTTGCGACATTCCTCCTGGTCTCCCCTTCAGTCTTACTTCTTCCCTCAAGAATTACTTTACTTTGAAAACCAGCGCAGCCCTGGACCGGGAGACTGTGCCAGAATACAACCTCAGCATCACTGCTCGCGATGCAGGAACCCCTTCCCTCTCGGCCCTTACAACAGTGCGGGTGCAAGTGTCCGACATCAACGACAACCCCCCACAGTCGTCACAATCTTCCTATGACGTTTACGTGGAGGAAAATAACCTCCCCGGGGTCCCAATACTAAATCTAAGTGTCTGGGACCCCGACGCCCCTCAGAATGCTCGCCTTTCCTTCTTTCTCTTGGAGCAAGGAGCTGAAACTGGGTTAGTGGGTCGCTATTTCACGATAAATCGTGATAGTGGCGTCGTGTCTTCCTTAGTGCCGCTGGACTATGAGGATCGGCGGGAGTTCGAATTAACAGCTCATATCAGCGACGGGGGCACTCCGGTCCTGACCACCAATATCAGCGTGAACATATTTGTCACTGATCACAATGACAACGCCCCCCAGGTCATATACCCGCGGCCTGGCCGAAGCTCAGTGGAGATGCTGCCCCGAGGTACCGCTGCCGGCCACGTGGTTACGCGGGTGGTAGGCTGGGACCCGGATTCAGGGCACAACGCCTGGCTCTCCTACAGCCTCTTGGGAGCCCCCAACCAGAGCCTTTTTGCGGTGGAGCTTCACACGGGTCAAATCAGCACTGCCCGCCCAGTCCAGGACACAGATTCACCCAGGCAAACTCTCACGGTCTTGATCAAAGACAATGGGGAGCCATCACTGTCCACCACCGCGACCCTGACTGTGTCAGTGACTGAGGAATCTCCAGAAACCCGGGCCGAGTTCCCCTCCGGTTCTGCCCCTGGGGAGCAGAATAAAAATCTCACCTTTTATCTACTCCTCTCTCTAATCCTGGTCTCTGTGGGGTTCGCAGTCACTGTATTGGGAGTGATCATATTCAAAGTTTACAAGTGGAAACAGTCCAGGGACCTATACCGAGGCCCGGTGAGCTCCTTGTACCGAACACCAGGGCCCTCTCTGCACGCGGACGCCGTGCGGGGAGGCCTCGTGCCACCACACCTTTACCATCAGGTGTACCTCACCACTGACTCGCGCCGCAGCGACCCGCTGCTGAAGAAACCTGGGGTCGCCAGCCCTCTGGCCAGCCGCCAGAACACGCTGCGGAGCTGTGACCCGGTGTTCTATAGGCAGGTGTTGGGTGCAGAGAGCTCCCCTCCCGGACAGGTAAGGGTTAGCCGGTCATCCGCGTCGATATTAATGCTTTTTCATTCTTGCACCGTGTTCAGAAAGGTATGGAGCCGCTTTTTAGTGGTGAAGATGTTTTCCTTCCTAACGGTGCACCCACATTTCCACCTGGCCCTTCCTAGATCAAACTCCGTGCCTTTGCAAAGGGCATGGCCTAGCTGGAGCGTGGTTCTTGGTCCCACACAATGTGGAGTTAATTGATTCATCTGTGGACCCAGTTCACACCCTCAACACTTGCTTGCCACAGCAACTAGCCAGTGTTGCTAAGGGGCCACTAAACTATAACCCAAGATCTCAGCACTCAGGTCTTAGCTTGGTGTTATTTGCATTGGGAGCAAGCTGCTGGACATCTGTAACCAGTGGCAGATGCTAGGAATATAAAAACTATTCATTCATCCATCTTTCAAGTGATTGTCACATCTGCACTAAAACTAATGGTTTCCTGGTAATTTTCCTTTGCCTACACAGATCCTGTACCTCATTCTTAGATGATTTTCTGTGAAAAAAGAAAATTCTAGGCATCCTTTAAATTTTATTTCAAGAACATTACTTACTGGAAATGATGTGCGCATTACTTACAAAATATTTTTACATTATAATAGTGATGTATGTGCGTTTAGAAAATAGACAAAAGTATAAAGAAAAAAATCAAAACTATAATCTCCAAATCCGAAGGTAACCACCATTAATTATAAAAGTAAAAGTAATCCTTTATTTTGAGAATAAACCCAGATAATCCAAAAGAACATAAAATAAAAAATGAAAGTTTTTTTGTACCCCCCCCCCATGTATAATAATTCCCTATCCTTCCAGCATTTTTTTTCTTAGATATACACATAAAGTACAAGGTAGCTAAATTCATATCCTGAGAAAGGTAAAGCGTTCATTTATTCAGGATGGTGTGTAGGTGACTGCAAGGCCTTTGTCTTGGAGTGAAACTTACACTTCCGATAGTAGGAGAGTCACAGTTTTGTTACTAATAAGTGTATAATTGCTGTCAACCCTTGGCTTTGGCAGTTATACACATGAGGCTCCACCACTTAACAACTATGAGTCCTTGGCTAAGTTAATCTTTCTAAGCCTGTTTCTCATATGAAAAAAGGGAGCAACAACAGTATTATAAGATTAGTGCACGATATGTATGCACAGTGCTTGGTGTATCATAAGTGTTAAAAAAATTCTTAGCTATTACTATTATGATTTTTATTAGTGTTTACCCACCCCACATCTTAAACACACCTCGGAAATGAGCAAATCTGGAGATAGCCAAAGAAGACAAAGTAGAGGCTAAGGAAGGATGACAGCCAGAGAAAAGCAGGTGCTACTCTTCTGGTCACACTGGAAAACAGCTGGCACTTTCCCTAGAACAATGTTCTCAAACTTGGTTGCACACTACAATTACCTAAGAACCTTCTAAAAATTCTGAAGCCCAGGCCACATCCCAAGCCAATTAAAGCACAATCTCTGGGGGTGGGACACAGGGATCAGTATTTTTTAAAGATCCCAAAGTAATTCCAATGTGCAGACAAGTTTGAAAACCACTGCCCTAGAACCTACCAATCTATCAATTAGCATTTTTATGAAGCAAAGTGTTATTCTGGTGTCTATAGAACCAGGAGCCAACCTTACTGGGCCAGGATGAACTTCTAAAACTCCTGTGATGTTATTTCCAAACCTTAAAACATTATATAGAATAGCTCTAGAAAAGCATTGTAGGGAAGACATAAGATGATAATTCAGTCATCTAAAGAGAAAATCTTCCTAAACCACTAGCAATCAGGCAACTATTCTTTTACTATCAAGAGCTGGGCAATGGGCATGGGATCTCTTTGGGGGCTGACAAAAATGTGCTATAATTAGAATGTGGTGAGGCTTGTATTGTTTTACTATATGTGCATATCCTTTTAAAAAACCCCATTGAGTTGTACAGTTTAAATGGATGAATTGTATGGTAGGTGAATTATATCTCAGTAAAGCTATTTTAAAAATCTAGAGCTGGGAGAATCACATAGTTGGCATAAAAAGGTCAAGTCAAGGATATGTAGGATTAAGGTTTTATGATGCTTCAATTCTAGTAATACAGACTATATGCCCGTTTGTTTTGGTATGAACTTGCCAATATAAGGGATTGAGACCTATAAGAGGTCTAGTTCTTGGATATTACAGGCATCCGTAAAGGACCAGTAATGGTTATAGAGATGACAAATTGATAGAAAAATCAATTAAGATGTTATAGAAAAAGGCTTTCTTTCTTTCCAGCCAGACCAGAGGTGGGAGTGGGGAAACCCTAGTACTGTACATACTAATTGTTTAGCTTTAGACAAGTCTCTTAACCTCCCTGAACTCCAGTGTCCTCATCTATAAAATAAAGGTAATACCTCCTTTCAAAATTGTTGTGAGAGTGAAAAGTAATGCATAGAAAGTGTCTGTACTCAACATAAAATACTCATATAAAATGGAAGTATTCAATATTAGTTGAACTGATACATAATATCAATAATTCACCATTTATTGAGCATTGCTATGTGCTCATCCCTATGAGCATCCCACTGTAAAAGATTAAAAGATACAGTCCCTGCCATTATGGTCCACAGAGTACCATAGGAGACAGACATGCAAAAAAAAAAAAAGATACTATAAGAAGCAATGGGAGGAAAGGAAAAGAAACACCTAAGCAAGCCTGAGGAATTCAGGAAGGCTACATAGAGTTGGTGATGCTTGAGCTAGAACTAAAGATTGAGTAGTATAATAGTTTGTTAAATAGTAAAGGGGGAAGGACAGCATGGAGGGGACCTTGCACGAAATCCCATGCAGAGGGATAATGATATGACATTACTGCTGAACCTTAAAGTATGTTTGTGAAACAGTCTTTGGAAGAAATAAAGTGAAACCAGTAGGCGGGAGTGAAATTTTGAATTACCTTTAAGTCAGGCCAAGGAGTTTTTATTTTATCCTGTATTGATGATAGTCATTGCAGAATTTTGAGCTGACGTGCATATGATGTCTTCAGGGTTTTTTGTTTGTTTTGGAGAGATTATTCTGGAAGCCATAATCTGAGGTGGATCGGGGATATTGAGACTGGAGACAAAGAGAACAGTTAGAAAGCTATTACAATATTTGAGAAGATTGATAAATGCTTGAACCAGCACAGTGGCAGGATAGATGGCAGGAGACGACTGTAGTAAAATCATCAGGACTTGTTGACTGACATGATATAGGTAATCAGGGAGAGGAATGAGTCAAAGGTGACCCTCCCCTCCCCCATTCCGACTGAGGCAGCTGGGTGGATGATGGTGTCCTTCACTGAAGTGAATCCTGGCATAAACACCTAGTAGGTCAGACTGATTTACACCTTCATTATTCCTATGGGAGGAGGTTTAGGTGTTTTTTGTTTGTTTTTTTGTAAAAACACAGAAAGCAGATCCCTGCCTTTGAGACCAGAATGTTGGTTGCTGGCCACACCATCGTCAATATTCCTGAGGATCAAGGGATTGGGGGGGGGGAATCTAGGGAGGATAAGAAACGCAAGTTTTGCCAGTGTTTTGGGGCATCCAGTGGTAACCTAGGTGAGGATTTGGATGAGTTAAGAAATCTCATGTCCAGATCAGGTTGGATTTTTCTCTTTGTGTTCTGGTGTATTTGCCACTTGGATTACAGTTTGCAGGTTTACAGTGTGAAATGAGTTGTGTTTCTGCTTTTGTGCAAGGTGGTAGCCAGGCTCCTGCGAGGGTATGGATATGGGTGGGGGTGGAGTGAGATCAAGTCTCCAGCGCCAAGAGGCCCCCTGGGGCTAAGTGAAAAGCTTGCTCTTTTGAAACAGTCTGTTGGTAATTAACAACATATCAAGCTTGCCATGGTGTCAAATAAAGGAGATTTGTAGGCACAGTGCTGTTGGTAGCTGATCTCAATCATTCACAGGAGCTATTAAATCTGTGAACATTAGCATTCTGCTAGGTAATGAGATCTAGTCCTTAGCACCTCCCAGACACAACTGATCTTTAATGATTTGGAATATCTCTCTCTCCTGGCTTCCTCCGCTCTGCTTCATCTCCTTCCGTACTGTCCTTGAAATCAATGAATGGTAATTTAGTATATCACTAGCAAGCGTCTGAATAAAAGAAGTTTGGTTTCCTCTGCGCTTCCTGTTACAACAAAAACATGTACTGCATAAATTTAACTGGCTACATTAATGTATAAGGCTTTTCTGCTAAGAGGTGGATATGTTTCTGAATAACCTGCAGAGGAGCAGAGTTTTGTGTATATGGGAGTGCTTTAAATAGCTGTTGCTCTAATACAATTGGACTGAGGCAGAAGCTACTCATTTAGAATATTGGTGAATAACAACACTGGCTTGAACAAAATGACCAGTCTCAAATGGCTACTCCTCTCTGGGTGCAGGTTGCTAGGGCTCTGGCTATCGCTGTTCCCCGCCCCCCGCCCCGCCCCCCAAAGAGGGGCGGGGAAGTTGGTGTGTTAAAGGGAAAAAAAAAATACATATATGTTGTCTGCCTCTCTAACAGAGGTAATCACCCGCGGAAAGAAATGCTGTTGAGCGGGAGGAAGGCGAAAACATAGGTGGGTTTGTGTGTGTGTGTGTGTGTGTGTGTGTGTGTGTGTGTGTGTGTGTGTGTGTGTGTGTTTTCCTCCAGTGCTGCGACGCATTAACCCTGCTGCTGTTGGGATGTTCTCTGCTCAGCCTATTGGCTGAGCCCAGGAGCCGCTGTCTGCCAATCGGGTGGTGGAAGGCAGACAAATCTACCCCGCCACAAGCAAAAACGGCGCGTAACCCTTGCGGCGCCGGCCCAGGCGCGCCAGAGCTGGCGCGGGGAAAGGGAGATAGGTGTCTCCAGCTGCTGTGGCCGTTTGGGGCGGGTCGGCTTCTTCCGCTTCTCAGGACCAGGTTGAGAACTAGCGGGTGGCAGCAATGCTCCGCAAGGTGAGAAACTGGGTAGAAATCTGCCCGGGGGCTACCCTTTTGTTCCTCTTTTGCCACCTGGGTTACGTTTGTGGGCAGATCCGCTACCCGGTCCCAGAGGAGTCACAGGAGGGGACTTTTGTGGGGAATGTCGCCCAAGATTTCCTGCTGGATACAGAGAGTCTGTCAGCTCGCAGGCTGCAGGTCGCTGGAGAGGTGAACCAAAGACACTTTCGTGTGGATTTGGACAGCGGAGCCCTGCTCATCAAGAATCCAATCGATCGAGAGGCACTGTGTGGGCTCAGTGCCAGCTGCATCGTGCCCCTGGAGTTTGTAACCGAAGGGCCTTTGGAAATGTACCGAGCGGAGGTAGAAATCGTGGATGTGAATGATCACGCCCCCCGATTTCCTCGGCAGCAGCTGGACTTGGAAATTGGGGAGGCAGCTCCTCCAGGACAGCGTTTCCCCTTGGAAAAGGCTCAGGATGCAGATGTGGGGAGCAACTCCATCAGCAGCTATAGACTAAGCTCCAATGAACACTTTGCGCTGGATGTCAAGAAGCGCAGCGACGGCAGCCTGGTCCCAGAGCTGCTCCTGGAGAAGCCTTTGGATCGGGAGAAGCAATCAGACTACCGCCTGGTTCTGACTGCTGTGGATGGAGGTAACCCCCCAAGATCTGGCACTGCAGAGCTCCGGGTGTCAGTGCTGGACGTGAACGACAACGCCCCTGCCTTCCAGCAACCCAGCTACAGGATTAGCGTTTTGGAGAGCGCACCAGCCGGCATGCTGCTCATACAGCTCAATGCCTCTGACCCGGACCTGGGGCCCAGTGGTAACGTCACCTTTTCTTTCAGTGGCCACACCCCTGATCGTGTGAGAAACCTCTTTAGCCTGCACCCCACTACTGGAAAGCTTACCCTTCAGGGGCCCCTAGACTTTGAGAATGAGAATTACTATGAATTTGATGTTCGGGCTCGTGATGGGGGTTCTCCAGCCATGGAGCAACATTGCAGCCTTCGAGTGGATCTCCTGGATGTAAATGACAATGCCCCCCACATCACAGTGACCTCAGAGCTTGGGACTCTCCCAGAGAGCGCAGAGCCTGGCACTGTGGTGGCACTCATCAGTGTGCAAGACCCCGACTCAGGGTCAAATGGAGATGTGAGCCTCCGTATTCCTGACCACTTGCCGTTTGCCCTCAAGTCTGCCTTCAGGAACCAGTTCTCCCTGGTGACTGCTGGGCCCTTGGACAGAGAGGCCAAATCCAGCTATGACATCATGGTCACTGCTTCTGATGCTGGGAACCCACCTTTGAGTACCCAGAGGACTATTTTCCTCAATATTTCAGATGTGAACGATAACCCACCCTCTTTCTTCCAGAGGTCACATGAGGTGTTTGTTCCTGAGAACAACCGCCCAGGGGACCTGCTTTGCTCCCTTGCAGCCTCTGATCCAGACTCTGGCTTGAATGCGCTTATCTCCTACTCTCTCCTAGAGCCCAGAAATCGAGATGTGTCAGCTTCCTCCTTCATCTCTCTAAACCCCCAGACGGGAGCTGTTCATGCTACTCGATCCTTTGACTATGAGCAAACACAGACACTGCAGTTTGAAGTGCAGGCCCGGGACCGGGGCAACCCACCCCTTAGTAGCACTGTGACAGTTCGTCTATTCGTGCTGGACCTCAATGACAATGCCCCAGCTGTGCTCCGCCCTAGGGCCCGGCCTGGTTCCTTGTGTCCACAAGCACTGCCTCCATCTGTGGGTGCTGGTCATCTAGTCACAAAGGTGACCGCTGTGGACTTGGATTCAGGTTACAATGCCTGGGTTTCATATCAGCTCCTGGAGGCCCCGGATCCCAGCCTGTTCGCAGTGTCTCGGTATGCTGGGGAGGTGCGGACGGCAGTTCCCATCCCAGCTGATCTCCCACCACAGAAGCTGGTCATTGTGGTAAAGGATAGTGGTACCCCACCACTCTCTACTTCTGTTACTCTACTAGTGTCCTTGGAGGAAGATGCTCATCCAGTTGTCCCTGATCTTCGAGAATCTTCAGCTCCAAGGGAAGGAGAATCCCGCCTGACCCTCTACTTGGCTGTATCTCTAGTGGCAATTTGCTTTGTCTCCTTTGGCTCATTCGTGGCATTACTCTCCAAGTGTCTGCGTGGGGCTGCCTGTGGAGTGACCTGCTTTCCTGCTGGTACCTGTGCCTGTCTCACCCGATCTCGAAGGAGGGAGGGGCTTCCTCCTTCCAACGGGATCCTCCGAATCCAGCTAGGGTCAGATGATCCTATCAAGTTTGTTGATGTGGGTGGCCACTCTCATGGCTGTACACCTTTGGCTTCTGCACCCACTCGGAGTGATAGCTTCATGATGGTGAAGTCGCCCAGTGCACCTATGGCAGGGGAGCCTGTTCGCCCAAGCTGCCCACCCTCTGATCTTCTCTATGGGCTAGAGGTGAGATCTTTGCAGGCTCAGCCAATGCTTGAGGGTTATTCCAATCCAGGCATATGGCTGGGCCATGTTCCAGAGAGTACTGGCCTCTCTGTAAGAGCCCGTAGTGATGTCACCATTTTTGTGAGTGGTAACTTTGTGGTAGATGCTGCGTTTTAGAAGTGTTTTGTGAATTAACCAGGGAGTTGTCACAGATTAGTACGCGGGTGTGGGTTATGCCCTTATCTGAGGGTAAGAAATAAAAGTAAGTGATCGAGAGCCAGGGTATTGTGGAAGCATGCTGCCAGAATGTGGGAGCATAGAAAGCTATAGTGCACGAGGATAGGGTGCACTGGTCCCCTAACTCCAGGTGGCTGCTTTCTCTACTCTTCATGAATGAAGGGGCCAGGTTCTGGACTACTTTAACACTAAGCTACCATTTCCCAGTGGATTGAGGGAAACTAATACCTTTGCCCCATGGTATCAAGTACTCCCTAACCCACTGTGAAAGGAACTCTCTTCTTGAAACACAGAAGAGAGCACAAAGAGGAAAGAGCCAAGGAAGTAGAGCAGCATCAAGGTGGAAGCAGAGATCTGTTAGTCTAGGTCTTCAGGACTCCCAGTCAAGTCCCCACTGGGATTTGGGCTAGATCAGTAGACTGGGCACAGGGGAGCATTACCTCTTAGGTTAAAAAAAAAAGGCAGTAAATGAAATCACTTAATGTCAGAAAACTGATTTGCAGATGAGGAATTCATAGAGATGGCTACTCTAGGAGTCTCTAAGTAGAGTTTTTCAGAATTGGTGAAACCATAAAGCCCAGAGGTCATGCCTCGCTTCTAGTCACCCTCCTGGGTGACCCGGATCAGTCCCAGAAATGTTCCCCCTTCCACAGACTGTGATGCTCATTCCACAGCTCAAGTCTAGAATCTCAAGAAAGCTGAGTTCTATACCATCAGCTGACATTGAGATTCCTCAAAGCATTGCTGGAAAGTCAGAGCAAGACTGTAGAAGATCCTAACAAATCTCTTCTCTCATCTTAGCAGCGTTTGGCAGGATGGGGGTGGGAGGGGGAACTCATGGGCTTCGCCTTCCCCAGAAGGACAAACTTTTGTTGGTCCAGGCAAAGTAGTGGAAGCTTCTGAAGTCATGCAGGAAGTTGCTGGATGAGAACACTGGGAAGTTTTGTACTACTTTGTCTTCCCTGTTGAGCACCATCTGAGCTGTCAAATTTTGCTGCCAAGGGGGCTGAATCAACCTGCAGCACGAAACGAGTGGGGAGGCAGGAGGCTTCTGTGACACAGATTTGCAACACCCCGTTCCTAAGGTTTCCAGGACTGAGGAGACTTCATAATTGGTTCAGAGCAGACAGACTTTTTGGCCAATCAGACTCAGAGCTGAGGTGGGGGATCTGCTCTTCCTGCCCGCCTCTCCTCCCCCAGCTCCCCAGCTCCACTCAGATTCAATTCCCCTCCCCCTGCCCACCCACCCCCGCCATTTGGTGACTAAGAAGAACTGCTGCAGGCAGACAAACCCCGGAGCAGTTTTTAAGAGGCTGGAAGGAGACACGAGATTTCAGCTGCTACATTCCAAGCTCTGGGTCTACCTTGGAGACGGTTCGGCAAAGTCAGTGTCCAGGAAGGGACTTCTGGGTCATGGGGCCCAAGACACACCCACAGCTCGCTGGGAAATGGCAAGTGCTGTGCATGTTGTCCTTGTGCTGGGGCCGGGTGTCTGGGCAGCTTCGTTACTCAGTGGTGGAGGAGTCTGAGCCAGGGACGCTGGTGGGGAATGTTGCTCAGGATCTAGGCTTAAAGATGACAGATCTGTTGAGCCGCCGACTGCGGTTGGGCTCTGAGGAGAATGGGCACTATTTTTCCCTGAGCTTCATGAGTGGTGCTCTGGCAGTAAATCAAAAGATTGACCGAGAGAGCCTGTGTGGAGCCAGCACCAGCTGCCTGCTGCCAGTGCAAGTAGTGACCGAACACCCACTGGAACTAATCCGTGTAGAGGTAGAGATCCTAGATCTCAATGACAACTCTCCTAGCTTTGCCACCCTTGAGCGAGAGATACGCATCTCAGAATCAGCCACATTTGGGGCCCGATTCCCACTGGATAGTGCCCAGGATCCAGACGTGGGCACCAATACTGTGAGTTTCTACACTCTGAGCCCCAACAACCACTTCTCTCTGAATGTGAAGACCCTAAAAGATGGGAAGCTGTTCCCAGAGCTGGTACTAGAGCAGCAGCTGGACCGTGAAACCCAGGCAAGACATCAGTTGGTACTCACTGCTGTGGATGGGGGTATCCCAGCCCTTTCAGGGACCACCCTTATCTCTGTCATTGTGCTGGACATCAATGATAATGCTCCAACCTTCCAGTCCTCAGTTCTACGTGTGGGACTCCCAGAGAATGCACCCATGGGTACACTGCTGCTCCGCCTCAATGCCACTGATCCGGACGAGGGCACCAATGGCCAAGTAAATTATTCTTTTGGAGACCATACATCTGAGGCAGTACGGAATCTCTTTGGCCTAGATCCTAGCAGTGGAGCAATCTATGTTTTGGGTCCCATAGACTTTGAGGAGTCAAGTTTCTATGAAATTCATGCAAGAGCCCGTGACCAGGGACAGCCATTCATGGAAGGCCACTGTGTGATTCAAGTGGATGTGGGGGATGCCAATGACAATGCCCCAGAGGTACTACTGGCCTCTTTGGTCAACCCTGTCCTGGAGAGCACACCAGTGGGCACAGTAGTGGGATTGTTTAACGTGCGGGACCGAGACTCAGGGAGAAATGGTGAAGTGAGCCTTGATATCTCTCCGGACCTGCCATTTCAGATTAAGCCTTCTGAGAACCATTACTCACTGCTAACCAGCCAGCCCTTGGACCGTGAGGCCACATCCCACTATATCGTGGAGCTGCTGGCCAGCGATGCAGGGTCACCTCCCCTGCACGCACATCTCACCATCAGGCTCAACATTTCAGATATTAATGACAATGCACCCTACTTCATCCAGCAGCTCTATATGGCTTACATCCCAGAGAATCGGCCTCCAGGTTCCCTTCTCTGCACTGTGACTGCCTCCGATCCAGATGCTGGGGATAATGCCCGTCTCACCTACTCCATTGTAGGGAATCAGATTCAGGGAGCCCCAGCCTCCTCCTTTGTGTATGTCAACCCTGAGGATGGGCGGGTCTTTGCCCAGCGCACCTTCGACTATGAATTGCTGCAGATGCTACAGATCACGGTGGGGGTTCGAGACTCTGGCTCTCCCCCATTGCATGCCAACACATCTCTGCATGTGTTTGTCCTGGACCAGAATGATAATGCCCCAGCGGTGCTGCACCCAAGGCCTGGCCGGGAACTCTCAGTCCCCCATCGTGTCTCTCGCTCTGTGCCTCCTGGCTCCTTGGTCACCAAGGTGACAGCCGTGGATGCTGATGCAGGCCACAATGCATGGCTCTCCTATTCACTGTTGCCACAGTCCACAGCCCCAGGGCTGTTCCTGGTGTCTGCACACACTGGTGAGGTGCGCACAGCCCGGGCCTTACTGGAGGATGACTCTGACACTCAACAGGTGGTGGTCCTAGTGAGAGACAACGGTGACCCTTCGCTCTCCTCTACAGCCACAGTGCTGCTGATTCTGGAGGATGAGGACCCTGAGGAAATGCCCAAATCCAGTGACTTCCTCACACACCCTCCTGAGCGTTCAGACCTTACCCTTTACCTCATTGTGGCTCTTGCAGCCATCAGCCTCTTGTCCTTAGTCACCTTCACCTTCCTGTCAGCTAAGTGCCTTCGGGGGCACGAAGATGGGGATGGGGGTGGGGGCCAGTGTTGCAGGCGCCAGGACTCACCCTCCCGGGACTACTATAAACAGTCCAGTCCCAACCTACAGGTTAGCTCAGATGGCACCCTCAAGTACATGGAGGTGACGCTGCGGCCCGCAGACTCGCAGAGCCATTGCTACAGGACGTGCTTTTCACCAGCCTCGGATGGCAGCGACTTTACTTTTCTAAGGCCCCTCAGCGTTCAGCAGCCCTCAGCTCTGGCGCTGGAGCCTGACTCCTTCCGGTCCCGCTCTAACACGCTGCGGGAGCGGAGCCAGGTGAGGGGCTCGCCGCGACCCCTGAGGGCAGCAATGGAGAAGCCGCCCCTGCACATACGGGACTTGGAACTTGCATTCACTCCTTTCGGGCTGGCTCAGCCGCTGGCTGCGCTCCACCCGATTGTCGGGACCATTTGGTCTGATTGCGCGGGACCAGTGGTGTGGCCGAAGCAGGGATGGGGCTCTGAGCCCGGGGAGGTGGTGGCGACTGTGGCCGAAGAGGGAGGGGATAGGACCGACCCTCCCCCACGCTCAGAAAAGGCGCGGAGATCTTGCGGGCCATCCCGGGGGTCCTCGGTGGAGGCAGTCAGAGACCCAGGCCCGGAGCCAGCCTCCTAGGCCCCGGCGCCTGTACGCTCCGCCGCTCTTTAGGTTTCCTCTTAACGTTTCTCCCCACTCCCTGGGACTTTGCGGTTATACTCAACCCTCCTTATTACCTCATCAAACAAACGCATCTGTAGGACCGAGGCGCGCGCGCAGGGCTCCCGCGTGTCCTCCCAGCAGAACACTCCCACGGGCCACACAGCACACGGCCTCGCACTTGAGCTTGCACACACACCACCTTTCACTGCCCGCGCTCGCTGCCGGGTCACACGCACGGGCTGTCCCCGCCCCCCTCACAGCTTCCCTCCACCCCGCTGCGGGCCTCAGAGGTACTCACCGCTCACTGCGCGCCCTGGTGACAGTCCCAGGTCGCGGCCGCCCGGGGGCCCGCCCCCGTCTCGGGCTGGACCAGGTCGCCTCCAGGAGGGCCTGAGGCCCGCTGCAGCCCCTGGAGCTCCGGAACTACTCTGGGCGCTCTAGGCGCGGGGCGGGAGGGACTCTATGACCCTCAGGCCGGCCAGTCCAGCTGGGCCGGGGGCTCCGAGCAGAGGGCGGCAGTGCCTTGGCCGGACGGGACGAACTGCCCTGGGGTCCGAGAGGCAGCAGGGTCCGGCCTGGGACGAGTGAGCAGGCCGCTATAGGACGGGCAGTCTGTGACCTCCGTGGCATCCACGGCCGGTTCTCTCGCGGGAAGTGGAAGCCTGGTGCACCTGGGCTCAGGAAGCGCAGAGATAGGCTTTTGGCTCCGTCGTGACCACAATGTGCCAGGCGTTCTAGGATCAGGGCTTTGGGGGTGACCAAAGTATCTGAGACTTTGGCATGTCCTTCCTTCTCTGGCCGATGGAAAGCCACACAGCCTCTGCCAGATGCCAGGGTGTCCTCATAGATGGGAAAACTAGGATAGTAAAAAGCACAAGTTGCCACAACCCCAGGAGTTTTTATTCAAAATATATCTATGCCCCACCCTGCCCCTACTGAATCAGAATTATATTTTGAAACAACACCCTCGTGTGATTCTGATAGCTGACTGAAAGTGTCTTACAACACATCTCTGAGAACCACAACATTTCATTTGCTCTTCCCGACACTTTTGTTGGATAGGTACTAGCGTCCCCACCTGAATTCCACAACTGTCAAGTGACTTGCTCAAGTTTACAGGGTAAGTGATAGAGAAAGACCTAACCCAGGTCTAACCCCAAAATTTGTACTTTCACTCACTTGACACTGGGAACTTGGAAAGCTGGGGACAGCAGGGACGGTTTGCATCTGCTGGGATGGGGCAGAGGTTCGGTTCTTTCCCTTTTAAGGTCCTAAAAAGTGGAGGAAAGTCTTCTGGGGCTTCTTATCCGTGAGCAGCCCTAAGCAAACAAACTTGGACCCGCCGTCCTTATGCAGGTTGTGAATTTTGCCCAACTCCTTTCCTCCAACCTGTTGGGGCACCTGCATCTTCATGTAGATTCTGCTGTGGCTACAAATACAGTGGCTGACTGAGAGCTGGACATCGCTGTACCCTTCCCCACAGCAGCCCTGGAATGGTGTTGGCGACTTCTGTTGCATCTGGGATGCTAAGTTTCTGGGGTCTGCTCACATCACTGCCACCTGTGAGCCTTAGAGTGAGTCGTTTGGCTGCGATGTGTCTTCCTCCTCCCCAATGTCATCAGAGATGCTCACACAGCCTTCTCTGCTGGCAGTAAGTGTGAGAATTAATTACTGGCATACCCCAGAACCAGTGAAGGGATGGCTCTAGGAGTGCTCCGTGAGAGTGTGTGGTGGGATAACACACCCTGGGAAAGGCTGGGAGGGAGTCAGGAGTGAAGTGGCTGGCCAGAGTCCTGCACCTTCATCCAGGTGGGAGAGGGCTACAGAGAGCCCTTTGGGAGCCCTGTTGGCTCTGCTTGGAGGCTGTGGGAGCTTGATCTCTGCTGGGTTCCATCCAGCAGTTTTCTCTGTCCCAGACAGTGGAGCCTTGTTCTCTCCTTAGTCACAGCCATTGTTTGGCAGAGTTCTGGGGGGTATCCTGGGGCTTGGATGCCCTGCAAAGGCCCAGTCTGGCATGGCTCCTAAATTAATAATGTATTTAGCAGTGGGAAGAGATCCTTGATTGCCAAGGGCCCGGAGGAGGTATCCCTCTGAATGTGTTACAGCACAACCTGGCACCAAAAGGGTTACCCAGAGCAGCAGCCATCTTGCTGCAGAGGATGCTTTGTTCCTAGCGGAGGAGCTGAATACATTCTTTCAAGCCTGGTGGCATTTTCATCTAAAAGCCTCTTCTGCCACTTTTGGGGGCCTTCTCTTCACCCCTCCACCAGGTTCCACGGAAGACACCTGCACACCTTGACTCTCAGCTCAGAAGTTCTCAGTCTGTGTGCAGGGAGGAAGGGGCTGTTTCTTTAGCAAAGGAATCTAGGTTTGCTTACTGTGGTCAGATAAATGTCATTTTATCTCTTTGTCTCTGGTACCTCAGACCTCTGAGACCTGAGGTATATTTTGTCTTTGAAGATGAGTCTACCACTCCCCCATCTCATCCTATTTTCTTCTCTTTGTCCACTCCCCTCCTTCCCTCCAGGCCCATCCCAGGGGTCGGGTGACATTCTGACTTCTTGAGGGTACTCAGCCCCTTTCCCTCTGTTTTCTCCACAGCAAGCCCCACCCAACACGGACTGGCGTTTCTCTCAGGCCCAGAGACCCGGCACCAGCGGGTAGGTGACTGCCTTTCCAGCCCACCCTCTTCTCTGCGGCATTTTCTCAGTGATGACGTGGGAGGAGATGGGGAGGGCTCAGCATTTGCTACAAATGGCTTCTTCCCTCAGTTCTAGATTTCAGGGAGGGTTTGGCGTATTGGGGGCTGGTACATAGACCCCAGAAGGAAGAGGCTATTTTGGGAGCTCAACTCACACCCTCACCCCTTCCCTTCTCCTCACCATGTGAACCTTTTCTTATATCCTGGGGGCTCTGTGGGACCAAAAGATGGTTTTCAGGTGGACTCTGGGTGGAGAGGAGGTTTTTTATACTTATCTATTGCCTACATCTCCCTGGTCTGGGTTGAGCTGGGCTCCCTACTGACCTGGGGTTCCGGCAGAGAAACCTGGGGCAGGAGGGGGAGAGGAGGAGCTGCCAGCAGTCAGAGCCTCCTCCAGAGCCTGCGGGAAAGAGCGGAGGCAGAGGAGGGGAGTCAGGCAGCTGTGGGGAAAGCAGAGACGCGCAGCTGGAGGTGGGGCTGAGGAGCTAGAGCTCTAGGGCAGGTCTCCCGGGTCCTGCCCCTCCTCCAGACTACCCTCTCGCCCCCACTGGTCCTGCCCTGTAGGCCTGCAGGCCTTTTGTCTCTGCCACTCTCTTATCTCTGCACTCTTTCCTCAGTCTCTGTGTCAGTTTGCCCTCTCTGCCTCTCCCTGTCTTTCTTGGTCTCTATCTCAGTTTCTGTCTTTATTGCTGACTCTCCGTCCCTATCATTTGTGTCTACTTGCGTTGGTCTGTGCCTCACACTGCGCCTGCCATGGCTAGGTGCTCAATAAATGTGGAATCAATGAATAAATGTGACTCTTCCTAGTCTCAGTCTGTTTCTCCTTTTCTCTCTGTCTCTGCCCTTGACCTCTATTCTGTCTCTCCTTCTTTTATCATTTGCTAGTGTCCTTGTGTTCTTCTGACTCCAGTCTCTTTTTTCTCAGTGTCCCACTATTTCTGCTTTCCTCTCTGTTCCCAGCCTCTCTGTGTCTCTGTCTCTCTCTCTGTGCATCTCTTGAAGCCTGTTGTCTGTTTCTTCCTGCCTCACTGAGTCTCTTTCTCTGTTTCTTTTTCTTTATCTCTCTCTCTCTGTGTCTCTCTTTTATCCTGTCTTTTACTGTCTTTCATGTCTTTGTACTTGTGGGCAAGCCAGCACACAGATGCGCCCCCACCTCTCCCCCTCCCCGTGCCCCTCACACACACAGAGCCTTTGATCAACACTTTCCAACACACTCCCCTATCCAGGCTGCCCCAGCTGCTCATTTCAATCTGGTATGAATTCCTGCTGAAACAGGAACCCCCTGTGGGTGGGGGAGGAGGGAAACTTCAGCGGAAAGACCTTTGGTTGGTTTGAGGGGAGTGGAGTGGGCTCTGAGCCAGGCCTCCCTGTTAGAAGTCAGAAGCTTGGAGGAGTCCAAGGAGCCCTGGAGAGAGAGGCGGGCAGAGCTTGGACCACCTTTGCCACCTCCACCTCCTCATTGGTCAGACACTTGCTGCCCACATTTCCCCAGATGCTACAGATGCTGAACCCTCACTGCTGCAAGAGCCCAGGAGACCTTGGTGTCTGGTGGAGACTCTAGCTCCTGGGCAGGTGCAGTTCTGTCACTGGTATCAGGATCTCAGTGCACTTCCTAAAAGGCCCCTAGAAGGCAACAAACCAGATGGCTTGGACTGCCTTTGCCCCTCCCAAAACCCCAGCTGTCTCCTTTCTCTCCACTGGCCTTGCCAGCCTTCTCATAGGTTATTCATTAGGTCATTCGTGCATTTACTTATGTATTCATTCATTCAACAAATATTTATTGAGCATCTACTATGAGCCAGTCCCTGTGCTAAACACTGGCCTATAAGAGTGAACAAACAGACATAATTTATAAACTTATAGGCTTTCATGCCAGCAGGGGAGACAGAAAACTGACGACAAATCACACATTAAAAAAAATGTCTAGTTTCAAATCATAGCAAGTTCTGAAAAGAAGAGGGTAATGTGGGTGTAAATAGGGAAGGAGATAGAGAAGCCCCCAGGAGGAAGTGACATTTGAGCTGAGGTGATAAGAAATACAGGGCAATTTGTGTCCCCTTTACTCACATCCACCCAGACCATATACTGGCCCTGAAGCAGATTCACTGCTGAACCTGAAAGCCACACCAGTTGCCTCTGATATATCTTTTGTGTTGAGTACCTTACTTTGCCTCAAGTTTCTTTTCATCAAGTGAGAGACTGAATGGCCTGAAATACATGCAGGAGCTCTTAGGGAGATGGAGAAGGCTCAGCAGCTCTCCCATCCTTAACATGAGGGGGATGGGACAAACATTTCTGATTCAGCTCCAAAGTGGCTCAGATGAAATAAGCATTAGAGACCTGGCCCGGCAACTGCAACTTCCCTCCTTCATTCATTTAATAAATAGTAAGCACCTGTAGGCCAGGTAGTGTTCTAGGTGTAGGAGATTTAAAACAGACATAGTTGGGGCTGGCCGAGTGGCTCAGTTGGTTAAGAGCTCGCTCAAGAGTTTGAGCTCTGAGCAACAGCGGTTCGATTCCCGGCCCGAGCTGAGCAGCTGCTGAGCTGCCAACCGGTGGCAGGATGGCTCAGCTTAAAAAAATAAAATAAAATAAATAAAACAGACATAGTCCCTGCCCTCAGGAGTTTACATTGTTGAGGGAGACACTATTCAAATAATCACAGAAAATAAATGTAAGATTGCAGCCACGTAAGTGCTAGAAAGAGTAGTGCCTGGGGGTGAGAGCGTAAAATAAAAATTTGACTTGGTCAGGGAGCAGGAGGACAGCCGGAAGAAAATGAGGCTGTGCTGAAGGGTGAATACAAATTAACCAGCTGAAGGAAGGAGTTAAGAGCATCCCAGGTAGAGGGGAAAACATATGCAAAGGCCCTGTGGTGAGGTCTCTGGGATCAACAGAATGACAGGGAGCTTTTCCTTTGCTGCCATTCTGATGAGTAAATTGGAGTAAGGGCATGAAGAGGGGCTATTTCTCTTAGTCTAATCCTTGCCCCAACCCTCCTCTGCTTTCCTGCCCCACTACCTCCCCATCACCTTGGCTACTGAAACACCAGGTTCAACACAGGGCTGGTGTTGAGTTCTTCAGTGAACCTCGTTCAAGTTCAAGCTAGCGCTGGGTCACATTGCCTAGACAAATGGAAAAAAGACTCAGATTCTGAAGTCCCTGATGACCAGGTGCTCCTCCTCCCCACCACTGTCCCTTCTCAGGTCACCCTTTTGGCGTCAGATTCCAACAGCTGTTGTCTCAAGCTCTGAATCCAGCAAGTCAGTGGACTGTAACCCAGGCCCTACCCTGCAGCTGTTTCCAGCCTTTGCACAGAGGAGAGAGTCCATTCGGTCTCCCCTGGTCCCCAGTCTGTTCTCTTCCATGGTACCCTCCCCCTCCCACCGCCCTCCCCTCCTCTGAGAGACACTATTCCTGCTCTCCCTAAGTTTGGACAGTCATTCAACAAACAAATAGCAAGTTATTTTTTCTGCTTATAAATTAATGCATGCTCTTTATAGAAACATGAGAAATGGAGGGAAAAAATGGAAAGAAAAAGCACCCATAATTTCACAACTCAGGGAAATCACCACTAACCTTTTTTTAATATGGACAATTTCAAATCTATACAAAAACAGAGCCTCTGTGATCCCACTATTTGGCTTCAACTAATTCTCTACCTAGTTTTACTTCTGTTTCCACCCCATACCCCCTTGAATTATTTTGAAGCCATCATATAATTTCATGTGAGTCTTCACTACCTTTAACAGACAATTCTTTTTTTAAAGCGCTAAAAATATTAATAAACTAATATATTCATAATAAATATTAACAAACTAATATAATCAAATGTCCAGTTGGTATTCACATTTTCCCAATTACATATCTGTCTATTAATCTATTTGCATGTTTATCCAAATTAAGGCCCATATTTTATATTTAGTTGAGTGTCTCAGCTCTCAATATTTTCATATGTATCTTTCTAAACCTTTTTTTGTGTGTAGTCAAGCAATATGCATAGGATTCTTCTTTTAAAAAAATCTAATTCACTTGAATAAATTGTTTATGAATTTGTTCACAGAATATTGAGAAGTTTCATTCCCAGTAAACTGGTATATTTTTCACCGTTTTTTTTTTTTTGCTTTGTAGTAATTGCAGTCATACTGCCCATTAGTATTGTAGCTTATTTTTTAATCTTTGCAAATTATTACAGAAATTTTCCCATGTTAGTAAAAAATTCTTCAAAAATCATTTAATTGTTGCATAATAGCCCCACATATGGACATATATGTATATTTTTAAGTGCTGATAGGCATTTACTACATTAAAAATATATACATGCATTTATATTTCTCACAATTAAAGCCAGGCTGTTGTCAGAAGTGACTTTCTCAGATTTCTCCTTTTTTGAGTCCGATACAGGAAGCATTTTACCAAAGCCCAGCCTCTGGGATGCCCCCACCTCACATACACATACACACCCCAATACACCAGAATACAAATTCCTTAGGGCAAGGACTATATCTGTCGTCTCTTAAATCCTAGGGCCTGTCACAGGCACTGGCACATAGTGGGTGTTTGGAAAATGGTCAATTAGATGTAGTCTCTCTCCTCCACTTTTATTTTTCATTGTTTTCCAAACCCTGGAAGAGTCCCCTATACCTGCTGCTGGGTCTCCACGGCCTCTCTGTTGAAGTTCAGCATGTCTTGTGCATAAGATTGTAGGCTTTGGAGTCACATTAAACCTATTTCAGGTTGCAGCTCTGCCAGTTACCAGCTGTGTGACTTTGGGAAAGTTTCTCAACCTCTCTGAGCCCTGATTTCATCTGCTGGGAATAGGGATAATCATAACACTCATCTGTAGGTGGTTCTGAGGCTGAAATAGAATATATATATTTCAGTCAGCTCAGTGCCCAGAAATAGGAAGCTTTCTGGAAATGGTTCAAAAAACCTCTTCCACTGCACTCATCTCCTGCCCAGCTTCCAAGAGCTGACAGCCTGCCCATATGCTTGGTCTCCAGCCTTCAATCATTTCTCTAGAATCCTCCTTACAGCACAGCCCACTGTGTTCCAGGCCTGCCCTTCTACTCACCTTTATTCCCTTAACACCACTACCCATCTCCACAGTGTTCACTCCTAACCTGTGGTATCTGACCCTGTTGTCTACCCCACAGCCCCAAAGCCCTTCTCCCGGCTGCCCCCCACCATCTGCTCTCCCCAGCCTATCCCCATTAGGCCCTTCACCTAGGACTGAGCCCTCAGAGGGGCCCAGAGTAGAGCTCCATCAGGCTGCAAGTCAGGACTTCCGGATTTTCATGGAGACAGAGAAGTCTGAGGCCCCATCCTGGGGCTTTTGCCCTCACACAGGAGCAAAAGTGACCTTTAAATACTTAAATCTTATCACAGCAACCACCTTTTAAACACCTCAGTGGGTTTCCAGAGCTCTTAGGATGAAACCAGAATCTTTAGTGTCTGCTCTGCAGCCCCAGCCCCTGACACCACCTCCCGGTGTGGCAGCCACACTGACTTTTCCCCTTAGTCCTTTGAACCCACCAAGCTTCTCCCAGCCTCAGGGCGGTTCTCCCTCTGTTGGAAAGCTCACTCCCACACTATACCTTCTCCTGGATAACTTCATTTTGCCCCTCAGTGTTTTACTTTGAAATGTTTCAAGCCTCTTGAAAAGTTGAAAGAATAGTATGATGAGCATCTGAATACTCTTTTTACCTAGATGCATCAATTGTTAGTATTTTGCACATTTGTTTTATTTCTCTTTCTACACACACACACACACACACACACACACACACACTCACTCTCATGCCTTCTGCCCTGCAGCCCCTCCCCTGTGCCAAGTCCTCATAGTGACCTAACACTCTCCACAGGCCTTTTCCTATTCACTCAGGCAACAAATATTTATTGCGGAACTTCAGTGTGCCAGACAGTGCCAAGGGTCACCTAATAGACTGTGTGTCAGGGTGCTTTTCCTTCCCCTCAAAAACAGAAATAATTAGATCCTTAAAAATCCCAAAAAAGCATGGAAATCGTCTGTGGGAAAAACCCAAGTTAGGCCAGAATCGCTTAGGGTTCTTTTACAGGTTAGCATTTTTCACAAATATGAATCATTTCATGTTTTTCTCAACACTTAGAGCACCTAAAGATCTTAATTAGGTGCCGCAGTAGGAAGCAGGCAGCCCTGCCATGCGGAGCTTGCTTGGTCTGCTGGTGGAGCAGAGGGTGCAACAGTAAACTGGGACCACCTGCTGCTGGGAGGCACCTGCCCCAGCCTGGGTGGGCTTAGGGATCCCCTCTGACAAATTGTATTCAGGTTACCAAGGCAGAGGTTGGCTGGGAACTGACACTAGAGCACAGGCTGGCTGTAAGAGAGAGCTTGAAGAATTAGGGAAGTGGCTCAGGAAAGGTTTGATGATAGCATGTTGGGGGAGGGGGTGGGCTGGGGGTGTTCTTGTAACATTAAAGGGACAGGTTTCTATGGGGATTTTATCCTGAGGGCTTAGCAAACCTCCCTGCTCCCAGGGTCTCCAGGGGCCTCCTACCCCCTCTTCTCTCAGTTCTCACCCCTTATCCTGGCTCTGACACATTCTCTCCCATTCCCCACCTTTACTCCCCTGGGGAGAGGCTCCCATCTCCCTCACTGTGATGGTAAGCACTGCTCTTTCTTGGGAGGATGTCACAGATTATAATGCTCTATCCTAAGGACCACGGTGGCTGAGATGTGTCTGACAGTAGAGAGCTGGTTTGGGGGACTGATAAATAGGGGTCTGGCTTCTGAAGGATTGTATAAACTACCTCCTACCTTGCTGAAAGGGAACGGGTCTTGGGCGTGGGGTAGGGATGCGATACTGGATCTGGGAGCGCTGGGATAGGACAGAAGGGGCAGGAGTTGGGCTGGCCTGAGAGCCTGTGCTCACCATCCCATTCTCTCTCCAGCTCCCAAAATGGCGATGAAACCGGCACCTGGCCCAATAACCAGTTTGACACAGAGATGCTGCAAGCCATGATCTTGGCCTCTGCCAGCGGTAAGTTGTGCCAGCGTATGTGTCGGGATGGGAGACCTGGGGTTCTGGGGGCATCCCATAACCACCACACCCTGAGACTGGCTATCAACCTCCATGATTTTTTCAGATCTTTCAGCTGGTTTTAGAGGATTCATAATTCTAGAACATAAAGCCAAGTTGAGGAACAGCTGAGGGATTGGGGGGCCTGGGATGCCCAGAGGGGAGTGAACGAGGAAAGATCCATTGAGATGTGGGGAGTAGTGGTTAAGAGGCTCGCTCTGGAAGGGGACAGCATCAGCCCAGTCCCAGCTCTGCCACTTACGATCTTTTTGATTTGGGTCAATTTGCTTCATCTCTCTAAACCTCAGTTTCCTTAGCCAAGAAAATAGGAGCCGCTGTGAGGATTAAATGAGATGATACCACAAAGCACAAAATGCTGTGTCTGGCACATACAAGCCCTCAGTCCATGGACACGGGCAGGGATACTCCCCGCAGAGAGCACACACTCTGGATATATGAGACCCCTTCTCTTTTTTTCCCTTTTTTAGATTTTATTGGGGAATTGGGGGAGGGGAACAGACAAGTTGCTGTCCTTTTGTTCTTCAGTCTAGTTGTGGAGGACGTCGCTTCACTGGCCCATGTTGGTATTATCATTGCGCTCTTCCTGGGTGAGGCAGTCATTCACCGGCCATTGGACGGCTGCTCACAGTGGCTCTTGGAAGCTCACGAAAGCTCACAGCAGCTGGCCGCCAGACCCACTGCAGCCTACGCCATCCCCAGCAACTCATGGCAGCCCAGCTCCAGGTCGAGCCGTTGTTCACCATCTTAGCTGTAGAGGGCGCAGCGTCACTGACCCTCATGTGGGATCTGAATGCTGGCCCTGCTGCTCAGAGCTGCACCCCAAGCCAACTCCTAACCAATGCGCCACTCGGCCGCCCAAGACCCCTTCTCTTTTTTGCTGCCCCCACCTTCAGAGCAGGATTGCGGTTTTCCCACAAGGCTAACAAAGAACTCACATGCACTAGAGCAGTGGTTCTCAACCTTCCTAATGCCGTGACCCTTTAATATAGTTCCTCATGTTATGGTGACCCCCAACCATAAAATTATTTTCGTTGCTACTCTATAACTGTAATTTTGCTACTGTTATGAATCGTAATGTAAATATCTTTTTGTTTTCCGATGGTCTTAGGCGACCCCTGTGAAAGGGTCGTTCGACCCCCAAAGGGGTCGCGACCCACAGGTTGAGAACCGCTGCCCTAGAGAGTCAGTGGATGGTTGTTATCCCTAAAGAGTCACACGTGTCCTGAGCAGGGGAAGCAGAATAATGTCACCAGTGCTTCAGAGCACAGGCTTTGGAGGCAGGCCAACATGGATTCCAATCCTGGCACCCCTGCTTTTCTGTGAGTCCTCAGACAAGTTACTAAGCCCCTCCAGGTCTCAGTTTCATTGACTGTGGAATGAGTCAATAATAACAGCTCCCACTGTGTGTTGTGAGGGCCTAATATCACAGGATTGGCAGAGGGTAAGGGCACAATATGCAGCGGCTAAACTTGATTAGTATCTTTAGTGACCCATAGGGGTGGGTTGAAGGCAGAATTAGAATAATGCCTATTAATAAGGACTGGCTTCTGGAGCAGCAAATCCTGGGCTTGTATGGCGGCCGGCGGAGGATTAAGGTAGTGGCCTTAGTAGTGAACAAAGAGCCCTGCCCTCCAGCATATCTGGTAACACCAGAAGAATAATCACCATAACCACGCCCATATCCCACCCCGGGCACATGCTAGACAAACTTTATATGGGCCTCATGTCAGGGAACCCTCTCAGCAGCTCTGCAAGGCAGGCCCGATTACTTAACATTTGACAGAGGAGAGAACTAAGAAGTCCCTTCTCCAAGGCTGCAGATGGGTGATCTCACCCGCCCGACTCCCAGGTTCATGCCCTTCCTGCTACAGTAACCAGGTCTGCCTTGAGATCCAGCCTCAGTTTCCCTTTCAGCTGAATAGGTCTAGAGGCTGAACTCTTACTGCTCTGCATCGTTGTCCCAGGTTAGGGATGCCAGATAAAACACAAGGTGCCCAGCTAAATTTGAACTTCAGATAAATAGTAAATAACATTTTAGCATAAGTCAGTCCCACGTGTTAGTATTGGGACATACTACACTAAAACACTGTTCGTCATTTACCTGAAATTCATATTTAACTGGGTGCCTTGTATTTTTATCTGCTACATCTGGCAAGCGTCCCCCAGCTGTCTGTGAGGCTGAGTGGGGCCAGGCCTGTGGCTGGTGAAGGGGACGAGGAAAGGGCGAAGTGGCAGAGGCGGCTCGCCTTCCTGGGCAGAGCTGGGCCCAGGTCTGGGAGGCTGTAATTCCAGAGAGGCCAGATGCTGAGAGTGAAAGAGGGAGGCAGCTGGTCTGGGGAGATGCCAAGTTGGGTTCTTGTGGGAAGTAAACAGACAGTCAGGTATATTTAGCTCTTGTGGCCTTGAGCCTTAAGGCCAGGAAGCAGGCTTTTTAGCCTCAATCCAGATTTTAAAAACAGAAAAGGAGTATTTATGGCCCCAAACCCTCTCAGAAGGTCCCCTGGGTCACTGTAGGCGCGCTCCCCTCTCAGGGCTCCCCGCCTCCGGCCCACACAGGGCCTGACCTGAGTGTAAGCCAGGGCCTTGGGGAAGGGACCCTGAGGGTGGAGGTGGCAGGGTCAGGCCCTTCTCTCACTTTCACACCCACTTCCCTGCCCTGGAGCCAGAGAGGTTCCTGGAGTCCAGCCCAGCCAGGGCTGTGGAGCTGCTGAGGGGGGGTAAGTAAGAGGAAGAAAGTAAGTACACTTGGGAGGCTTTTTAAATAAACATTTCAGGGAGGAGGTGTGCTCTCAAGGAGGCTGCGGTTTGCAGTTCAGCCGGCTAAGATCTAGCTTGACCAGGCGTCCCTGGGCTACTGTAGAGTTGCTGCCCTCAGCCCTGGGGTGGGGAGGGCAGGAGGCGAGGGGAGATTATGGTGCCTGGAGTTGTTGTCCCTGAAGAGAGACTGGCACAGGAGAGGAGGCCAGCACCACTCCGACCTCCTCCTGGCCAGAGGATGCCCGGGTTTCTTGGACCAAGAGAAAACCCTGGTCCCTGCCCAGTGTGGGTCTTGCGGGGGTGGAAGAAAGGGCCATAGGAGAATTGATTCTACAGAAGGTCAGAGCCCACAACCCAACTTCTCCCGCTCAGGTTTACAGATAGGGAAACTGAGGCCTGAATCATGCCTGGCTTCCAGTTTCCCAGTCAAGCCCTTCCTGTCTTTCTGCCTCATTTCTCCCCATTTCCTCCTCCTCCACTCTCTCTCTCCTCTCTACCCCCAGCCTCTGAGGCCTCCCTTCCAGCCCCTAAATCACTCTGGAATCCTGGCTCTTGAAACCGGATCTGGCCTCCCCGCCCCCCCCCCCCCAGCCCCTTCATTCCTAGGCTGGAAGAGGGAACTCGGAGGGGAGGGGGCCAGCACTCCAGGACCTGCCTCCCTCCTGGAGTCAATTAGGGGAAACAGAAATGTCAGTGGAATGAAAGGGCTGGGGGAGGGGCCGAGCCTGGGGAAGGAGAGAAGGAACTGGGTAGCTGCTCCCTCCCACCCAATCCCTCTTCCCTAGCCCCTGAAGGCCTTCCGATCCAGGGATTTGAAATGGAGGCTGTAGAAACGAGTGCTGGAGTGAGGAGGAGAGAAGACCCAGGCTTGTCTCTCCTTCTTAGGCCCCACCTTCCTCCCTCCTGTGCTGTTCTTTGAAACTATTTCCTGTCTCTCTATTTCTTAATCCCTGGTTGGTTTCCCAGGATTACTCAGCCTCTCCGGCTTTAGTCACCCTCTCTACCCACTCCCAGGGTCTGCGGTGGGGGTGGAAAGAGGGAGGCTGGGAGGAAAGCTCTTCCGCCAGCGAGGCTGGGGCTGGGCTGGGCATTCCTGGGGCTTTAACCCTCCCACTGCCTGTGGACTCCAGTACCTTCGGGAGCTCAGCCAAAGTCGCCAAAACTCTTGGCTCCTCCCCCACTTCGTGGCCCAGAATTGACACATTGGATGATGACGATGATAATAGCAGCAGCTAACATTTAGTGAGCACTTACCAAGTGCCTGGGCACTAGATGAAGCAGGGTCTCATGTAAGCCTCACAAAAGCCCACTGAGTTAGGAGGTACTTCTGTGCTGCTCTACCTTTAATGTGCCATCCACATCACCTGGAGATCTTGTTAAAGTGCAGATTCCAAGAGTCTGTGTTTCTAACAAGCTCCCAGGTGATGCTGAGCCAGGGCAAGAATTTGTACTTCTCTGGACCCCAGTGGGAAGTTGGGCAGGACGCTGTCTTTGATGTCACCTGGCTCTGACACTGTGAGCCCAGTCTACACTGTACCTAAGATATCTGGTCCTGAGACCATCATCTTCTCAGCCTCACAGAAGACAGCTCATGGCTGTCTTCTCTCCTCTTCCTTTACCCTCCTCAGAGGAGTGCTGAGGGCCATGCTGCTGCTGCTGGTGGTGACGATACCCAACACACACTTGGGCCTCACCCCTGCTCTAACCTGTGCTGGCTAGTATGGCCTTGGGCTAGTCTTTTACCTTCTCTGAGCCTTGCTTCCCTCATCTGTAAAGTGGAGATAATACTACATACTTCACTGGGTTGTTGCACTGAGGTTAGACGCCATCATGTACTGCACCATCTAGCAAAGTGCTTGGCACAGAGTGACGTCAATGGCTGTTCTAAAATAAATAAACAGAGCTACTGAATACCTACTCAGTGCCAGGCACTGGTTGGAGAAGGAAAGGAGGATGCACAAATCACGGTGGCAGGCCCCCAGGAGCCCACAGTCCAGTGTGGAAACCAGAGAGGCTCCTAGGGCAAGGATTTGAGAGCAAGTGTCTCAGCCCTGAAAGAAATAACAGCTAGCATGTTTTAAGCCCTTACTTTAAGTGAATAGGTAAAAGAGCTCGGAATCAAGCTGAGGCTGTCATTCCAGAGCCCCTTGCCTACCCCCTGTGTGCTCAGCATGGTCAGGACCAGGTGCTCTGCAGGCATCCACTAACCGCGTGTGCTGTAAGAGAGGGACTGCTGCGGACCCGAGTTTAACCCCTGACCTTTCTGTGTCTCTGCAGAAGCCGCTGATGGGAGCTCCACCCTGGGAGGGGGCGCTGGCACCATGGGCTTGAGTGCCCGCTATGGGCCCCAGTTCACCCTGCAGCATGTGCCCGACTACCGCCAGAACGTCTACATCCCTGGCAGCAATGCCACACTGACCAACGCAGCGGGCAAGCGGGATGGCAAGGCCCCAGCAGGCGGCAACGGTAACAAGAAGAAGTCGGGCAAGAAGGAGAAGAAGTAATGTGGAGGCAGGGCATGGAGCCCCAGGGCTGCTTCCCCCCCAGCCAGCCCAGCGTCTCCCTACCTGGACCCTGGCCTCACATTTCCAGGGCTCATCCCCAGGATCCTGGTCAGGGCCCAGGCCATGCGCCCCTTGGGAACCAGAAACAAGTGCCCAGTCAACACCCCCCTTTCTGCCCCCAGGGGATTGAATATGCAAAGGGAGTTCTGCTGGGAACCCCCATCCAATCACTTGCTGTGCCCATGGGGGTAGTGGGGTTAGTGTAGACATCATTTATCACACCCCCTTTAGTTATAGCTGAACTCGATCATCCAAATTCAGTCAGATCCAACTGCCTCCCCCCCTACCCATCCCACCCCACTCTACTCCTTCAACAGCTCCTCTTTCTTGTGTAAGGTGGTTGGGGTGTTGAGGTACCTGGTGACCTAAAAAGGCTCACAGTTCTGAAGAGTTGGAAGAGCATCATGACCTCTTGGTCTCTCCTTCAATTCTCCAGTTTCCCTCAAAGCATGGTTTGGTGCCAGTCCCTTCACCTCCTTCCAGAGCCAGAGACCAAGCTCAAGTTTTGGGAGATAGGGTCACCGTTCCCTTGGTACTGATGCTTGCTGGATTTAGGGAGGGCATTTTGCTACCATGCCTCTTCCCAATGCCCTAGGGACCAGTTTTTTGTTTCGTTTTGTTTTTCATTGTTTGATGTTACCACTGCATGCTGTGACTTACTCCTCCCCAAACAAGAGACTCCGTTGCATGTTCCAAGACAGTATGGGATAGTAAGATAAAGAAGGGAAGGGTGTGTATGTGGATGGGGGATGGACAAAGCTCGACCCATCAGTAAACAGGGTCTTACAAGAGGCTTTGTATGACTTCAGGGTACTGACCAGATCCCCAAATTCCAGCCATAAACCAATCACCAGGCTGGACCCTCATTCACCCACCAAATATAGGGCTCTGCCCAGGCAGCCAGCTCTAGGCTGAGCTGCCAGCACCAATGGATTTAAACTGGCATTACAGTCCAAGGAAGCTCTGAGCAGGTTTGGGACCAGGTCCCCAGGAGAGATAAGGGGGGCCTCTGTGGGTGCTGGGTACTCCACAGGTGCCACTGGTGGAAGGATCAGTGTGACCCCCACTCACCCCAGCAGGAAGGGAGGGCCAGCTAGGCCATTCTTAGCCCTGGGTTGGGGAGGCAAGGCGCTAGAGCAGAAACCAAGTGGACAGAAATTCTCAGCCCTGAATCAGGCTTCTCCAGAGAGCCCCTGCATTCCCCAAGGCTCGGTCCTTCACCTTTCCAGGTGCCATTTCTTCTCTGTGGCCACTGCCCAGGCCCCCAGTCCGCCCCCTAGTGGCCAGAGCCTGGTTAAAGTCCCCAGTGCCTCCTTGTGTATAAACCTTCCTCTGCCCACCCACTTCTGCCCCCGGAGTCCCGCGTTACGCGGGGCTACGTGAGAACCCCACCCCCCAGTCCTTACAGTAGTGTAGAGCCTCCCTCCCTTTCTCGGCTGGTTTAGAATAGCCAATAGTGTAGTGTGGTGTGCTTTTCCGTGATGGCGAGTGGGCAGCGGGCGGCGGGCTCCGCGCAGCCGTCTGTCCTTGAATCTGCCTGCGGCGGCCGGTGCTGTGTTTTGTGCTGTGTCCACGCGCTGCGGCGACCCCCTCCCCGGTACTGACTCTTATAAGCGCTTCTCTTTGCATAGTCACGTAGCTTCCCACCCCCTTCCTGTGTCTCACGCAAGTTTTATACTCTAATATTTATATGGCTTTTTTTCTTTGAAAAAATAAAATAAAAATGTTTCTTCTGAAAGATTGAATGTTTCTGTGTTAGAGATGGCGGCTCCTGGCACGTGTGGATGAAGTGATGAGCTGAGAGGTACATGCTGGAAGAGCGGAATCGGGAGGCGAGTGTGGTGTCTTCGTTTTGTGTCATTCTTTGAGTCTGTATGACCGTCAGATATGGCTATGTATGCTTTCAACACCGTTGTGCATATGTAATAGTGTGCGATTGACTGTGCTGGTGGGACTGTATACCGTTTGTGTAATTGGCTTGCGAGTGCGTTGTGGGGGAGGGGATTTCTGAGCGCGGCGTGTCAATGTGCAATTGAGTGCTTGCGGCTGTCTCCGTTGCGGTTCTAAGCGCCAGTATCCAGGCAGAAGAGGAGACCCCGGCGCGGGGGCGGAAGCGGGTTGGCGCCCGGCAAACAGCGCTACAGAGGGGGCGGAGGATGTCTCCTTAATGCCCACCCCTTCCCTGCTGAAATTACCACTCCCGAGCGCCCCTGCAGGCTTCGTGGGAGGAGGGGGGCTCTCCTTTGCCCGCTCTTTTCTACCTCCGCTGCCATTGGGGTTTGGGAACACCGCGGGAGTGGGGGTGGGGGTGGAGGTAACGCAGAGGGCGATTCCCCGAAGGCCGGGTCTGTAGCTTGGGGCTCAGTTTCCCCATCTGGAATTCACCTTCCCGCTCGCCTCTCCGCAGCAAAACAAAGGAAATTGGAGGGCTCATCGTTTTCTTGTCCGGGGGTGGATGAGAGTGGTAAAGGGGACTGAAAGGGCAAGCAGGAAATTAGATTGTCCGCAGACCCAGATCGCCCTCCCTCCTTTCTCTCCCTCTCCGTGCTTTTCCATTCACTTGTCGGCTCGCCCATCTCCCCGCCTCCTCTGCCTGCCTTCTCGAAGTACAGTGGGATTCCGAGGTTTGCGGCAGCCAGAGAAGCTGCAAAAAACACAGAGGGGGAGGGAAGACCCGGAGGGGCGGAAGGACAGAAAGGCAGACCCACTGGGGTTATCGGGGGTGGACAGCGAGGGTTTGCCCAACCACAGGGCTGGAGGAGGCTGTCTCTGGGCTGCTTCTGCGAGGAACGTCTCAGAGCCGGGTCACGCGTTCCGCCCGCTCCTTGTCTGTTGTTATGGAAACCAAGCCTTCCAGCTAAGCATCTGGGGGCGACTTTCCTGCGTGGGAGGGAGGGTGGTGTGCGCGGTTGCTGAGATGGAAGCGGGGTTTTGTTTCTGAGAGCCAGGCTGCAGAGGGCGGGGACCCCGGCGCCTGGGTTCTATTCCAGGCACTGGCAGAGCCTGAGCAGCTGTGGTTGGTCCCCTAATTGGTATGTGTGCCTATAAAGCGCTGAGCCAGAAACGCGTGGCCTCTGAGGGGAGAGAGGAAGCAGGCAGCCCACCCCCACATCCCCAGCCATGCTGGTGAGGCAGCTGCCCAGGCTCCAGCGCTATTTAAAAGGCTTTTATTTCCAGCTCCAGAGCCTGCCCAATTGGGTTTGTGGTCCTCTCCAGGCCTCTCCCTGCCTGTTCTGGGCCTGCTCATAGCTTGTAGGTTTCTTTGTGCAGGTCATAATGAACTCCAACAAGTATGACTCTGAGCAGCAAGTCATCTGGAGCATGACCTCTGGCTTCTGACCTCTGCTGGGCAGGCTCCGGTTTCCACCCAAGTGTAAGCCCCTCTAGTCTGGAATGTGGTGGTGGGAACGGGGGATGAGTCAGATGTTTCCCTCAGCAAAAGAGGCACAGGTACTGCCAGGAAATTGACATCTGGGAGTGTGGGGAGGTGGGAGCTAGAACTGAGTTTAAGAAAAGGGTTCCAAGCCAAGAGGCAGCAGTGAGGAAGGGCAGAGGGACTGAACTGGGGCTCTACTCCTTCCTTTATGGAGGGTATATGGTGGGGCAGAAGCCACCATGTATTAATCATCTCGAGGCCTGCGTCCAGTCATAGTGTCTGGCACATGATTGGCACCTTCAACTTTTCTGACAGTGTTTTGTCAGGTCAACCAGGGATTTTGCCACAGGAGAAGATGGAGGGGCCTGGATGAGAGTGAAAATAAAACAGAAACTCACACAGGAGGCTGTAAGGCAGTACTGTTTCAATGCTTTATTAACAGTTGGAAACGAACCCAACAAACTGGAGGTGATGACATCCCAGAAGCCCAAGAGGCGAGAGAGAGGTTTGCATTTTGTCCCTTTTTTTCCCCCTTTTTTTTATTAAATGCATCTTAGCAAAAGTAGATAAAAAAAGAAAGGGTCAAAGCCCCAGATGTCAGCAGGGAGAGGGAGGGGACCCAGGGAGTAGCAGGCCCCTCACACCAGTCTTTCCAGGAATAGCTCAAAGGAACTGCTGCTGTCCCTTCACACACAGGCTCTAGTAGCCAGAACCCTTCTTTCTGGCCTCATCAAGGCCCTTAGGTCTCTTCTAAGTTCCCCCTTGCTCTAACAACCATGGTTCTGGGCCAAACCCTAACAGTGCCATTCTCTCTCCCTACCTGGGTGTGGGACGATGAAGGGGGCACAAGGAGGGCAAAGTGTCACCTTGAGCCAGAGTCTGAGCTTCCTGTGGCTTGGACCACGAACAGTTTGGCCTGCCCACTGTTCAGAAGAGAGCAAGGGTCCAATGTGTGGGGGCACTCCCTGTGCCCACTTCCCCAGTGTCCAGTTAGCATCTGTACATTTGGCTTGATAAATATATTAAATTTATAAAAACTCTGTGGTCTCAGAGCTCCCACTACTCTTAGGCCTGGTTCGGCTCAACCAGAGAAGAGCTTCCTCCTGCCCCAGAACTGGATGCTGGAGAGAGAATCGGCATTGGCCTCAAGGGCCCAGAAGGCCTGAGGGCTGAGGTGGAGGTCCAGGATGGAGGCCTGTGGGGAGAAATCCCAGGACTCGGAACCTGCCATCAAAGCCTCTTGTATTATGGAGGGGAAAGGGGGAAGGAAGAGTTATTTTTCTTTAAAAAAAAAAAAATCTCATACAAAAATAGATCCATTTGCAAAACAATTTCTCAGCCAGGAGGCTCCACCTCCCATTTCCTTGGAGACAGAGGGTGAGGTGCTGGGACGGTCACAGTACAGCCCATACTCCAGATGAGATGCACCAGAGCTCCGGGAGGGCCACGAGGAGGGGCCATGGCTCAAGAGCCTGGGGCTGCTGCAGAGGGCCCAGAGAGGCAAGGGCATAAGCAGGGCCGCAGGCGTGGGCAGGTCCCACAATGTCTCTATGCCCTGCCTGCCTGCCCACAGGCTCTGGCCTAGGCCACAGTGGAACAGACAAGCGTGGTTCGGGTCCTTTTTTTTTGTTTTGGGAGGAGGTCTTTCTCAGGAAGGTGGAGTAAGGGTGGGATTTACTCCTCACTTTCTCAGAAGCCGCTCCCAATGCCACACCACTAATAAATAACAATAGCCAAGAGAAGAAAGAGCAGAGCAGAGGTGACAGCAATGAAAGGAGGGATAGAGCTCAAAGGTTCACAAGCCCCATGCTCTTCTCAGGGCCAGAGAAACCACAAAAGAAACGCACAAACCCAGCAAGACTGTTCCTATGGGAAACGCACTAGAAAGTCAGGGGCTGAGAAAGCAGGCGGGGCCTTGTCTGAGACAGGCCTCAGGGTAACAGAGAGGAGACACTTGGGGTTAAGGCAGCAAACACGGGGCCTGCTTTGGTTATGCAACAGCCGGGGTGGCCGGGTTGAGCTCAGGCCTCCTCACACTGCCCTTTCCTTCTGGCCTCCAGGTAGCTGAAGCTGTGAGTGATGGACAGAGAGCAGCAGGCCAGAGAGAAAGACGGCCAGGGTGGAGGGAGCGGCCACCCCACAGGAACATCTCCACGGCCCTTTAGGCACATGCTGCAGGGCAGGACAGTCTGGGGCTCCACTGAGGAACTGCGTGGCCACAGGGCCCAGCTTAGCTTGCTCGGCCAACCAACTCCTTGGTTTCCTCCAGGATTGTGGGGACTCCCTCATTGATCTTGGGCACCTTGGAGGCAACAGCAGTCATGGCATCGTCCTTGGTCAGCTCCGAGGCTAGCAGAGATGTGACTGCACACCCGGCCTTCCTATTGGCTGCAAGAGAAGACATATGCGATCACGTCCATGGAAGGACTGGCTTCTAAGCCCTTTCAAACTCTAGGGCAGACATTCAGCCAGAAGCCATGCAAGTGTGGCTGCTCTGTCCGGTTCACAGAGGCCCTTATTTTGAAGGAGGGGCAGAGATCCAAGAAGATGTGAAAGACACCCTTGAGGGGGCGGGGGTGCAGAGAATAGAAGAGAGTATGGTGCAGGCAGGAGAATGAGCTGTGCTCTTGCTTTCCTGTGTGAAAATAGTCTAAAGGTTTGAATATAGCTAGACAGACAGAACAGGGTTCATGTGTTAGCTATGTAACAGAGAGGAAGTACTGAAAATTGGTTTTCTCATTGTAATGTTTTGGAATTAAATAGTTCAAGCTTGGTAAACAGTATTATTTTTGTTTTCTTGGCAGTTCCTAGGAAGCTCCTTGGCCAAAACCACTTTCAGTCAGCCCTGGGAGGCTGTCCCCAACAGAGGAAGGCCTTCAGCAGGCCGCCGGAGGACTTGGGCAGAGGAGCCGCGGCCACACACTGATATCACATGCCTGTCACATTTGCATGTGTTCCACTAGCCCCCTCGCTCCCCAGATGCCCACATGCCCAGCTTTCTCCCACCTCCTCAAGGGCAGCAGCTGCGATTCAATGCCAAGGGCCCTACACACTGTGTATGTGTGTCGGGGGGGAGGGGTCATGGGTAATGAAAGGTAGGTCGGAGAAGGCAGAGCTGGGGTCAGGGATGGCCAGGAGAGGCCCCCACGAGGAAATCTCAGCCCAGCGGGCTTATGGGATTGTGAAGCTCCAGCTGTCATCCGAAACAGGAATAGAAGAACCAATCAATCCATGAGTTTCTGTTCTAACTGCTGGGAGCCACCCCCGAGACTCTCATATTCATTAATGGAATCCAGATTTATGGCCCCAGCATCCTCAACAAGAAGGCAGTTCCTTGGGACCATGCCCATCTCATGCTGTCTGCTTCTTCCCGTGCCCTCCTTGGAAGCAGCATGGAGAGACCGCATGTACACAGATTTGGCTGCCTGGGGTGAAAGAAGCCAGACACAAAAGACCACATATGCTATAATTCCATTTCTATGAAATGTCTAAAATGGGCAAATCCAGAGAGACAGAAAGTAGATTAGCAGTTGCCAGGGGTCTGGGGCAGGCGGGAATGGGAAGAGACTGCTAATGGTATGGGGTTTCCTTTTGGGATGATGAAAATGTTCTGGAATTAGATAGTGGTGATGGGTGCACAACCTTGTGAACATACTAAAAAACACTGAATGATACACTTTAAAAGGGTGAATTTTACGCAAAAAAATCTAGCTTGCTGCATCATGAGAAAGCTGAGTGGAGAAAGCAGTGCCTAAGCCTTAAAGGAGCAGTGCCCTAGCTCTCCTCCATGCAGACTGCAGGACGCGGGCAGCTGCGGGACGGGATCATGCAGGACGAGGTCCAGGGGAGCTGGTGAACAGAGCCCCCCGAGCCTCCGCCTTCTCTAGACCAGCCCAAAACTTTAGAAGGGGTGGGAGCCAAACAGGGTCAGAGGGCCCCAGTCGTCCCCAGGGCTGTTAGCTTCTCTGCAAAAACATGACCCAGGGCCACTGCATTCACACGGCTAAGCCTACCTGTAGGTCAGCAGGGGCACACAGATGCCTACAGGTTACCAACTAACTTACAGGCCGCCTCCTCCTCCCAGAGGCCCAAGGGATTGTCTAACAGGACACAAGAGGAGAACGAACAGTGAAGGCCCTGACTGACAGATATGAGGCCCACCTGATTCCAGGTGGAAGGTGCGTGACCTAGACTCTGGGGCTGTCACATGACCCACAGCCTCGGTGACTGACCGCTGGAGGGGAACAGCAGCGCACTGGGGTGTAACTAGGATGTATATACACTTGTACACACATGTATACACGTCTCCTGTCTTCCTTCTTAGTCTCCCCAGCACATTCTTCCTCAGACCCACTTAGTTTCTACTTTTTTCTGAAATACTTCCTTCTCTAGTCCCTACTTCTCATGTCCGGAAAGACAGTGCTAATATCCCTTTATTGCTCTTTTGAATTCAGTCTCTGGCAGTTAAAAAAATTCTACGTGTGTGTGTGTGCGCGCGCGCGTGTGTGTGCACGCGCGTGTACATTGAAATAATTTCTGACTCCAGACCCCGGGAAAAAGAACACTGGGCCTCTGCGCCTTCGGGGACACTTGTCCTGGGGGAGGTCAGAGTTCAAACGTGGCACATCTTAAGCTGTTTCTCTCTTTGGTTTCTTCCTCTAGACTCAGAAGATACCAGTTGTACCTAATCAAGCAGTGTTTCTAGATTTTTCTAGATTAAAAAAGCTTCTGATGCATTACAGATTTCATAAAAATTGGGAGTCTATGGTAGGTGGGGAGAAGACCAAAACTTCCCTTTTAAGCCTAGAACGTAGGTATACTAGGGATGGAAACGGCGTGGTCTAAGGGCAGCATCAGAAATGAGAAACTCTTGGGCTGGCCAAGTGGCGCGATGGTTAAGAACTGGCTTGGGACGCCAGAGGGCCCCGGTTCGGATCCCACATATGAGGGCCAGTGACACTGCCCTCTACAGCTAAGATGCTGAACAACAGCTCAACCTGGAGCTGGGCTGCCCTGAGTCGCCGGCAACGGGCGTAGGCTGCAGTCCCTGCTGCAGTGGGTTGCCATGGGCTACCGTGTGTAGCCAGCAGCCAGCGTGAGCGGCCAGCAGCCGCCGTGAGCAGCCGTCCAGAAGCCGGCGACTGATCTGCCTTGCCCAGGAAGAGCGCAATGATGGTGCCAACTTGGGCCAGTGAAGCAACGTCCTCCACAACTAGACTGAAGAACAAAACGACAGCAACTTGTCTGTTCCCCTTCCCCCAATTCCCCAGCACTGTTCCCATCCCCCCAATTCCCCAATTAAAAAAAAAATCTTAAAAAAAAAAAAAAAAAGAAATGAGAAACTCTTGTCAGAACTGGGAACAGGATCAAGGAACCCGGCTTCCACTCTGTCTTCAGAGCCACTATGATGCTGAATAGTTGGAACAATCCAGAAAAACTGCCCCTTACCCCTCCTCTCCCTAGCTTCAGTACTTGTTAAGACTATTGAAAAGTAGCCACAAGCAGCAGATACATATTTTGACTATCTGGGATCACAGAGGATTATTAACTCCTAAGAGAACAGTCCCACAGATTATGGGGAAAAGGGAACAACCCTGAGACACTGGTCAAAGCTCTCCAAGAAGTCAGGGGCGGGCTAGGGTAAAAACGCCAGCAAAACCAACCAAATAACACCAGTAGAGGCGAATTAGAAAAAGGTTAATGGTTTGGAAAAAGACGTTTATAAAATGCAATCTAGGAACTACTACTAAAGAGGAAGTGTTCTTGTTAATAAGCTTCCTTAGGGAAGAGGAAACTAGGACAGATGGGGCAATCATTACCATCCTAAAGAACTCATTATTGTCTAAAACTCTGCTAATTATAATTCCTGTCCTATTTTTACAAAAGTGGAGGGAGAATAACTGGTGGTATAGGAAATACTCTTAACCTTCTACAGACAGGTGGTCATCAGAAAGCTCCCTGAGGCAATTTTTCCATGTCCAGGGCTCTCCTGGCTGGAAGGTATGAAAGAGTATTTCTGGCCTACACAGAAGAGTCACTCATCTCCTGTCCAATCATGTACACTTACTGGAAATAGCAGTGGACTTGGCTTTGCACGCGTGGGCTACAGTTCTGGCTCTACCATTAGCCAGCTCTATGGACCTGGGCAAGGCCTTACCTGGGTCTTATTACCTGTGAGGTGGTGAGATGCTAATCACTAGAAGGCTTTAGAGTGTTTCGCAACTCTAAGGTTCTATTAGTGTAGGTGGAAGCTTCAGGGAAGCTGGGAAGTGGCAAAGGAAAGGAAAGGGAGAGAGGCATGAATTTCTTTCTTCCCTTGACTTTTATCCCAGTGAGCAGATGGCCTGTATGTAAGAGGCCACAATTCAGACATGGAGATAAAGTTGAGTCATTAAAACCACAAGCAGACTCAATCATCGGCCTGAAATAGTAGCAGTAATACAATCACATGGATTCTTCCCCTTGACACTCAAACCATTGTTCTCCCACACCATGCAGATCACAGCAGTTTACACGTCACTTTTAATGAACCAGCCCTGATAGTAACTTTCCTCTTCCAACTGCTCAATGGGTCTTTGTATACTGGTCACTCCCGCAGGTCTCCAGAGACAGAAGATTTTTTTTAACATTTCTTTAAATCCTAGGGAAGGCTAGTGTCTTTGAATAGGGACAGCTGCCTCTCTCAGACTGAGAAGGGCTGAGAGGCAGATCTGCTTGATAGGGCTTCAGCTTTCTGCCTCAAAGCAATGGGCCAGGAGAACAGTTAGAGGCAGCCAAGCAACCAGCTAAATCCAGTAGCCACCGAGGGAAACCCATAGCCATCAGAGCCTTTATAGTTTAAGAATCGGGTCATCTGGGTCCAGCCTGTTTCTTTTCTTCTCCTCTTAATCCTATTGTCATTGTATTAAAAAATATTAAAGCTGGAAAGGACCCTAGAGGCCATTCTAGTCCAACTCTCATTTTATACATGAAGAAATTGAGTCCCAGAAACTTGTCTAAGGTAACCCAGACAGCATCAGCGTTAGACTTGACTTTGGGTCTTCTGATCTCTACCTAGTCCTATGCTCTTTGTACTCTACTTCGATGCCTAGCCTTGTATTGACATTTAACGTAAGGCCACATCACTTTATACTATGTGAATGCACCCAGGTCTAATTACCAGAGTAACTAGAAATGTCTCCCCTGAGAGATTCTCCCAGATATGTTGAGGTGTGTTTGGTGAATCCAGAGCCCCAAAAGATGAAGTTACAGGATGAACCAATTAAAAAGGTATGCAGTTCTCATATTCACCTTATTTTTGCTTCAGTATCTCCTAGGGAACAGTACTTTGACTAATTCAGGTCCTCTGCTGAAAAGTTAGGTCCCAACAGCATCCCCGCTTCCTCTGCCTTGCAATCCTGCTTTCCCAGTCGGGAAGAAGTGGAGACGGGGCCTCCCCTACACAGGGAAGCCATGGTGTCTGGCTGCCTGTGTACAGGAAGCATCTGGGATTCCAGCATACTTCCACAGGAAGAGCCTTAGAAGGGAATTCCCCACCAAAAGTCTGAGAGGACAGAGGAAAACAGTGAGATGCAATGTGCTTTCGTTTGGCTAGGAATGCCGGATGTAAGGCCACAGCACCTTATATGGTGGGTGGGAAACAATGCCGCAGAACCTCTAAAGACTGAACACAAAAGAAATACTACCAGCTGCATTCTCTACCCAAACACAGATCTATAAGACTCAAGACTGTCCCAGGAAGCTCCACCATCACCATACCCACCTCTCCTCCCCTGCAGAGAGCCTGTTGTACTCAGAGGATGCTGGACCAAGGCTAAGAGCTGTAACCAGAGATTCTGTGTAGGGAAGGCTCTGAAGTCACACACAAGCGGAAATTCCCTGCAGAAGGGAATTTCCTTCGGGGTACTGTGAGTAAGGGTAGAAACAGGCAGTTGGCCATTACAGATGGAATGCACAGTGACCTACAACATTTGGGCCAGGACACCGAGTTTATGTGAGCCAGCATGCTATCTACACCCTTGGCTCTCAGGTCCCCTTTCCAGGCTGTGGCAGGTACCAGAAGCCCTACAGACACCACTGTGAATAGCTAAGCTCTGGCCAAAGCAACTGCACAACTGCTCCCCTTTACAATAACCTTAAAGCTCATATCAAACAGGCCTACAAATGCGCCACAGCTCCAACTCCCTCGGAAGCAGGACCCTTAGCGATCTCTTTTCTGTACTTCCCACCCCTCAGCCTAGGAAAGAGGCCATTTTCTAGCCCCAATGGAACTTCACTGACACAGCGGTGCAGGTCAACATGAGAGGTAGCCTTGGCTATACCTTCTTTTGGACTAGTCTGTAGGTCACTACACTTCCTTCAAAAGAAACTTATCCGCTGATCCTTCCTCATACTAATGCCTGGATCATTTGTCCTCCTATCCCCATAATTCTTAGAGGCTCCAGCTCCACATAATCCATTTAAATTTTTTGACGGTTGGGAGAGGAGGTTGCAGGGCAGTAAACAGGGAAGGCAAGGGCAGTGGGGGCTGACTGCACCCAACCATACGGGAGTTCTCACACATAGCAGTCCTGCCATTGAGATGCTCCTCTGTAGCTGGGGAAAATGATGCCTAATCTTCTTCTCTATAGGATTTTATATTTTCTATTACTCTCTATCTCTTCTGCTTGTGAAGCTGAGAGTAATTTGACTTATTTTTTCTATTTCCTACATCTAATGTACTTGCTTTTTGATCAATTTTTGTTCATACACTCAAATGGTTTGCTTGTTCCAGGTTTCTGCTTCAAGGATAGGGAGAAATGCAAGAATAATCAAATGTAGCTGACTGCTGCCAGTCCCTGAAGCCCTAGTTCTCCTAGTTAGTACTTTCTAACATGGGAGGAGGAAGACTAGACAATCCACTCTCGAGGCAGGTACTATTGTGGTGAAATTTCTAAACCCTTAGAGCATCGTTGACCAGCTCTTCGACCCAAGAGAAGCAGGACCAGGAGCAGAGAAGCCTCACCGCCTTCAACATGGGGAAGGCTCCATTTGCTTACTTACCCTGACGGGGTCCTCTCTTTCGTCGGAATGCTGCACCTGACTGCAGAGCCTCTAGAAGACTGTCCATCACACCTGTTTCGTCACCTTCTGTCATGAACAAAGATGGAGATGTAAGCTCTTCAGGCCGAGCAGCACGCATGTGTTGAATCCCACAAAAACGCATGGCGACTGCTTGGCTTTCCCTCACCCAGGTGGCCGGGGGCTCAGAGCAGACAGAGGGCTCAGCCTCAAGCCTTAGTTAGCCCATGTTTACTTGTGTTTGTTTGAAAATGGTTAAAACAAAAGGTTTCACTGCAAACCTTGGGATATTTTCCCACAGTGACCTCCTTCCCATCAAATCAGGACAGCACAGAGCACTGCAGGACCACCCAACTCCAATACCCAGATCAGTACAGACTGGGATTATGACATTAATAAGGAACTATATCACTCTCTCTTTATCCTGAAGTGTTTCACTCCAATTTACATACATCTTTCGTGGATAGCCTGGTTCCAGTTTCAGAGCAGGGCTGAGGAAAGATGCGAGACCACTGATCAAGGGTACATTTCATGAAAGTACTGCCCCCAGTGGCTGCATCTCCTCGAAGCCAGCAAGGCATCTGAGAGGAGCTTCCAGACTGAATACAAAGAGTTAATATAGAATCCTTTTTCCAGCCTGGCTCTGTTTCCATGGCAACAGTGCAGGGAGGTGAAATCTGAAACTATGAAATCCCAAGGAGCCTGGAGGCAGCTAGCTACAAGGCTGGGTTCACTGCTCCCAGCGCCACCTGCTGGCTCAACATCACCAGTGCAACTGACCTACATTCCAACCTCATTTGCTTGCCCTGGGGACCCTGGGCCAGGCAGGGTGAGGTGGCTGGGCTTCCTGATGATGAGGTACAGCCCTCATCCCACATGTTAGCTGGACTCTACCTTTCTCTAGTGCTTCCTGGACAGTACCTGGGGGCAAACCACAGAGGCCTGGGGAGAATGGGTGAAGGTGAAGGATACTTGGTGTGGGCTTTCATAGCATTATTAGAACAAAATTTGTGGCTTATGTACAAATGAGCTAAGAGCAGGGAATTGCTCTTAGAAGATAGAAACGTAGGCTGTTCCTGCTGCTTCAGCCCCCTGATCTTACCACAACAGGAGCTGCCAAAGAAAGTCCCTGGGAGCAAGAAGTGTTAGAGCAGCCCTTGCCTCTTGTGCTCAGCAAAGCACTGATTCTTGCCACACCCAGCAGCCCTGGGGAACCACTTCACTTAGATGGCTCGTAGTTTCTCAAGTTCAAGAAGGGTGGCATGAACTCAGTGCCGCGCACACTGTATGCTCTATTTCCCCTGGAGCAGCCAGAGGGGGGCAGGGAATCGGCAGCAGGAAAGAAGCAGAGACAGGAAACAGAGGGCCAGTAATTGAGGCCATATGTTTCAACAAAGACACGCTTCTGGTAGTAAAATAGAGATTCTGCTGAAGAAAGAAGAGGGTAGCTAGCTCCCCTGCCCCTTTCCAGAAGTTCAATTCATTTACAATCTGATAGGTGTGTACGACTGTGCTGTGAGGTACTGGGGACACAGTACCTAGTGAAATAAGCAGAAAGGGAGGGCAAGCCACCATTAAAAGACAGGAGCAGGACTAGGAAAACATTTTTGGGAAAAGAACAAAAGATTTAGTAGAGGGTACAAACACAGGCCGGAGGCACTTGGGACAGGCAGAAGGCAAGAGTATGTGTTGCAGCAATCCTCGAATCACTAGGGAGATGAGACATAGTGCAGGAACCAGCCGAGGAGACAAGAGGACTTGCGCAGAGATCTGGCCTGTGCATGTCACCAAGCTGGGGCTAAAGTCCAGCCTCAGGAGAGGAACTCAGACATGAGCTGTTCTCTCTGGCCTCTAGATTCCAGACACAGGAGCCTTCCAAATGTGCCTGTGCCGCCCCGTCAGTGCTTCCCCGCCACTGCTTACCCGCATTCATGTCTATGAGTTGCTCTCTCTTCTGCTGCTTCTCCAGCCGTTCTTTCTCTGCCTTCTCCTTGGCCAGCTTTGCTCGCCGCATCTTTTCCTCTGTCTCCCGCCGCTTCTGGTTTTCCTTGACTGCTTGCTGTGGGGAGAAAAACACAACACGTGGGCATGTACACATTCACACCTATGCACACCTACCACCAACCAACATGAACTCAGTGGGAAGTGAAAAATGTCCACAAGAGAGTCAGTCAGCAGGTATCCCCTGCTCACCACAAACATTGTCTTAAAGTTGTGCAGATCCATGAAGAATTCTTCCACAGACAGCTTCTTGGGGTCAAAGAGGAAGTACTCGCCCAGCTCCTTATAGAGGGTCTCCATGTTAGAGTGCATCATCCGCAGCTTGTTATACTGCTCCTGTGCATCCTTCACAAAGCTGTGCAACCAAGGAGTAAAGGACCAATGCCAAGAAGCAGACCCGCTTCTCCACCCACAGGAGGACTCAAAGGTGCATGCTGGGATGCATGAGGGTGTTCAATACAGCACTGTTTATAAAAGCAAAAGCCAGAAGCAATCTAAATATCCAAACCAGGGGAATGGTAAACCATAAACTATGGTACACCTATAGGAAGGGAGGTGGCAATTAAAAAAGAGGATGTTCAGCATATACTGCTGTAGAAACAGGGCTAGGATATTATGGGCAAAAAGCAACACAATGCAATGTTTGTTTAAAATAAATTCATCAGGTGCAAATCAGAAAGAAGCCCAGTGGCAGTGGTTACCTTTGGGAAAGGAAGAGAGGGAGGGAATGTGTGTGTGTAGAGACGGAGCAGAGAGTACAGGATCAAGGTGACCTTTAGGTGATCTGCTTCCCATCATAACAATGAGGGTACATTCAAGGGATATGTATTTAGGGGCAGCCAGTTAGTCCAGTTGGTTAGAGTGTAGTGCTCATAACGCCATGGTTGCCGGTTCAATCCCCACATGGGCCACTGAGTTGCGCCCTCCACAACTCGATTGAAACAACTACTTGACTTGGAGCTGATGGGTCCTGGAAAAACACACTGTTCCCCAATAAAATTTAAAAAAGAAACAAAAGTATGTATTTAATGGAAAAAACTATTGTAACAGGGAAAAATTGTACATTACCAGATTTATGCTATTGCCCTCTCCCCCACCCGTGGGAAGTTCTTTCCCTTCTTAGAGGGCAGCTCCCTTTTTTCAAGAAAGGATATAGTCATTTTTTCAACAAACTTGTCTTTCTCATCCGTGGCAGCTGGGAAATTCTGAACATCACGTTCCACGTCAGAAATTTGTTTCTTCATCTGATCTAGATTCTTTTGCAAGTTTTCAGCAGAAACTAAAAGAAAAACAAAAACAGACAGCAAGTGCTTACTAAATCCAGTCTCCAGACCCATAACATCTGCCGTTCAGGCCCAGCTCCAGTCTGTACATACTGCTGGTACTTAATTAGCTTAGTTCTCCAAGTACTCTCGTTGTTTCACACATCTTTCCAGTGAAACTGTAAATTACTTGATGATTGAGCCTCTAGTTCCCTCCACAAGTTGTACAGTACTGAGAAGAGAAGCTTCATTTAATTTAACAAGAATCTATGAACTCCCCTGGGATCTTACTCTTATTTTACTTTAGAGAACAGGGTTTTTGGTAGGAAGGAGACATGCATAGAAATATAGAGGCAGGGCAGAAATCTGTTCTCGTTTCTACTGAATGATGCTTTTTCTTTGCCTAGTTCCAGGATGGTGAGGCCTGGTTTTTGTTAATCCAGTCTATGCTTTCTGAAAGAGAATCACCGTCGCCCTAGACTAAAAACACCTGCCTTTCTTCCAGTTGCTTTTGGTGTTTGATGTTTCCCTAGGAAGGGAAAGAATGTTTTCCACTTTCCACATGGAGGCCTCGCTTCTGCCTGATGCTGTTCCCTTGTGGCTTAGACATCACGCCTATACCCTCTCTCATTCCCACTTGAAACCGTCTGAACTGAAAATGATCTCAAATCTAGACCGTGTCCTATTTTCCTCCCCATGCAGAGATCTGTGGGGCTTTGGAAACGCCTTCTAGCTACACCCCAACCTGCCCCACCTCGGCTGGCTTTCTCCACATGGGCGAGCTCATCTGGAAACTTGAGGACATCAGGATAGTCATTCTCACACAACTCAGCCAAGAAGTGCAACAATGTCATCTTCTGATCTGCGGACTTGGTATCTCGAAGCTTGGGGAGGAGGAGAAATTGTTAGTCCCGACGCACCCAAGATCACCTCAGGCCAACAGCAGTTTGCCACAGCGGGCTCGTAGAGGCCAGCAGCCTTCCCTTCTGTCATCCTGCCCTAACCCTCTGGCTCACCTTACAGAGGAAGCTGATATTGAAGCCAAAAGCCCCCGCATTCCTGGAGCCAGCATTCATGTAGTTGCCGACAAGCAAGGTAATCTCCAGAAGGCTGGAGAAGTTCTGGCTCTTTCGCAACTCTTCACATGCGGCTGTTACAGAAACGATCTCTGGCTTGATATTCTCCACTTGCTCACTGAACTGCAGCCTGAAGAGGATGGCATTGAGGCGAGGCCGCAGGCGGGGCACAGTGCCCATCTGGGGGAAAGAGACACCGTGAAAGCCAACATGGACTGAGAAATAAGAAAAAGGAAAGATCCAGGCTTGAGCCTCCCATGGGAGGATCTGAGTTCCAGAGTAGGAAGGAGACAGAGAAAGATCAAATTCGTAACAGGATAAGATGCAAGGAGCAAATGCCTGGCTGCTCTTGGGAGGAAGGAACACAGGGATCGGAGATGAGCCTTGTGCCACAGGCCTACTCACCACCACGCCAAACTGCTCGGACTCGGCTAGATCGTTGTATTCGTCCTTCAGCTCGGAAAGCATTTTTAACTGCTCTGGCTCTGGCATCTGCTTGATGAGGTTCTGAAAGACAGAAGGGACCGTCTCAGGTGGAGGAGGATGAGGTGACGGCTTGAGCCTCCTGTCGGTCCCTCACTCTGCCCAAGGACCACTAAGAAGGAAACATGGGCAGGGGAGTGAGGGGTGGGGGCAAAAGCAGCTACTGACATGGCAGGACTTTTGAAAACTATACCACAAATAGCCTGACTACCAGAGAGAGGGAAGCTTACCCAAAGCTAGCATTCTTTAGGTCAATAATGCTACAGGAAAATCCTCATCCTCTTAGCGGAGAGGAGGAGAGGCTAGTGGACAGCGATGCAGGGCCAGCTCCCACAGGATGACCTTGCTCCTTACCTGGATCATAGACTCAGTCAGAACGGCCTCATTCACCTCCAGGATGACATTCTTAATCTCTTGGTAGGGCATGCGGAAGGAACCCAAAAAGATGGCTGCCAGAAAATGAGATACAAAGACATGTTCTTCTCAGTCTCTTCCTGCTTCCAGCCCATCCTACACACCTATGCTGCACCATTTTCCTAAAAGTGCTCTTTTAAAGTCACTATCAGAAACCTCCACCAGCTCCTCACTGCTGATACAGTGAAAATCCAAGTTCCTGAGTCCAGTTAAGGTTTTCACCTCCCAGCTTTCTTTCTCATTATCCCCACATTTATGTCACATGCCAGCCACATTGTTCCAGGCACCATGTTCTACAAACACTGTTGGCTCCGCCTTTGCTCCCAGGAAGTCTTTGATCTTCTCTCTCTCTCTCTCTCTCTCTCTCCACACACACACACACACACACACACACACACACACACACCCCAAAGATGTTCACCCCACTCTATTTTATTCCCCACTCCCATGACTCCATCCTCAAAGCTACCATTGCCTAGAAGTGCTCTGATCTTAACTGCCATATCCCATTTCCTAACAAACACTTCCTGTCCTTCTAGCTCTCTCACAAATATCTAAATTGGCTCTTCAACCTCATCAGAGAGAGATGGGTCTCTCTCTCTCTCTCCCTGGCAAGAGTGCTGACCATTCCATTTTCTCTGAATGTATCCGCTCCACTTTGCCTTCTCTATTTAATCTAGACTCTACAATCTATCACTTCACTCTCTCCTATTACTCCCATTCCTACCCCTACTTCTATTCTCTCGTTTTCTTCTCCTCCAGGCCCCGATTAATCCAGCCCTCTCATTTCTCCCCTCTTACAGTAAAAACTGCAGATCGGAATCTACGACTTTGTGCTGGCACCAGTGAGAGCTGGGGTCTCAGTGCTGCCTGCTAACCCTTCTAGTGTCCCTCGTCCATGCTCTCCAGGCTGCCTTTGCAGCTCTGCCAAAAGATCCCCCTTCTCCCAGCTGTTCCATCACCTCCGCATTTGTTCTAAGATCTTGCTGAGAAAAACTGAAGCCGTTGGTTAAATTACTTGCTAAGCTTTCTCTTATGCCACTTACAAATTGAGCATTAGGGGCCCTCAGTTGGAGCCAGACAAGAAACGGCTTGGGTAAGGACTACTTTGGAATCATCTAGAAGAAAACTTGCGCCAACATGTCTGTAAACTTATCAGCAACTATACCCATGTACTCATCCTTTCCTCATGTTTCAGCAGAACAGGTGGCCCTAAGGACCTTTCCCTTCAGCATATATACATAATCAAGTTTCTCCTATCTTAAGAAAACAAAAACAAAAACCTCCCTGACCCAATATTCCTAATTATCAACTTCCTTCTTTCCTTCACTTTATTGTCTACTCCATGTGAAATATAATACTTAACCACAATCTACATACATAATCTCATTTAACCCTATCCACAATATCCTATAAGTTTGTATTCTTAGCCTCATTTGACATTAAAAGAAACTAATATATACTTCAAGAAGTTAAGCTAGGGCCGGCCGAATGGCTCAGTTGGTTAAGAGCTCGCTCAAGAGTTTGAGCTCTGAGCAACAGCGGTTCGAGGCCAGCCCGAGCTGAGCAGCCGCTAAGCTGCCAATAGGTAGCAGGATGGCTCAGCTAAAAAAAAAAAAAAAAAAAAAAAAGAAGTTAAGCTACCCATCCAAGGTCACAGTGCTACTAAAGGTTGGGGCCCGGATTAAAATATTATACAAATGGATTCCAGAGCCTCTGTTCTTAGCGCCTATGTTACACTGAAATTATTCTTGCCTCGGCTACTGATTTTCTAATGCCAAAGCCAAAATATACTTTTCCTATCCTGATTTTACTTGACTCTTGTCTTCAACTGATACTATGGGCTACTCCCACTTCTTAGAACCATTTCATACTATATTTTTATTGCTGCTCCTTTTCTTTGCGGTCTCCCTCCCTCCCCTTTTTTTTTTTAAACCATTTTTTTTTTAAAGATTTTTATTGGGGAATTGGGGGGATGGGAACAGCACTGGGGAATTGAAGGGGAACAGACAAGTTGCTGTCGTTTTGTTCATCAGTCTAGTTGTGGGGGACATTGCTTCACTGGCCCAAGTTGGCACCATCATTGCTCTTCCTGGGCGAGGCAGATCAGTCGCCGGCTTCTGGACAGCTGCTCACTGCGGCTGCTGCCCGCTCACGCTGGCTGCTGGCTACACACAGTAGCCCATGGCAACCCACTGCAGCAGGGGCTGCAGCCTACGCCTTCGCCGGCGACTCACAGCAGCCCAGCTCCAGGTTGAGCTGTTGTTCAGCATCTTAGCTGTGGAGGGCAGTGTCACTGGCCCTCATATGTGGGATCCGAACTGGGGCTCTCTGGCGTCCCAAGCCAGTTCTTAACCATCGCGCCACTCGGCCAGCCTCTCCCTCCTTTTTTACTTGCCCATTAAATATCAATGGCCTCCAAAGCAATCTCATGGCTTTAGTTATGACTCATATGCTATCTCCAAAATTCATATCTCCAACCAGACCTTCCTGTTGATGTCTACACACAAATGCCTAATACACCCATCCTTTTGGAAGAGTCCCACAGGCATCTTAAATTCTATCCTAAATGAAGTCATTCATTTCTACCCACCACCCTGCCATCTCTCACCTATGTCCACCACCTACCACTTCTCCCACAAAAGACAGAGAATCTGCTCCTGCCAAATTTTCCTTTTCACTAAATGGTACCACTCTCTATAGAATGATCTAAACCCAAGAAAACATCGCCTTAATCCCCTTAGTCAATCACTAAATTCTACTGATTCTATCTGATTATCTTCTGCCTTCCTATTCATTCTTACTATAATCTCAGGCCCTGATCATCTCTGACCTAGTTAAAGCAACAAAATAACTCATCTCTCTGCCTACAGTCTTCCCCTGTCCTAGCAATGTAGCCTCAAAATCACTGCTGAAGTAGCCTCCCCCAAAATCACATAGGGTTGTATCATTCACTTTCCTGATTAGAATCCCTTCAATAACTTCCACAGCTTTCAGGATCAAATATATACTTCTTAGCCTAAGCCCACCAGAATTTGTTATGACCTCGCCTCTATCTATTCCTTGAAAGCTTCTTCTCCCCCCACGCCCCCCACACATGGACTTTACTCAGCTGTACTTAACAACTTGCAGTTCCAGAACTGTATGATGTTATCTCATGCCTCTGTGCCTTCATACAGGCTGATCCCTCCGCCTGAAACGAGCCAGCCCTCACCCTTCACTTAACTCACTATTAATAGTTCTTTCAACTCAGCTTAAGCAGTACTTCCTTTAGAATGATCTCTAGGAAGTGCTCCCTCCAATATGCCCCCCCACTTGATTTAGATGACCCCTTTCCTAGTGCTCTCATAAGCATCCTAGTACTTACCTCTCTGTGCTATTGCCATTATTTATTTTTCTCTCTCCACCAGACGTATGGTTCATGAGGATAGGGACTATGCCTCACTCAGTTTTGTATCCCCAGCACATAAAAGGCACTTAATAATTTATGAATCACTAAATTACATCTCCTAGACCATCCTACCCTAAACTAATCTCAATTCTTTTCCTGGTTTTCATATATCGGTATCACTCAATTGGAAATAATAATGCACTACCCCCCCCATCTTGTGTCATGTTCTAAAATAACAATTACTGGGCCGGCCGAGTGGTGCGTTGGTTAAGAACTGACTTGGGATGCCAGAGGGCCCCGGTTTAGATCCCACATATGAGGGCCAGTGACACTGCCCTCTACAGCTAAGATGCTGAACAACAACTCAACCTGGAGCTGGGCTGCCATGGGTCGCCGGCGATGGAGTAGGCTGCAGTCCCCTGCTGCATTGGGCTGCCATAAGCTACTGTGTGTAGCCGGCAGCCAGCGTTGAGCGGCCAGCAGCCACCATGAGCGGCTGTCCAGAGGCCGGCGACTGATCTGCTTTGCCCGGGAAGAGTGCAATGATGGTGCCAGCTTGGGCCAGTGAAGCAACATCCTCCACAACTAGACTGAAGAACAAAACGATAGCAACTTGTCTGTTCCCCTTCCCCCGATTCCCCAGCGCTGTTCCCCTCCCCCAATTCTCCAATAAAATCTTAAAAA